>NC_091953.1:137365509-137670509 GCF_031021105.1 Erythrolamprus reginae | reverse complement strand
CACGTCCACCTTGATTTGATGACAAATTGCCAAGGCATCATTTTTGGTGAGAGAAATCAGAAGACATCCGGTTTTGGAACAAAGTCCCTCTTCCCATCAAAACCATCAACAAATTCCTCGCATTCTTCTTCCATTCAATCATCACGTTTCCCTTGAGATGAGCTTCATTTCTGGTGCCTTGATGGCATCTCCAGATGGTTTCCAAGTTCAGCAGGACCGGTTTAGTTTAACACTGTTTTCTTCCAGGATGGGGTTGTGGGGTTTTTTTGACATTGCGGCTCAACCTACAGATTTCCCTAAAGGAATTCCACACAAAAAATAACCAGCCCTGAGACTTCAATTGCAGACAAGGTCAATATAATGGTGTCACCTCCTGAGATATTTATTATTATTGTTGTTGTTGTTGTTGTTGTTGTTGTTGTTGTTGTGGTTGTGGTTGTTATTGTTATTGTTATTGTTATTTATTACATTTGTATGCTGCCCCTCTCCGTTTTCCTCTTGCTATTGTGCTAAAGACACATTCCTCAACTTTTTTTAATGCGTTGCCTGGAGCATACCTATCTGACTATCCAACATCTGATACAAACTTAAAGTAAACTGCTCTGAACTTGACTGCAGAAAATACGACTTTAATAACAGAGTAGCTGATGCATGGAAGTCACTACCAGACTCTGTGGTATCATCACCTGACCCCAAAACTTGACCCTTAGACTCTCCACTGTTGACCTCTCCCAATTCCTCAGAGGTCAGTAAGGGGCGTGCATAAGTGCACCAGTGTGCCTTCCATCCCCTGTCCTAATGAGTCTCTTTTACTAGTATCAGTTATATAAATATTATATCTTTGTATACCACCAATAGTACTTGACAAAGCAAATAAACTCCAAATCTCAACCCACAAATGCTCTGTCCTGCACATTGGCAAAAAGAATCAGAAAGCCAAATACAAGCTGAACTAATAAGACCTCACAGACAACCCTCACTCCATCAAAGACTTTGACATACTCATATCCAATGACCCAAGTGACAAAGCACACTGCAACAACATCGCCAAAAAGGCTTCAAGAGTTGTTTACCTAATCCTACGTAGCTTCTGCTCCGGGAATCTCACACTTCTAACCAGAGTTTACAAAACATTTGCGGGACCAATCCTTGAATACAGCTCATCTGTCTGGAACTTTCTAAAGAAATTTCTGGGTAGTGAGAACAATTAATCTGTGGAATGACTTGCCTCATGAAGTTGTGAATGCTCCAACACTGGGAGTTTTTAAGAAGATGTTGGATAATCATTTGTCTGAAGTAGTGTAGGGTTTCCTGCCTAAGCAGAGGGTTGGACTAGAAGACCTCCAAGGTCCCTTCCAACTCTGTTATTCTGTTATTGTTGTTCTATGTGTCTATACGATGGCTACAGACAACCAAAAATGACTTTGTAAAAATGACCACCAGTAGCCTACAGTCTCCAAGTTTGAGACCTTCGGATCAAAAGGGTCTGACCAGAAATGAACTAAAATGTTTAATGTTACCAAATGTAAAATAATGCACTTGGGCAAAAGGAATCTTCAATCTGAGTATTGTATTGGCAGTTCTGTGCTAGCAAAAACTTCAGAAGAGAAGGATTTAGGGGTGGGGGTTTCTGACAGTCTCCAAATGGGTGAACAGTGTGGTCGGGCAGTAGGAAAAGCAAGTAGGATGCTTGGCTGCATAGCTGGAGGTATCACAAGCAGGAAGAGGGAGATTGTGATCCCACTGTATAGAGCGCTGGTGAGACCCCATTTGGAATAATACTGTTTCCAGTTCTGGAAACCTCACCTATGAAAAGAGATGAATCAAATTGAACGGGTCCAAAGACAGGCTACAAGAATGGTGGAAGGTCTTAAGTATAAAACCTATCAGGAAAGACTCAATGAACTCAATCTGTATAGTCTGGAGGACAGAAGGAAAAGGGGGGACATGATCAAAACATTTAAATATGTCAAAGAGTTAAATAAGGTTCAGGAGAGAAGTGTTTTCAATAGGAAAGTGAACCCAAGAACAAGGGGGGAACAATCTGAGGTGAGTTGGGGGAAAGATCAAAAGCAACATGAGAAAATATTATTTGACTGAAAGAGTAGTAGATGCTTGGAACAAACTTCCAACAGACATGGTTGGTAAATCCACAGTAACTGAATTGAAACATGCCTGGGATAAACATAGATCCATCCTAAGATAAAACACAGGAAATAGTATAAGGGCAGACTAGATGGACCATGAGATCTTTTTCTCCTGTCAATCTTCTATGTTTCTATGTAAAATAGTTTTAAGCATAAACTAAAGCATATAATATGTGTCTCATATTCTTCAATATTCTGTTTGCATTTCTCAGGCTGATTTATAACAACACTGCAAAACTATAAAATGCCTCTTTTTCTGACTGTCTGGAAAGAATTTGTGTCCCCTAAGTGTATTTTTTCATCGGCTTGCATTCATTGATTGGCAATGCACAGGGCATTCTGAAAACTTCCCAAAAATACAGCAGAAATAAATATATGTCACATTGAATGTCTGATCTCTTTGCTTTCGAGGGCTTTTAATTTTCAGACGAGGCTTCGAATAATTTCCAGATTGCATCGTCCACAATGAAACTGTCAGAGAAGGAAAACATGAGATTTTCGGTTGGAAGGGAAAAGACACAGTGTCCGAGAAGGAATTTTGAAAAACGAACAAATTTTGCACTCTCTAAAATTTAATTTATTTGATTTACAAGCTGCTCAATTCCTTCCAGACTCTGGGGGACGCACAACATTTAAAAACATTTTAAAACGTAGAAAAATGTTTAGCCAGATCTCCATGATCTTTCTTCTCTCTAGTATCGGGTGATCCTGGGCGATGGTGAAGATTCGCTGCCATTAACTCATGGTGTAGTTTCTAGCCATACAAGCAATAAGTGTCCAGATTCGCCCATGAGTGATAGTGAGAGTTATGTATGTTTTTATTAGGGTTTTAATTAAGTAATTTAAGCTGCTTTTATATATTGCTTTTCCCTGTTTGACGCCACTCAGAGTCCTTCGGGAGTTGGGAAGCATATAAGAAAGTAAAATAGATAGATAGATAGATAGATAGATAGATAGATAGATAGATAGATAGATAGATAGATAGATAGATAGATAGATGATAGATAGATAGATAGATGATAGATAGATGATAGATAGATAGATAGATAGATAGATAGATAGATAGATAGATAGATAGAGTCTGAAAAATGTTCTTTTTTTATAATAAGTCCTGTCGTAATGTCAAAGAGTCACTAAACAAAACTGTTGTAAATACTGTACGGAACGTGCCAGTAAAATAAATCTGCACAGATACTAGGAATTTTTTTTTAAAGGCAACTAAGCAACAATGGGTCATCTTATATTTGCAAATCTTACAATTACATGTCAATTACAGATCAATCATTTCTCAAAAAATTCCTGCTGACTTCCTGGCTTCTGAAGAAATGCCAAAAGCTGATTTCTCTTTCTTTCTTTCTTTCTTTCTTTCTTTCTTTCTTTCCTTCCTTCCTTCCTTCTTTCTTTCTTTTGATGCTATGGATCCTCCCAGATCTCTGAATCTTGTCCGTTATGCTTTCCAATCTCCCCCCCCCCCAAAAAGAGTAAATGTTATTATTACTCCACACACACATCAAAAAACTTGGGAACTGAACCGAAAGGAGGAAGCGATGGAAGGAGCATCCTGCAGAATGAGAGGGAGGCCAAGTTCTGCCACACGTTCCCAACTGATAAGATAAGAACAGGAGCTCCCAGGCATCTGGAGGGGGGGGCTTGGAAAGTCGGGGGGCTGGGGGCATGTGGAATGTGGGAGGAAAAGGATGGGAATTCCTTAGGGCAAAAGAAAAAAAGAAGGTGGGGGGTTTTGGGGGGTTTGGGGTTTTTTTGCAGGGGAGAAAACTTTGGGGAAATTGGAAACAGATTTTTCCCAAGCTGTCACTTCCATGCATGGAGTAGAGATCAGATAATGAAAGCGTCTGATGGGAGAAGATGAAAAGGGAAGGAGAGAATTTGAAGCAACGGGGCCTATTTCCTTCCCTTCTCTTTCCTTCCTTCTTCCTCCCTCCCTCCCTCCTCTCTTCTTTTTTCCTTTCCTTCCCTCCGCTTCTCTTTCCTTCCTTCCTTCCTTCTTCCCTCCCCTCTTCTTTTTCCCTTTTCCTTCCCTTTCCTATTCTTCCCTTCCTTCCCTTCCCTTCCCTTTGCTTTCTCTTCCTTCCTTCCTCCCTTCCTCCTTTCTTCTTTCTTTCATAATAATAATAATAATAATAATAATAATAATAATAATAATTTATTAGATTTGTATGCCTCCATTCTCCGAAAACTCAGGGCAGCATACAAATTTATTTATTTATTTATTATTTGGATTTGTATGCCGCCCCTCTCCGAAAACTCGGGGCGGCTCACAACAAGTGAAAAGACAATCCAATACATAATCCAATTAATTAAAATATTATAAATTTAAGAAAAACCCCTATACTAACATACACACACACAAGCATACCATATATAAATTCAACGTGCCCAGGGGAAGATGTTTAGTTTCCCCATGCCTGACGGCAAAGGTGGGTTTTGAGGAGTTTACGGAAGGCAGGAAGAGTAGGGGCAGTTCTGATCTCCGGGGGGAGTTGGTTCCAGAGAGTCGGTGCCGCCACAGAGAAGGCTCTCCCCCTGGGGCCCGCCAACCGACATTGTTTAGTTGACGGGACCTGGAGGAGGCCCACTCTGTGGGACCTAATCGGTCGCTGGGATTCGTGCAAATCTAATAATCTTCTCTCCTTTTCCGATTACAGTTTCGGAAGGTCGGGTTTCTAAGTGGAAAATGGTCCTTGAGAAGAGGTTAAAAAAACTTGTTTGTAAGTAGAGGCGTTCTTAGGTGGTAGAGGCACCACTGTATATTGTTTTGTTCTGCTCTGTTCTGTTCTGTTCCAGCTTGAAATGGATCCATGTGACATTATCCACAAAGAACCTTGCAAACAGTCCCAGCCAGCAACTCACTGTTCCGGCCTCACCCCAATATTTTGGCAAAGGAGATACTCAAGAATGAAAAACAAGGCTAGCTGACTCTATTCTGCAGGAGTGGAGGGACGTCTCCCAGGCCTTCCAAAATCATCTCCAAGCGTTCAGTCCGGCTTCCCCCATCCCAGGTTCTCTCTGGGGGCTTCAATGGTTGTCCATTTATCTCCGTTCTTCTCCGTTTCTTGATGCAAAATCTAGCAAACTCCTAGGAGGGAGAGAGAATTTAACCATTTAGATGAGGGGATAGAAAAGGAACACATCAAATTTTGAATGGATTAAGAGAAACTGATTGAATGAGAATGACTGGGTTTTTAGGGTTTTTAGTTTTAGATTATATATTTAATTAATTGGACCTGAAATGTTATGTATTGTATTATTATATGATGTGAGCCGCCCCAAGTCCTCGGAGAGGGGCGGCATAAAAGTCCAATTAATAAAATAAAATATAAATAAATAAATAAATACATTTGCAAACAATACTATGATGGCGGGAATAGCCAATACTTTAGAACAGGCATTTGGCTCCAGCTAGACTCACTATAATTCAAAATTTGGACCATAGATTGGACCACAGAATAGATTGGAATAGAATGGAATAGAATAGAATAGAATATTATTCTTTATTGGCCAAGTGTGATTGCACACACAAGGAATTTGTCTATGGTGCAGATGCTCTCAGTATACATAAAAGAAAAAATATATTTGTCAAGAATCATGAGATACAACACTTAATGATTATAGAAGTCAAATAAGCAATGAGGAAACAATCAATATTAATAAAAATCGTAAGGATACAAGCAACAAGTTACAGTCATACAGTCATAAGTGGGAGGAAATGAGAGATAGAAACTATGAGAAAAAACTAGTAGTAATAGTAGTGCAGACTTAGTAAATAGTTGGACAGTGTTGAGGGAATTATTTGTTTAGCAGAGTGATGGCGTTCGGGGGGAAAACTGCTCTTGTGTCTAGTTGTCTTGGTGTGCAGTGCTCTGTAGTGATGTTTTGAGGGTGGGAGTTGAAACAGTTTGTGTCCAGGATGCCAGGGGTCAGTCAATATTTTCACATATTCAACAACTTATTTTAATTTTGTTTATTTCATTTATTTGTTTTGTCAAGTACATATTGGGGGTACGTAAAGATATAATAATATTCATGTACATGATACTAGTAAAAAAATTAAAAAGGAAACGGTTAAAGGGTTAAACTAAGTTCAGGAGGCTAAATCTTAGTTCAGGGGAGGTGTTTTTAATAGGAAAGTGAATACAAGACCAGGGGGGTACAATCTGAGGTTAGTTGGAGAAAAGATCAGAAGCAACGTGATAAATTATTACGGTATTTGACTGAAAGAGTAGTGGATGCTTGGAACAAACTTCCAGCAGACGTGGTTGGTCAATCCACAGGAACTGAATTTAAACATGCCTGGGATAAACATAGATCCATCCTAAGGTAAAATACAGGAAATAGTATAAGGGCAGACAAGATGGACCAGGAGGTCTTTTTCTGCCATCAATCTTCTATGTTTTCATGTTTCTAAGAAACATTAGGACAGGGGAGTGAAGGCACACTGGTGCACTGATGCAGGCCCCTTAATGCATAAGGGCGCATTATTACCATCCTGTGTGTAAGTGCCTCCTGGGGGTTGGACTAGATGACCTGGAAGCTCCCTCAACCAGCCTTCTCATTCTGCATTCGGGAACCGACTTGCCTTCCAGGAGGGGCCCAGATGATCCCAGCAGGAAAGGGGGGTGGAGCTGAGAAGAGACGTCTCCTTCCCGACAACTCCGCAGTGGGGGGTGACCCCAGACCCCCTTTTCCCTCCCTCCCCTCGCTCGCTTCCTCCTTGGGGTCGCAGCTGAGAGCCCCACCAAGGAGTAAATTGTGCAGAATGCAGCTGTGAGAGCTATCATGGGCTTACCCAAATATGCCCACGTTACACCAACACTCCGCAGTCTGCATTGGTTGCTGATCAGTTTCCGGTCACAATTCAAAGTGTTGGTTATGACCTATAAAGCCCTACATGGCATTGGACCAGAATACCTCCGGGACCGCCTTCTGCCACATGAATCCCAGTGACCGGTCAGGTCCCACAGAGTTGGCCTTCTCTAGATCCTGTCGACTAAACAATTTATTTATTTATTTATTGGATTTGTATGCCGCCCCTCTCCGCAGACTCGGGGCGGCTAACAACAATGATAAAAAACAACATGTAACAATCCAATTTAATAAAACAACTAAAAACCCTTGTTATAAAAACCAAACATACACACAAACATACCATACATAACTTGTAATGGCCTAGGGGAAGGAATATCGTAACTCCCCCATGCCTGGCAACAAAGGTGGGTCTTGAGTAATTTGCGAAAGACAAGGAGGGTGGGGGCCCTTCTAATCTCTGGGGGGAGTTGATTCCAGAGGGATGGGGCCACCACAGAGAAGGCTCTACCCCTGGGGCCTGCCAAACAACATTGTTTGGTCAACAGGACCCGGAGAAGGCCAACTCTGTGGGACCTAATTGGTCGCTGGGATTCGTGCGGTAGAAGGCGTCTGGCAGGATCCAGGGGAAGAGCCTTCTTTGTGGCGGCCCCATCCCTCTGGAATCAACTCCCCCCCCCCCGGAGATTAGGACTGCCCCCAACTTCCTTGCCTTTTGCAAACTCCTAAAAACCCACCTTTGTCGCCAGGCCTTGGGAAATTGGCCACTCCGTTTTATGTATGGTTTATTTAGGTTGCATGAATGTTTTTAATCAAGTTTTTTTTTTAACTGTTCTGCTTTTTAAATCATTAGATTTGTATTTTGTGTTCCCGTTGTGAGCCGCTGCGAGTCTTCGGAGAGGGGCGGCATACAAATCGAATAAATCAATAAATAAATAAATAAAAAACCGAGGCGTTGGTTCAACCCAACCGCTGCGTAAAGACGCGCGCCTCCTCTCCTTCCCCTGCCGGGGGTCTCCGGTGCCAAACGGAAGGCTTAAGCGAACCCAGATGGCCGGCTGGGCTTGGAAGGCCCCCCCGCCTCCCTCCCCAACGCCGCAGAGCAGCCGGGGCTTCAGCTGACAGCCTCCCTCCCTCCGCCCGGCTTGCGCGTAAAAGCTCGCCAAAAACCTCGCCAGGCGGCAGCAGCTGTTCCTGCAAAAAGGCGGCGGCGGCGGCCGGGGAAGAAGCAGCAGCTCCGAGCCGGCCTCTCCCCCCCCCCTTCTCCCCCCATGAAGAACTTGCAGCTGATGGAGGCGGCGGAGACGCGCTGGAAGCGCTTCTGCCTCCAGGAGTTGCGCGGCATCCAGAAGCTCAAGCGCAGGGGACGGCCGGGCTCGCGCGGCGCAGGGGCGAGGCCGGGGCTGGCGGCTTCCCGGGCGCAGGAGGGGCGAGGGTCCGCCGGGGGTCCGCTGGGGGTCGAGGCGCCCTTCCCGGCGGGGCTGCGCTGCCCCGAGGACGCGCCGTCGGCGGAGAAGAGCCCCACGGCCTCCGGGCTGCCTTCCCGGGGCTCGTACGACGAGGGGTCGCCCTCCTCCTCGCCCGGGAAGCCCCCCAACGAGCCCGGCGCCGCTTCGGAGCTGAAGGCGCTGCAGCAGACCCGGCGGCTCCTGGCCAACGCCCGCGAGCGCACCCGCGTCCACACCATCAGCGCCGCCTTCGAGGCACTCCGCAAGCAGGTGAGGCTCTGGGGCTAGAGGACCTCGAGGGGCCCCTTCTCTCTCTCTGTCTCTCTCTGTCTCTCTCACAGACAGACAGACAGACAGACAGACAGACAGACAGACAGACAGACAGACAGACAGACAGACAGATGGGTCCGGAATAGACTGGGTAAATGGGAATGGTTTGGGTCTCTTGTCTTTGGAGCCAGGGAGGGTTGGACTAGAAGACCTCAAGGTGCCCCTTCTCTCTCTCTCTCTCATACACAGAGAGAGAGGGACGGGGGGAGGGAGCAAGGGAGGGAGGGAGGGACGGACGGGGGGATGTTTCCGAAAGAAACTGGGTCAATGGGAATGGGGGTCTTTTATCTATGGAGGGGGGTTGGACTAGAAAACCTTGAGGTGCCCCTTCTCTCTCACACACACACACAGAGAGAGAGGGGGGGGTTGTTCAAATGAGACAGGGTCGATGAGAATGGGGGTCTCTTGTCTATATGGAGCCAAGGAGGGTTGGACTAGAGGGCCTCAGAGTCGGAGGTGCCTCGTCTCTCTCTCCCTCCCTCCCTCCCCCCCTCTCTCTCACATAGAGAGAGAGAGGGATGGGTCTGAAATAGACTGGGTCAATGGGAATGGGGGTCTCTTGTCTATGAAGTTGGGGGGTTGGACTAGAAGACCTCGAGGTGCCCCTTCTCTCACACACACACACACACACAAACACAAACACACACACAGAATGGGAGAGGGAGAGAGAGGGGGGATGTGTCCAAAAGAGACTGTGTCGATGGGAATGGGGGTCTTTTATCTATGGAGGGGGGTTGGACTAGAAGACCTCAAGGGGCCCCTTCTCTCTCTCTCTCTCTTTCTCATACACAGAGAGAGAGAGAGTGGAGGGAGGGAGGGAAGGAGGGAGGGAGGAAGAGGGGGGGATGTGTTGCAAAAGCGACGGGGTCAATGGGAATGGGGGTCTCTTGTTTATGGAGTCAGAGAGAGTTGGACTAGAAGACCTCGAGGTGCCCCTTTTCTCTCTCTCTCACACACACACAGAGGGATGGATCCGAAATAGACTGGGCCATGGGATGGGATAGGGGTCTCTTGTCTCTGGAGCCAGGGAAGGGTTGGACTAGAAGACCTCGGAGGTGCAATTACAATCCTAGGTTTAGAAAGCTTAGAACTACATCGCCTTAAACCCACGACCTATGCACAGCCCCCAAAATCATCTGCTACAACCTCCTTCCTGTCAATGACGACTTCAGCTTCAACCACAACAACACACAAGCACACAACAGATACAAACTCAAAGCAAACCTCTCCAAACTCAACTGCAGGAAATACGACTTTAGTAACCAAGTACAGTGGAACCCCGACATAAGAGCTGCTCTACTTAAGAGCAACTCGAGATAAGAGCTGGGAGGGGAGAGATATTTTTGTTCTACTTACAAGCCCAAATTCGAGATACAAGCGCCAAGGAGCTGTCTCCTGAAGCCAAACGCTAACTTCCGCGTTCGGCTTCAGGAGACAGCTGCGAAGCGGCGCACGTGTTTTAAAAGGTTGCAGCCGGCCTGGGGGGCTCGGGGGGGTGCTTGCAGCTTTCTTTCTTGCTCTTTTTCTTTCTCTCTTTTACCTTCCCTTCCTCTATTTCTTCTTTTCTTTCTCCTTCCCACCTTCTTCCCTCCCTCCCTCCCTTCATTCATTCCTCTCTTACTCTCCCCTTTCATAAGTTTCCTTGCTTCCTTCCTCTGTTCCTGTCCCTTCCCTCTTTCTTTCTTTCTTTCTTTCTTTCTTTCTTGCTCTTTTTCTTTCTCTCTTTTACCTTCCCTTCCTCTATTTCTTCTTTTCTTTCTCCTTCCCACCTTCTTCCCTCCCTCCCTCCCTTCACTCATTCCTCTCTTACTCTCCCCTTTCATAAGTTTCCTTGCTTCCTTCCTCTGTTCCTGTCCCTTCCCCCTTTCTTTCTTCTTTCTTGCTTTCTTTCTTTCTTTCTTTCTTGCTCTTTTTCTTTCTCTCTTTTACCTTCCCTTCCTCTATTTCTTCTTTTCTTTCTCCTTCCCACCTTCTTCCCTCCCTCCACTCATTCCTCTCTTACTCTCCCCTTTCATAAGTTTCCTTGCTTCCTTCCTCTGTTCCTGTCCCTTCCCCCTTTCTTTCTTTCTTTCTTTTTTGCTTTCTTTCTTTCTTGCTTGCTCTTTTTCTTTCTCTCTTTTACCTTCCATTCCTCTATTTCTTCTTTTCTTTCTCCTTCCCACCTTCTTCCCTCCCTCCCTTCACTCATTCCTCTCTTACTCTCCCCTTTCATAAGTTTCCTTGCTTCCTTCCTCTGTTCCTGTCCCTTCCCTCTTTCCTTCCTTCCTTCCCACCCTCCGTCCATTCATTCACCCATTCCTCTCTTGATCGCTTAAAGCCGGTCCCTGGTGCAAAAAGGGTTGGGGACCTCTGTCCTACAGGATTGGGTGGCAGAGAAGTTGAACATATGTAAATTTAAAAGTTTAAGAAAGTTTACAAGTTAAGTGAAAGAAACTTCATTATTCATTTATATGTACATGTACATTTCTTCATTAAAAACATGTCTTTCTGCATAATTTAGACTAACTTTGGGAGTTTTTTGAGGGCTGGAACCAATTAAAATTATTTACATTAATTCCTATGGGGAAAAGTCGTTCGAGATAAGAGCTGCTCGACTTAAGAGCCCAGGTCCGGAACGAATTAAACTCGTATCTCGAGGTACCACTGTACTGTAGTTGCTGCATGGAACTTGCTACCTGACTCTGTAGTATCATCACCAAACCCCCAAAACTTTTCCCTTAGACTCTCCACTCTTGACCTCTCCTGATTCCTAAGAGGTCAGTAAGGGGTGTGGATAAGTGCCCCAGCGTGCCTTCCGTCCCCTGTACTAATGCTTCCCTCTTATTAGTACCCATCTCATGTACGTAAACAGTGTTATATCTATGAATATGTACTAGACAAAATAAACAAGTAAGTAAGTAGTCCTAATGCTTCCCTCTTATTACTACCCATCTCATTAGTGTTATATCTATGTATACTTACTAGACAAAATAAGTAAGTAAGTACGTAAATTCCTCAGTGCATAAGTGCATACGTGCATAAATGCATAAATGCCACTTGCTTGACCCGGTGTGAGATTTGGGGTAGCCTATGTAGTGCCTTCCACCCACCTCAAGAACTCAGCTTGAATAAATCACACCCGTTTATTCCTTGGCAGGGGTCACTTTCTAGGGTGTAAATTATACTTTCCTGTTAATCAAGGACACTTTCCTGTCCGGCTGTCCAGGCTTTGCGCTCTGGACATATTTTTCCACAATTGCTCCATGTGTGCGTGAGAAGCAAAAGTTACAAAAAGTCAAACCCATTTGTCAAAAAAATAAAAATGGATTGTTGTCCCACATGTTGGCTACCCCTGTTTGTGTCTTGTGTAAACATGGTTACGTAAGGTGTGAAAAGAACAATGATCTGGCCAGATTATATTCCACTCTGGGATCATCCCATTAACATCTCTCTCCCAGTTAAGAGCAACTGGAAGTTTTCTTTAAAAACAAACAAACAAACCAAACTCTATTAGACAAAAATTGCTGTTTAGAGTTCCGGTCGGATCAGGCATGTATCTTCTGGGTCTAATTTTTTTTTATTTTTCTCCACCTTAAAAACATACATAAATGAAATCAGGGAAAAGAGGGAAAATTGGACAAGGGATGGAAGGCACACTGGTGCACTTATGCACGCCCCTTACTGACCTCTTAGGAATCGGGAGAGGTCAACACTGGACAGTCTAAGGGTAAAGTTTTGGGGGGTAGGTGATGAGTTCCAGGCATCAACTACTCGGTTACTAAAGTCGTATTTCCTGCAGTCAAATTTGGAGCGCTTCACGTTAAGTTTGTATCTGTCGTGTACTCGTGTGTTGTTGTGGTTGAAGCTGAAGTAGTCGTTGAGAGGAAGGACGTTGTAGAAGATGATTTTATGAGCTATGCTTAGGCCGTGTTTCAGGTGACATAGTTCTAAGCTTTCTAAACCTAAGATTGTAAGTCTAGTTGTGTAGGGTGTTCTGTTGTGAGTGGAGGAGTGGAGGGCTCTTTCGTAAAGTATCTCTGGACGCTTCCTAACGTATTTATGTCCGAAATGCGGTGTGGGTTCCAGACAGATAAGCTGTATTCAAAGATTGGTCTGGTGAAAGTTTTGTATGCTCTGCTTAGTAGTGTGAGATTCCCGGAGCAGAAGCTACGTAGGGTTAGATTAACAACTCTTGAAGCCTTTTTGGCGATCTTGTTGCAGAGGACAACTTTGGCACTGAGGTCATTGGATAGGAGTGAGGGTCGCCTGCAAGGTCTTGTTTGTTCAGCTTGTACTTGATGTTCTGATTCTTTTTGCCAATGTGTAGGACAGAGCATTTTTCGGTTGAGATATGGAGTTGCCAGATGTTGGACCATTCAGACACAAAGTCAAGATCTTTTTCAGGAGTAGTTATGTTATCAGTGGTGTTGAAAAGTTTGACAATGTCGGCAAAGAGTTTTGGGAGGTTGGGTGACAAAACCACAGAGTCAGGTACTGAGTTCCAGGCATTAACTACTCAATTGATGCAACTCTTTGAGAAGGGCTGGTAGAAGGCATACTTGCAACTCCTTCTAGAAATAGTAAGACATAAATAGAAACAATTAAACTTTCAGCGACATCCTTGTGGCATCAGTTGACCTTATTTAACCATTAAGAAGAAATGCTGTACAAAACATATAACAAGGGATACAAGTAAATTCAGGATTTACTGGGGGTTCAGGAGGGTCAAACGAGGACCCAGATTTTTTTTTGGGGGGGGGGGCGATATGTGCTGACTCTGTAAACTGCTGAAGCGGTATATGTCTAAGTGCTATTGAGATCTATTTATCCATCCATCCATCCATTCATCAATCAAACTGAGGGCTCAGATTTACCTATCATCTATCTATCATCTATCTATCTTATCTATATTATAGAAATGTGAGAAAATATTATTTTACTGAAAGTAGTAGATGCTTGGAACAAACTTCCAGCAGATGTGGTTGGTAAATCCACTGTAACTGGATTTAAACATGCCTGGGATAAACATAGATCCATCCTAAGATAAAATACAGGACATAGCAAATAAGGGCAGACTAGATGGACCAGGAGGTCTTTTTCTGCCATCAATTTTCTATGTTTCCATCTATTTCTATTTCTATTCCATTGAATTTCTTTATTGGTTATATATTCCTGCTGAACAAAATAAGGGGAGAGAAATCCCTGCAAGGGTTGAAGCTTGACTGGAACAAATTGGCACAGCAGAAGCCCACCGGAGACCTTCAGTTGAGCTCCTCTTTTAATCCCTGCAGTAGGAATCTCGGCTCTGCTCGGCTTAGTTCTCTTCAACAGAATGCCGAAATGCGACAGGTGGGCTCCGAGACAGTTCAAAGCACAGAGATCAAGTGATGCTTCTGCTGAACCAACAGGTGGTCTGTTTACTTCAGCTTTCGGGGTTGATCTTCCACTTCTGAAGGAAAGAGCTCGGCAGATGGTATTTCAGAATTCCCACCTGTCTTCTGTAGGAGCGTTCAAATCTCAAGAGGAGATCTCTTGGGAGAGGCTTCCTGGTTAGAAGCTCATCTTTCTCAAATGCAGAAGAGGTCTTCTTCTCAGCCTGTGTTGATCCTGGTAAGGGAATCTACTCTCTTAGAGGCTTTGTCTGCTTGGTTGTTGTTAGTCACGAAGTTGGTCCGACCCATCGCCATCCCATGGACAACGTTCCTCCAGGCCTTCCCATTCTTTCCCGTCCCCCGGGAGTCCATTTAAGCTCAGGCCAACTGTTTCAATGACTCCATGCAACCACCTCATTCTCTGTCATCCCCTTTGGCCCTCAATCGTTCCCACCACTAGGCTCTTCTCCAGTGGGTCCTTCCTTCTCATTAGGTGGTCAAAAATATTTGAGTTAGCAAAAACTTCGGAAGAGAAGGATTTAGGGGTAGTGATTTCTCAAAATGGGTAAACAGTGCAGTCAGGTGGTAGGGAAAGCAAGTAGAATGTTTGACTGCATAGCTAGAGGTATAACAAGCAGGAAGAGGGAGATTGTGATCCCGCTGTATAGAACGATGGTGAGACCACATTTGGAATAATACTGTGTCCAGTTCTGGAGACCTCAATCTGTCTAGTCTGGAGGACAGAAGGGAAAGGGGGACATGATCGATGCATTTAAGTATGTTAAAGGGTTAAATAAGGTTCAGGAGAGAAGTGTTTTTAATGGGAAAGTGAACACAAGAACAAGGGGCCACAATCTGAGGTTATTTGGGAGAAAGATCAGAAGCAACGTGAGAAAATATTATTTCACTGAAAAAATTGTAGATCCTTCCAATTGTAGAAACTTCCAGCAGACATAGTTGGTAAATCCACAGTAACTGAATTTAAACATGCCTGGGATAAACATCCTAAGATAAAATAAAGGAAATAGTATATGGGCAGACTAGATGGACCGTGAGGTCTTTTTCTGCCCTCAATCTTCTATGTTTCTATGAGTTTCCTCTTCAGGATTTGACCTTCTAAAGAGCAGTCAGGGTTGATCTCCTCTAGGACCGACCGGTTGGATCACCTTGCAGTCCAGGGAATTCGCAGGAGACTTCTCCAGCACCAGAGTTCCAAGGCCTCCATTCTTTGGCGCTCGGCCTCCCTTATGGTCCAATTTTCACAGCCACATGTTGCAACTGGGAAAACCATCACCTTGAGTAGACACACCTTTGTTAGCAGGGTGGTATCTTCTCTACCTTCTCCATCACTTAAAAGATGCCTTCTCTTTTTACAAGCTTTGAATGACCAAAAAAAAAGTCTTCAAAAGTCTCCAAAAGAAAAAAGCCACCTAGAGTCCTGCGGGAGTTGGGTGTCATACAAATTGAATTAAGTAAGTAAGTAAGTAAGTAAGTAAGTAAGTAAGTAAGTAAGTAAGTAAGTAGGTAAGTAAGTACCAGAAAGTCCAGCTGCCTCTTTAAAAAGCACTTTTGGGACTACCAATAGAAGAGGTTATTTGAAGCTCAGGGTCGAATTTGATGCTCTCTGTGCTCTTTGTTTTTTTGGAGATGTTTTGCTACCCAACTAGGTAACATTTTCAGTTCTTGAGCAGTGAAGATGTTACCTAGTTGGATCATGGAACATCTGGAAGAAAAAAAAACCAACTCAGAGAGCTGTTGACAACACCACAAGCTTGGAATTGCTCGACGGTTTTACCATGAATACAATGGAATGGAATGGAATGGAATGGAATGGAGTGGAGTGGAGTGGAGTGGAGTGGGGTACAGTAGAGTAGAGTAGGGTAGAGTACAATAGAATAGAGTGGAATAGTCACTTGCCTATGCTGAGCTGAATAAAAGTACCGTTCTAATAACCCTGCCTCTGGGTTTACTTCAGAGTACAATAGAGTCGACTAGAGTACAATAGAATAGAATAGAATAGAATAGAATAGAATTCTTTATTGGCCAAGTGTGATGGGACACACAAGGAATTTGTCTTTGGTGCAGATGCTCTCAGTGGACATAAAAGAAAAGATACATTTGTCAAGAATCGTGAGATACAATACTTAATGATTGTCATGGGGTCAAATAAGCAATCAGGAAACAATCAATATTAATATAAATCTTAAGGATACAAGCAACAAGTTACAGTCATACAGTCCTAAGTGGGAGGAAATGGGTGACAGGAATGATGAGAAAAAACTACTATAGTAGTGCAAATGTAGTAAATAGTTTGACAGTGTTGAGGGAATTATTTGTTTAGCAGAGTGATGGCATTCGGGGAAAAACTGTCCTTGTGTCTAGTTGCCTTGGTGTGCAGGGCTCTGTAGTGTCGTTTTGAGGGTCGGAGTTGAAACAGTTGATGTCCAGGATGCGAGGGGTCCGTCAATATTTTCCCCGCCCTCTTTTTGACTCGTGCAGTCTACAAGTCCTCAATGGAAGGCAGGTTGGCAGCCATTGTTTCTTCTGCAGTTCTGATTCTCCTCTGAAGTCTGTGTCCGTCTTGTTGGGTTGCAGAACCAAACCAGGCAGATGACAGATTCAATGATTCCCCTGTAGAACTGGATCAGCAGCTTCTTGGGCAGTTTGCGCTTCAAATTCATCGATGTATTGAATATTTTTCTTTTTAATGTTGTGTTGGTCATCTTGAGTAGCTCCAGGAGAGAAAAATAGGACACAAATTAAATCAACCAAGCAATTACACCAAGTTGAAGAATTCTGTCAAATTTCTAGCTAAAGGTTTTCTGGGTATAAATAATCAAGAAGCATCAAGAGCATTTTTGTGGGTCTAATGATACCTTAGCCTCCTTTCCAGACAATGGAGATTTCCAACATGTCGTTCATCCCATCAGAATAAGCGGTTTAATGCTTTTTCCCAGGCTAAATAATAAAGAGTGGATGTGATCTCTCATGTTGCAGAATCAAACAAGTCTTTCCCTTACCCGAATTTAGCAAGAATTGACTCACTAAGGCTAAGCCTGTTAAGCAACGATGCCAGGAATTTTAAGTATACCTCTACACGTAGAGGTCAGAATACAATGAATAGGATTGTAATACAGATTTAACTCCATTCACAAATGTGTTTTTTAAAAAAATCTATATTCATACGGTCTCATTCCTTCTCAACCCAGCCAATGCTAAGATACAAGTTTTCATTTGAGAAAAGAGCCAATGGTAGAATCGTAAAGGAGATCATTTATTTATTTAAGTGTTGGTAATGACCTATAAAGCCCTTCATGGCATCGGACCAGAATACCTCCAGAACTGTCTTCTGCCACACAAATCCCAGCGGCCGATTAGGTCCCACAGAGTTGGCTTTCTCCAGGTCCCGTTGACTAAACAATGTTGTCTGGCGGGACCCAGAGGAAGAGGCTTCTCTGTGGTGGCCCCAGCCCTCTGGAATCAACTCCCCCCAGAGCTTCGAATCTCCTTGCCTTCCGCAAGATGTTGAAGAGCAATTTATGTCATCAGGCATGGGGGGGTTAATCCCCTCCCCTTCTGACTTGTAGCATTTGAGTGTGATATGATTGTGTAGCATTGATTGTGTTTAGTACTAATGGGTTTTAACTTGTTCTTTTCAAGTACGTATTGGTGGTATACAAAGATATAACAGTTTTTATATGCATAATACTAGTAAGAGAGAAACATTAGGACAGGGGACAGAAGGCACGCTGGTACACTTATGCACGCCCCTTACTGACCTCTTAGGAATCGGGAGAGGTCAACAGTGGAGAGTCTAAGGGTCAAGGTTTGGGGGTTAGGTGGTGATATTACAGAGTCAGGTAGTGAGTTCCAGGCATCAATTCCTCAATTCCTAAAGTTGTATTTCCTGCAGTCGAGTTTAGAGCAGTTTACTTTGAGTTTGTGTCTGTTGTGGTTGAAGCTGAAGTAGTCATTGACAGGAAGGACGTTGTAGCAGATGATTTTATGGGCTGTGCTTAGGTCATGTTTAAAGTGACATAGTTCTAAGCTTTCTAAACCTAGGATTGTAAGTCTAGTTGCGTAAGGTATTCTGGAGGAGTGGAGGGCTCTTCTAGTAAAGTATCTCTGGACACTTCCTAGAGTGTTTATGTCCAAAATTTAACCATCCAGTTCATTCCTGGCTTAGAGAAGGAAACCATTGAAGCATCTCAACCTCTAGTTGGCCACATCATGAGCACCTGAGGACCAGACAAGAAGCAATGGGTGGGAGATCATTAAAGAGAGATACTTATAAAATAGGCCCTATACAAATCACAAATCAAAAATAGTTGATAACAAATTATCCTTCTTTTCATTAAACTAGCCATGCCCAGTTCCTGCAACCGTTCTTCACCTGTTTCCTGGTCATTTTGGTTGCTCTTCTCTGCACTTTTTCTAGAGTCTCAACGTCCTTTTTGCATCATGGCGACCAAAACTGAATGCAAATATTCCAAGTGTGGCCTCACCAAGGCCTTGTAAATTGGTATTAACACTTCACATAGATCTTGATTCTATCTCTCTGTTGACGCAGCCTAGAACTGGGTTGGCTTTTTTGGCAGCTATAGAAGAAGAAGCCTGTTTAGTTCCGAGCCCAGAAATATCTACCGGTTACTATCACTGGCTGAGGTCAAAGCCTGCAGCTCTGGTCACCCTGACACAAAACAGTTGCTGAGACCGTCCCAAGTGCGCAACAGAGAAGAGCAACAAAGATGATAAGGAGCCTGGAGGATGTCATTGTAGGAGGAATGGTGGAGGGAGGGAGCGTATATCTAATCTAATGAAGAGAAGGAAATAGGCAGTGATAGGACAGCTGTTTTCTAGGACTTAAAAGCATAAAACATAATCAAGGGGCTGGAGGGGTATTCAAGAGGTCTTCTAGTCCAACCCCCTGCCTAAAGAAGGAGCGGAATGGGATGGGACAGGACAGGATGGGACGGGACAGAACAGAATGTTACAGAACAGAACAGGATAGAATATGTTCTGTCGAGCTCTCTGGTAGAATCCTCCCAAAAATTCACAGGTACAAATTTCAGACACACACACGTTTGAAAATTCAAAACAATGTCCTTTATAATGAAAATGCACTTAAACCAAGCCCTCTTTTGGTATAGCAAAGAGCCCTCGTCTCCAAACAAACTGGTAATTGGTACAAGTCCCTTATCAGTTCGGTGATACTTAGCTTGCAGCTGTGAGGCAATTCACAGTCCTTCTTCTTTCACAAAGTGAAACACACTTTGCCCTGGTTTAGTTTCAAAGCGGGGAAAAATCAGCACACAAAGATCAAAGTCAGTAAAGCAGTCACGAATTTGGGAAACTTCTGTTTCTCTGCTTCAAAAGTGGCTTTGATGCTCTCTTTTTTTTTAGAAAAAGTTTTATTTATAAACATGTATACACATGTCACACAAAACAAAGACATTTAAAAACTTTGGACGTTCGTGTAGCAAATCTGTGTTACAATTCTTATTGTGCTCATAATCTGTTACACAACTATTTTTACACATTTATTGTCGACCGGTCATATACATTGATCTTATTTTATATATCTTATCCTATATCTATTTTCCCATTAACCCATTTATCACCATTAAATATCTCCCTACTACTATTGTTATGACCAAATGTACATTTATCACTTTGTCCTTTTCTGCAGCCAGCAATAGAACTTGCCCCAACATTTATACTATTCCTTTGATGCTCTGACCCCGTGTGTCCCCTCCTGTCCTTCCGCAGGTCCCCTGCTACTCCTACGGCCAGAAGCT
This sequence comes from Erythrolamprus reginae, assembly GCF_031021105.1. Taxonomy (NCBI): domain Eukaryota; kingdom Metazoa; phylum Chordata; class Lepidosauria; order Squamata; family Dipsadidae; genus Erythrolamprus; species Erythrolamprus reginae. The sequence continues at coordinate 137,650,611 of NC_091953.1, read as the reverse complement.
CTCCAAGCTGGCCATCCTGCGGATCGCCTGTAACTACATCCTCTCCTTAGCGCGACTGGCCGACCTGGATTACAGCGCTGACCACAGCAACCTCAGCTTCTCCGAGTGCGTCGAGCAATGCACCCGGACCCTGCAGGCCGAAGGCAGGTCTAAAAAAAGGAAGGTGGGTTCTTCGACTTCGGAGGAGAAAGGAGGAAGGAAAGAAGGAAGGAAGGAAGGAAGGAAGGAAGGAAGGAAGGAAGGAAGGAAGGAAGGAAGGAATAGCAACAGCCTTTAGACATATACTGCTTGGAAGGAAGGAAGGAAGGAAGGAAGGAAGGAAGGAAGGAAGGAAGGAAGGAAGGAAGGAAGGAAGGAAGGAAGGAATAGCAACAGCCTTTAGACTTATATACTGCTTGGAAGGAAGGAAGGAAGCAAGCAAGCAAGCAAGCAAGCAAGCACTGGGCAGTTTCTCTGGGACCTTTAGAAAGATCCGCAATGCCTGCTACTGCTGCTGCTGTTTGGGGCTTTTATCCATCTTTTAAGGGGTTCCCCCACCCCCCCAGCCTGTGATTTATATTCTTTCACTGGTCTCTTCTACAGTCAAGCGCTCTTTCCTTCCCTCCTTTTTTGGGGTGGTGGTGGTCTGTTTTAAACACATTCTTTTAGGTTTGAATAACCTTAGATGGTTGTTTATCAAATTTGATGGTTTACTTATCAAAATCAACTTACTTTCATTTAATACATTTCATTAAAATCAATTAAGCCTATTTTAATATAATCAACAAACCTAATATTTCCATAAGTCCTAAACATCAACTCCTAAATTACAAATAGAAACATAGAAACATAGAAGATTGACAGCAGAAAAAGACCTTATGATCCATCTAGTCTGCCCTTATACTATTTCCTGTATTTTATCTTAGGATGGATCTATGTTTATCCCGGACATGTTTAAATTCAGTTACTATGAATTTACCAACCACGTCTGCTGGAAGTTTGTTCCAAGCATCTACTACTCTTTCAGTAAATCGAGTCCTCAAAGAGGGGCAGCATACAAATCTAATAAATTATTATTATTAATAATAATAATAATAATAGTAATAATAATAATAATAATAAAAGGAGGCAATTAGCCAACAATCTAAAAAAATCTAATTTGACGTGAGTGATGTCAAGTTGGCCACACCCACCTAGTCATACGCCCACACAGTCACACGACTGCCAAACTACTCCCACACAGTCACATGGCCAGGAAGCCACGCCCACCATCACATGGCCAGGAAGCCACGCCCACAAAATAAGCCACACCCACAAGCGGTAGTAAAAAAAATTGGAAACCAGTGTAGGAGCCCCAGATGGGCGTCTCTCTTCCTCCAGCCCAAAATGGCCACTTCGAGGCTGTCTTGGCAAGGCGGAGGCTCCAGAAATTATATTCCAACTGGGTTTGTGAGTCCCTTTCCTTTTGTGCAACCCGCTATCTCCTTCTTTTTACCGCATGGAATTTTTTTCTTTCCCTTCTTCTTTTTCCCCCTCCTCCCATTTGTTTTTACGATAGGAAACGAAGGAAGAATGTTGCCTCCTGTCCTGTCCAATTTCCCTTCTGCACAAACGCTGAATTCCTTCACGGTCTTGAAAAGGGGCCAAGAAATGGTTTAGCCACCACCATCGCTTCATCATCTCCCTTAAATCACCATCGATGGGCCTTTAAAATAAACCTTTTATTTTTTTTTTAAAAACAGAAGATATTTGAAGTTTTTAATGGGTCCTTTAAAGCGACTTTGACGGGGATGATTTTATTTATTTTTATTTATTTATTCATTTGTATTCATCAATACACAAATACATAGGAAGAAAAATAGACATGTAGTAATATATATAAGGGTAAAGTGAACTTAGAGGAGAGGATATATTAAAGGAAGAGAATATATATGATAAGTGAGAGAAAGGAAAGACAATTGGACAGGGGATGAAAGGCACACCAGTGCACTTATGTACGCCCCTTTTCCCTGCAAAGGAAAAAGTTTCATTCTTAATAACAGAACCGTTTTCAGCCTGATGATGGTGAATGTGATTTCACCGAAACGTCGCATAAACATGCAAAATGTTACACAGGGCAAAACCCGAACTCAGAACAATCTACATACATACATACATACATACATACATACATACATACATAGAGAGAGAGAGAGAGAGAGAGAGATTTTTTTCAGTTTTAAAAACAATACATAATCTTATTTAAGAAGCATTTTTATTTATAGCCAAAAGTTGACAAAAAGTAGACTTTACTTTAATCTCACTTGATTAAAACACCAGCCTAGAAAATGGGAGATGGTGAGTTCTAGTCCCGCCTTAGCAATGAAAACCAGCTGGGTGACTTTGGACCAATCGCCAGGAGAATGGGAATTCAAGTCTCGCCTTGGCCATTAAAACCAGTTGATTGATTTGGGGCCAATCACCAGGAGACTGGGAGATCTAGTCCCGCCTTAGCCATGAAAACCACTTGACTGACTTTGGGCCAATCACCAGGAGACTGGGAGATCTAGTCCCGCCTTAGCCATGAAAACCACTTGACTGACTTTGGGACAATTACCAGGAGACTGGGAGTTCTAGTCCTGCCTTTAGGCATGAAAGTCAGGTGGGTGACTTTGGACCAATCGCCAGGAGACTGGGAGTTCTAGCCCCGCCATCTGGGTGACTTTGGGCCAATCACCAGGAGACTGGGAAGAATTAAGTTTGCATGTAAACAAATAAATGAATATTTCACCCTCAGAATAAGAAGGTTCTCAGGTTAATAAATGAGCCTGGAGAGAGATTTCTAGCTGGAAATGAAGCCAGCGCACCTGAATTAACACGGTGGGCACCAGTTAGGTCCCACAGAGTGGATCTTCTCCAGGTCCCGTCAACTAAAGAATGCCGCTTGGCGGGACCCAGGGGAAGAGCCTTCTCTGTGGCGGCCCCGGCCCTCTGGAACCAACTCCCCCCAAAGATTAGAATTGCCCCCACCCTTCTTGCCTTTCGCAAGCTGCTTAAAACCCACCTCTGCCATCAGGCATGGGGGAATTGAGACCCTCTTCCCCCTAGGCCTTTACAATTCTATGCATGGTATGTATGTATGTATGTTTGGTTTTTTTATATTAATGGGATTTTAATTATTTCTAACATCAGACTACTATTGTACACTGCTTTATTGTTGCTGTTAGCCACCTCGAGTCTCCGGAGAGGGGCGACATACAAATCCAATAAATAAATAAATAAATAAATTTGCAAATATTTTTAGCGGACAACAGTTCAATTCTGTCGCTTCTCTGGGTTGCGAGTAATTAAATCACCCAAGTAAATCGCATGCAAAGTTGGGGCAGAGTTAATCCCCACACGCCCTGGGCCTTTGCAGAAGCTGGTTTGTTTGTCTATTTTAGTTTGGCATCTGTTCCCCATTGTTTGAGGGGGTGGAAATGCAACTTTTACTACATCTGGGTGAGCGTGTGTTTTATGTTGGGTTTTTGCTGTCCAGCAAGGGGCAGACCCACAACAGCACATTTACTGTGTACATACACATGCAGTTTATATAGCAGATAATGTCTATTTTTGTGTGCCTGTGTGTAATATGTATGTACATACAGACATAGAATTAAATAGTATATGTTGGACATTCAGGAATAGTAAATAGAGAGGGGAATTGTAGCTCTTTGAGGCAAGGAGAGGCCAGGCACCCTAACCCTAACCCTTGAGTTGGCCACCTTTAAGCCAGTCACATGACCTTTAAGCCACCCAAGTCACATGATCATCAAGCCACTCCCACCTGGTCACATGGCTGGCAAGCAACACCTACAAAATAAGCCACGCCCCACAGTGGGGTAGTAAAAAAATTTGCAGCCCTTCACCAAATGTGGGCACCCACAACAGCTTGCGAGGCTGCATTTATTTATTTTATTTATTTTATTTATTTTATTTTATTTATTTTATTTATTTTATTTATTTTATTTATTTTATTTATTTTATTTATTTTATTTATTTTATTTATTTTATTTATTTTATTTATTTTATTTATTTTATTTATTTTATTTATTATTTTATTTTATTTATTTTATTTATTTTATTTATTTTATTTATTTTATTTATTTTATTTATTTTATTTATTTTATTTATTATTTTATTATTTTATTTTATTTATTATTTTATTTTATTTATTTTATTTATTTTATTTATTTTATTTATTTTATTTATTTTATTTATTTTATTTATTTTATTTATTTTATTTATTTTATTTATTTTATTTATTTTATTTACTTACTTACTTACTTACTTACTTACTTACTTACTTACTTACTTACTTACTTACTTATTAGATTTGTATGCCGCCCCTCTCCGCAGACTCGGGGCGGCTCACAACAATAATACAAACAATATATCACAAATCTAATATTAAAGAAGACTGGACATGACCTAGACATTCTGGATCAACTGTGGTCTCCGAGCACTCTTCAAGGGTAGCCCCATATAGAGCGCATTGCAATAGTCTAACCGTGAGGTGACAAGGCCATGAGTGACTGTGAGAATTTCCTGACAGTGAGAACAGTTAACCAGTGGAACAGCTTGCCACTAGAAGTTGTAAATGCTCCAACATTGGAACGTTTAAAGATGTTGGATAACCATCTGTCTGAAGTAGTGTAGGGTTTCCTGCCCGAGCAGGGGGTTGGACTAGAAGACCTCCAAGGTCCTTTCCAACTTTGTTGTTGTTGTTGTTACAAGATTGTTGTCTGTAAGCAAACTATGGATTTGATGCCACAAAGAAGAGCAAGACAAGAAGCCATGGACTAGAATTAGGTTGGAGAACCAACCTAGAATGAAGAAGAAATTTCCTGACAGTTAGAATAATCAATCTGTGGAACAGCTTGCCACCAGAAGTTGTGAATGGCCCAACTCAAAGTTTTAAAGAAGATATTGGATAACCATCTGTCTGAAGTGGTGTAGGGTTTCCTGCCTAATCAGGGGGTTGGGCTAGAAGACCTCCAAGGTCCCTTCCAACTCTGTTATTCTATTCCTTCCACATCCTCAGGGCCTTTCAAACCCTCGCACGATCTTTCCCAAAAATCCCATCCCGTCATTCCTTCCTGGGCTTGGAAAATACTTCAGGAGAGAAGCACGGAGTTTTTCTCCAGTCCGCCCTTCCCCTCCTGTGCCCCCCACCCGCCACTCTGTCTCCAGCGTTGGAAAGATAATATTCTTCGCTTCATTAGTTTTTCCGAATGCAACAAGCCTTCCTTACCCAAATACACACACACACACACACCCCTGTTGGAAGAGAGAAGGGGGGGCTCGGGAGGCTGTTGACCTCTAGGTGGTTAGCCTGCCAGCGGTGTGTGTGTTTGTGTGTTTGTGTGTGCCTGCACAGAGGCCCTTTTTGGGGAGAGGGGTTCTTTTTTTTAATTACAAAAAAGTTATATTACAATTATTGCATGGATGGATGGATGGATGGATGGATGGATGGATGGATGGATGGATGGATAGATTAGATAGATAGATAGATAGATAGATAGATAGATAGATAGATAGATAGATAGATAGATAGGGAGAGAGAGAGAGAGAGAGAGAGAGAGAGATGATAGATAGATAGATAGATAGATAGATAGATAGATAGATAGATAGATAGATAGATAGATAGATAGATAGATAGAAAGAAAGAAAGAATTCTTTATTGGCCAAGTGTGATTGGACACACAAGGAATTTGTCTTTGGTGCAGATGCTCTCAGTGAACATAAAAGAAAAAGAGACATTTGTCAAGAATCATGAGGTCCAACACTTAACGATTGTCATAGGGGTCAAATAAGCAATGAGGAAACAATCAATATTAATTAAAAAATCTTAAGGATACAAGCACCAAGTTACAGTCATACAGTCATAAGTGGGAGGAGATGGGTGAGAGAAATGATGAGAAAAAACTAGTAGTAATAGTAGTGCAGACTTAGTAAATAGTTTAACAGTGTTGAGGGAATTCTTTGTTTAGCAGAGTGATGGCGTTTGGGAAAAACCTGTTCTTGTGTCTAGTTGTCTTGGTGTGCAGGGCTCTGTAGCGACATTTTGAGGGTGGGAGTTTGAAGAGTTGATGTCCAGGATGTGAGGGGTTCGTAAATATTTTCACAGCCTTCTTTTTAACTTGTGCAGTGTAGAGACCTCAATGGGAGGCAGGTTGGCAGCAATTGTTTTTTCTGCAGTTCTTTATATACACTGCTCAAAAAAAATAAAGGAACACTTAAACAACACATTATAACTCCAAGTAAATCCAACTTCTGTGAAATCAAACTGTTCACTTAGGAAGCAACACTGATTGACAATCAATTTCATTTTGTGGTCAGCACATTCAACTTTGCACAGAACAAATTATTCAATGAGAATATTTCATTCCTTCAGATCTAGGGTGTGTTATCTGAGTGTTCCCCTTATTTTTTTGAGCCTTCCGTACCCTGTTCTATTGCTCTCCTATATCTCCTATTCCTTTCTTCTATTCCTATCTCTCTTCTTCTATTCTTTCATTGATATGTTCTATTCCTATTATCTTCTTTTCTATTCTTTCTTAGATATAGTTTACTATGAGTATATCCTCTATAACCTTCATTATGTATTTTATTATGTGTATACCCACTAAAACCCTCATTGTGTGTTGGACAAAATCAATAAATAAAATAAATAAATATACTATATTATATATATATATATATATAAGGTGCAGAGAAAAAACTTGACGTGGTGGAAGAAAACTAACTACAGTTTTGAAACTTCAGCTTCAACCACAACAACACAAGAGCCCACAACAGATACAAGCTTAATATTAACCGCTCCAAACTTGACTGTAAAAAATACGACTTTTGTAATCGAGTTGTCGAAGCGTGGAATTCACTACTGGACTCTGTAGTATCATCCCCTAACCCCCAACACTTTACCCTTAGACTATCCACGGTTGACCTTACCAAGTTCCTAAGAGGTCAGTAAGGGGTGTACATAAGTGCACCAGAGTGCCTTCCCTCCCCTGTCCTATTGTCTCTCCTATATCTTCTATCCCTATATCTTTTCCTGCTATTCTCTCATAGTTATATTTCACTCCTCTATTTTCTCCTCTATTCCCCCTTTAATACATTCTACCTGATTATATCCTCTATAACCCTCATTGTGTATTATCTCAAAATGGGTGAGCAGTGTGGTCGGGCAGTAGGAAAAGCAAGTAGGATGCTTGGCTGCATAGCTAGAGGTATAACAAGCAGGAATAAGGAGATTGTGATCCCGCTATATAGAGCACTGGTGAGACCACATTTGGAATCCTGTGTTCAGTTCTGGAGACCTCACCTACAAAAAGATATTGACAAAATTGAACGGGTCCAAAGATGGGCTACAAAAACAGTGGAGGGTCTTAAGCATAAAACGTATCAGGAAAGACTTCATGAACTCAATCTGTATAGTCTGGATGATGGAAGGAAAAGGGGGGACATGATCGAAACATTTAAATAGGTTAAAGGGTTAAATAAGGTCCAGGAGGGAAGTGTTTTTAATAGGAAAGTGAACACAAGGACAAGGGGACACAATCTGAAGTTAGTTGGGGGAAAGATGAAAAGCAACGTGAGAAAATATTATTTGACTGAAAGAGTAGTAGATGCTTGGAACAAACTTCCAGCAGACGTGGTTGGTAAATCCACAGTAACTGAATTTAAACATGCCTGGGATAAACATAGATCCATCCTAAGATAAAATACAGAAAATAGTATAAGGGCAGACTAGATGGACCAGGAGGTCTTTTTCTGCCGTCAGTCTTCTATGTTTCTATGTGTATTGGGCAAAATAAATAAATAAACAAATAAATAAATAAATAAGTAAACAAACAAGCAAGCAAGCAAACAAACAAACAAAACCAGCATGCCTAATTAACTGTAAAATAAAGCTCCCAAATCAGACTCAACAGAAATGGTGCTACAAGTTGTTCCCCAGTGTTGCTTATTTCGCTGGCGAGCAATTTTGTGGAGTGGAGGGAAGCTGAGCTGAGCAGAGCAGGGGGGGGGGCGGGTTCCTCCTCCTCCTCTCCCCCTCCCTTTGGTCTCTTGGCAGTCCCAGACTCCAGATGTTTCGGAGTGCTGGTTGGGAAGTCCTACTGGCGCCAGTCGGGGCAGAGGGCAGGGGAAAGGCACGCGAGCTGGAACCGAAAACACTCAGTCACTGCAGGATCTGGCCTCCCCCCAAGCTCTCTGCTGGCACATTCCCCAGCATACTCCGAGCCATCTGTTCCAAAAACACACACAAACACACACACACACACATTCAGGAGCCCATTATCACTCAAGATGCAACATGGAGAACAGCTGCTCGAGAGGAACAGGAGGAGGGGGGTGGAAAGCCAGCAAAAGGCTCTTTGTGAGTCATAAATAACCGCGGAAGAGTCGCTATAAAGGCCCTGGATTGATTTCTGGGGTTTAATCACACACACATACACACACACACAAACACACACCGTTCCGTTTGCAGACACTTTGAAACTAAATTTAAACTGCTCCAAACTAGACTGCAGAAAATACGACTTCAAGAACAGAGTGATCAAGAACTGGAGTTCACTACCTAACTGTGGTTTCTTCCCCAAACCCCCAAAAACTTTAACCTTAGATTGTCAACAGTCGACCTCTCCCCTTTTCTAAGAGGTCTGTAAGGGGAGTGCATAAGCCCACCATTGTGCCTATCGTCCTGGTCCTACTCTATTTGTCTTCTTTTATTGTTATTTTCTATGTTATGTTTATATAAACTACTATCTTATATCTGATTGACAAAGGAAGGAAGGAAGGAAGGAAGGAAGGAGGAAGGAAGGAAGGAAGGAAGGAAGGAAGGAAACTTGTTGCTTGTATCCTAAGATTTTTATTAATATTGATTGTTTCTTCATTGCTTATTTGACCCCTATGACAATCGTTAAGTATTGTACCACATGATTCTTAACAAATGTATCTTTTTCTTTTATGTATGCTGAGAGCATCTTCACCAAGACAAATTCCTTGTGTGTCCAATCACACTTGGCCAATAAAAATTCTATTAGAAGGAAAGAAAGAAAGAAAGAAAGAAAGAAAGAAGGAAAGAAGGAAAGAAGGAAGGAAGGAAGGAAGGAAGGAAAATTTGGGGAGGGTAATAAATAAAAGGGTGGTTGTAAAGACCACACCTGGAATACTGCACCTAGTTTGGGTCACCACACTACAAAAAAAAGTTGTTGAGATTTTGGGAAAAGGGCAGATGACAGCCACTGGGATGATGAAAGACCTGGAGGCTAAAACATATGAAGAACAGTTGCAGGAACTGGGCATGTCTAGTTTAATGAAAAGAAGGACCAGGGGAGACATGATAGCAGCCTTCCAATCTTTCAGAGGTTGCCACAAAGAGGAGGGAGTCAATCTATTGTCCAAAGCACCTGAGGGTAGAACAAGAAACAATGGGTGGAAACTAAACAAGGAGAGAATCAACTTAGAACTAAAGAGGAATTTCCTGACAGTGGTTTGTAAGTCTAGTTGTGTAGGGTATTCTGTTGCGAGTGGAGGAGTGGGGGGCTCCTCTAGTAAAGTATCTCTGGATATTTTCTAATGTATTTATGTCCAAAATGCGGTGGGGGTTCCAGACAGAGGAACTATATTCAAGGATGGATCTGGTGAGAGTTTTGTATGCTCTGGTTAGTAGTGTGAGATTACCGGAGCAGAAGCTATGTAGGATTAGGTTGACAACTCTTGAAGCCTTTTGGGCAACATGGTTGCAGTGGGCTTTGGCACTGAGGTCATTGGATAGGAGTCTTCTAGTAGAATTCTAGGAGTCGAAGCCCACAAGTCTTAAAATTGCCAAGTTTGGAGCCCCCTGCTTTGGGTTTGAAAACAGGTGGCAAAGCTCATTTGCCTGTCCCTTTGATTTTAATCTTCCATCCCTTTTGCGGCCTGGTGTGAAAAAAACTTTTTAAAAAATGCAAACTTTGATTTTACCAGGCTGCTTTAAAAAAATTCATTTTCTTCAGTGCCATATTGTAACTTTGAATCGTCCCTAAGCGAACAGCAACCTGAGTGACAATAGGTAGCCTTTATCAATTTCATGGCGATATGAAAATATCTACTGACCCCTCGCATCTGCACATAAACTGTTTCGACTCCTACCCTCAAAACATCGCTAGAAAGCACCGCACACCAAGACAACTAGACACAAGAATAGTTTTTTCCCAAACGCCATCACTCTGCTAAACAAATAATTCCCTCAACACTGTCAGACTATTTACTAAGTCTGCACTACTATTACTACTAGTTTTTTCTCATCATTTCTCTCACCCATCTCCTCCCACTTATGACTGTATGACTGTAACTTGGTGCTTGTATCCTTAAGATTTTTATTAATATTGATTGTTTCTTCATTGCTTATTTGACCCCTATGACCATCATTGTGTTGTAGCTCATGATTCTTGACAAATGTCTCTTTTTCTTTTATGGACACTGAGAGCATCTGCACCAAAGACAAATTCCTTGTGTGTCCAATCACACATGGCCAATAAAGAATTTCTATTCTATTCTATTCTACTCTACTATACTATACTCTCTACTCTACATTCTATTCTATTCTATTCTATTCTACTCTCTATTCTACATTCTACATTCTATTCCATTCCATTCCATTCTACTCTATTCTACTCTACCCTACTCTACTCTATTCTAAGACCTGTGGACTTCAACTCCCAGAATTCACCAGCCAGCATGCTGGGAGTTGAAGTCCACACAACCTAAAATGGCCAAGCTTGAGACCAACTGATCTGGAACCAACTTTCAGGTTTAATTTACACCGATTCTTACATTCTATCCAGTTCAAAGAGTTGAAGATTTTAAATGGGGTCAGATCAAATAAAAGGAAGTACAATTAAATTAATCTCAGTGCCCCAATCAACCCAATCCATGAGGTTCTTTAATAATGTATTTCATGTAAATTTGTCAAGGTATTCAGGAGGCAAGTGATAGATTAGGGGTCTGGGAAATATTAGCGTTAAGTTGTTCCTTTTTAGAGCACTCCATCAAAATATCTTGGCGATGGGGAAGAGAGAAGCTTGTATTCATTGAAAGAACTAAATCAGGCTTTTGTCTGTACGAAGATAAATGTTTTGACTGAATTCTTTCTCCTGACGCTGCATATTTGCACTACAGGAAGATAATCTTCATGGTTAGAGGCAAGGAAAATACGTCCCTTGGTATAATCTGAATTAATGTATCTGGTGGCTCAGAGTAGATTTGCTTTCAACTAAAATCTGTTACTGGCATTCAGAAGCAGACACCAAAAAGTTAATTTGCCGGGTCAAGGTTGCATTTAAAATAAGTGTTCTTTTGGGCGACGTGAGTCTACTACAATTTTACTTTATATATCTGATACATGAAGAGAAGTTAGAACTATTTAAATTAAGTCAGGTCCAAGAGAGGGCACAATGCTGAGCCAAGGGATTGTTGAATCTATCTCAAGGTTGCAAGATAGCAAGGAAGTTTGGAAGTGCAGGGTAGGCCATCCAAACCCTCTTGCCCTACTGCCAACATCTCAATTCTAACTTCCCCATCATTGCACCTGATTTAGCCACCTAACAACAGGGCAGCCCTGCTTAAAAATGCACCCTAACTTTGACTAAATATGCTAAGATGTCTAAGGTAAAGAGTAGTAAACATTCCATATTCCATCCAGTAAACAAGAGCTAAGGTGGCGCAGCAGGTAGAGTCCAGTACTGCAAGCCAGTAAAGCTGAGTGTAGATCTGTGGGTCAGTGGTTCAAATCTCATCACCGGCTCAAGGTTGACTCAGCCTTCCATCCTTCCGAGGTGGGTAAAATGAGGACCCGGATTGTGGGGGCAATAGGCTGGCTCTGTTAAAAAAAAGTGCTATTGCTAACATGTTGTAAGCCGCCCTGAGTCTAAGGAGAAGGGCAGCATAAAAATTGAATAAATAAATAAATATTCCCTTTTGGAGCACAGACACGAGGAAGAAAAGTTGTTAGGTTGCTTTCTCACTCCAAAATATGGTGCTCATGTTTATAAAGTCCTGGGTTTATTTTCAGCTCATCTCCTCAGCCTTTAAGCAATTTCCCATCATCTACAAAACTCTGTTGCTTGACAGAGGATGGGACAGAACAGTAGAATAGAGTAGAGTAGAGTAGAACAGAACAGAACAGAAGGTAGGGTAGGGAGATAGATAGATAGATAGATAGATAGATAGATAGATAGATAGATAGATAGATAGATAGATAGATGATAGATAGAAAGAGACAGACAGACAGATAGATATAGAGATGATAGATAGATAGATAGATAGATAGATAGATAGATAGATAGATAGATAGATAGATAGATAGATAGATACCGTGTTTCCCCGATAGTAAGACCCCCCCGATTGTAAGACATATGGGGGGTTTCAGGGGGGTTGGCTAATATAAGCCATACCCCGAAAGTAAGACATATGTCTTACTTTCGGGGAAACACGGTACTAAAAGCGGTGCTGGCGAGGGAGCTTCGCGCCCAGGAGAGTCTCCCAAACCCGGCGCGGATAAGGACTCCTCGGCCGGTGGAGGAAGCGCGGCGGCGGCAGCAGGCTCCGGAGGGAGCTCGGGCGGTGGCGAGAAGACGGGATTCCAGGTGCCGAGCGCCACCTGCCCGCCGTTCACGCCAAGGACAGGCAGCCCCAGTTCCAGCACCTCGGCCTGCTCGCCCAGCCTCTTGCCCAGCGGGAAGAGAAAAGGCGGCGGCGGGAGTAGTGGAGGCAAGGCGGAGAAGAAAGAAGCGGCGGATAGCTGGCAAGGCGCCGACTAGAGGGCTGGACCCTGCCGCTTTGCCGCCGCTCCCGCCACCGCCTTTGCCTCTTGCCCGGCGGGAAAGGCGACGAAAGGGGCTATCGGGTCCCTTCCAATTGCCCGACCGGCGTCGCCTTAGTCAGCAGCGGAAAAGCAAAGGAAGCAGCAGGAGAAGCGAAGTTCTTGAATGGTGGCGGCGGCCCTTGATCGCAGCCGATGAGGTTCGGCTTTCTTCGCTTCTCCTGCTGCTTCCTTTGCTTTTCCGCTGCTGACTAAGACGACGCCGGCCGGGCAATTGGAAGGGACCCGATAGCCCTTTTCGTCGCCTTTCCCGCCGGGCAAGAGGCAAAGGCGGCGGCGGGAGCGGCGGCAAAGCGGCGGGGTCCAGCCCTCTAGCCGGCGCCTCGCCAGCTATCTGCCGCTTCTTTCTTCTCCGCCTCGCCTCCACTACTCCCGCCGCCGCCTTTGCTCTCCCCGCCGGGAAAGGCGACGAAAAGGGCTATCGGGTACCTTCCAATTGCCCGGCCGGCGTCGCCTTAGTCAGCAGCGGAAAAGCAAAGGAAGCGGCAGGAGAAGCGAAGAAAGCCGAACCTCATCGGCTGCGATCAAGGGCCGCCGCCACCATTCAAGAACTTCTGCGAAAGACGTACGGTATTTCAAAATAAGAAATTAAAAAATTGCCCGGGACAATATAAGACATACCCCCAAAGTAAGACACAGTGGGGCTTTGGGGGGTAAAAAGATAGTAAGACACTGCCTTACTATCGGGGAAACACGGTAGGTACATAGATTAGATAGATAGATAGATAGATAGATAGATAGATAGATAGATAGATAGATAGATAGATAGATAGATAGATAGATAGATAGATAGATAGATAGATGATAGACAGACAGACAGATAGATACATAGATACTGGTAGATACATAGATACATAGGTATAGATAGATAGACAGATAGAGACAGGCAGACCAACTGACAGACAGACAAAACCAGAAAGTCCAGTTGCCTCTTGAAAAAAGCACCTTTAGGATTCCCTCCAACTGGGTTATTTCCAGCTAACATTCCATAGATGCAAAGTGAAGTACAAAGTTGAGGACCACGGCAGCGGGTGTTTCTACTTATAGTTTACTTCGTCATCACGGCCAAGGACGTAATGTTCTTGGGAGATCTTCCAACTTATTTATGGAGCGCTGTGGCACTCGTGCCAATAAAAGCCCTGGCAAACGGCAGAGGTCCCTCACTCCCTTTCTTTGACTCTATTGCTGTTTGTTTTCAGGAATGACAACCGGAGAGTGGATTGAGCAGAAGACCCAAGCGGTTGGTTCTTCCAGTCTTCTCGAACACGACCAAGTTCCAATTGAAGCATCCGTTGTTTGAAGACCGACTGTGGAAAATGCTCCATGATGGGAGATCTTAACCTTCTGTGGCTTTTCTTCTTAAGACAACCTCATATTAGTATCTATGGAGAAACTTCTCCCTCTACTACTCCCTAGCAAAGATCAGCCCCCTTTTGTAACGACGTTGCTAGTGCCAAAGAGATGGTTGCCTTTCTGTATCGTCTCCTCGAATCCAGAGATTGGGATCCTTGCAAATTCTGTAAAATTCAGCAATATAAATCAGGGGTCTGTTTGAGATGTTGCTTTTTTGTGGGATGCGCGTTTGAAATGTGCAGGTGTTTGTAGAGGAAAGGGGCGGCAAGGCCTGTTTAAAGTAACGGCTGTGGAGCTGAGTCGGAAACGATAAAATGTTTCGGTCAATAAGTACAGTTCTACGTGCGTGGAAAATCCGAAGAGTCCGTAATGAATTGGGCGGCCTACAAATCGACTAAATAAATATGTAAATAAAATGGAAAAGGCTAAAATTGTCAAGAAGCAGCCCATGGGCCAGGCATCGAGGACCAGCTTTGCATGTGAAGGTCTAACCAAATTGATATATTTCTAAAAAGAAAAGTTAGTATACAGGAATCATCTGAACCCTGCTTAGATCAGGGACAATGGAATTCAAGGGAGGTTGGATTTAGTCCTTACGGCTACGTAGAGATTCTAGGCTGATTCCTTCTTTGACGCCGCCCTCAAATTCTCCATTCTCTTTTTCTTTTTGGAACTAGAAATCAGTTTTAATCCTGTGCACAAATAGAGGAAATGAGGTGAAAACAAGGACAGAGAGCTCCGTCAGTCCTCTCTCTCTCTTTTTCTCTCTCTCTTGCTCTTTCTCTTCTCTTTCTTTTGCTCTTTCCTCTCTTTTTCTCCTCTTTCTTTCACTCTTTCTCTTTTGCTCTCTCCTCTCTCTCTCCTCTTTCTCTCTCTTCTTTTTTGTTATTTCTCCTTTTCTTTCTTTTTTCTCTTCTCTTCTTTCTCTTTTTTCACTCTCTTTCTTGCTCTTTCTCTTCTCTTTTTCTTTCACTCTTTCTCTTTCGCTCTCTCCTTTATCTCGCTCCTCTTTCTTTCTCTTCTTTTTCTTTATTTCTCCTTTCTTTTTTCTCTTTCTTCTCTCTCTCATTTCTTTCTTTTTTCTCTCTTTCTTGCTCTTTCTCTTCTCTCTCTTTTGCTCTCTTTCCTCTCTCTTTTTCTCCTTTCTTTTGGTCTTTCTCTTTTGCTCTCTCCTTTATCTCTCTCCTCTTTCTTTCTCTTTCTTTTTCTTTCTCCTTTCTCTTTCATTCTTCCTTTCTTCTCTCTTTTCTTTCTCTTTTTCTCTCTCTTTCTTGCTTTCTCTTCTCTCTCTTTTGCTCTTTCCTCTCTTTCTCCTTTTTCTTTCTTTCTTTCTTTCTCTGTCTTCTCTCTCTTTTTTGTCTTCTTTCTCTTTTCTCTCTTTTGCTCTTTCCTCTTTCTTTTTTCCCTCCTCTTTCTTTCCTTCTCTCTCTTTTGCTCTCTCCTCTCTCCCTGCAGCATTTGTGAAGTGTATGTTTGGAACGGCTGAGACCATCATTGGAAAATGGGATTTTTCCCATATTCCGTAGCCCGGTTTGATCAAGTAGTAGCCCCAGAAATCTTCAATTCCCGACAGGTTTGCGAGTTTTGTAAAGAGAGAGAGAGACAGAGACTGAGATATTTGTGCATATTTGGAAGATCCATGTTATTAGGCAGCCTTATTGACATGTATCCACTCTTTTTCCTACACTGTATTGTAGTGTTCCACACATTTTGTTCTGCGCCTTTCCCAAATTTTGCTTATTTAAAAGAGCCAGCTTTTCCGACTGAAAAAATCGTGGCCACTAATGAAGAAGCCCATTACGAGAGATGATTTCTTTCTAATTTTTTTTTTAAAAAACCCATGCTATTTAACCTGATTAATTAAAATGTATATTATCAAAGGGAAGGTTCAATAGCCAGGGTAGCGTCCAGGAGCAGAATGTTCCAGAAAAGTTTATAATGTCACATTGTTTTTGAATTTCAGAAATGTTCAAAGCCGTGTAACGCAAAGGCATTTGGATGCTGTGTTGTATATTTCACTTCAAATTGAAGTAAAAAAAAGAAAAAAGGAGACATTCGCTTGGAGTACGTACATTTTATAAATAATGCATGTCGTGTGTAAGACATATGCTTCTAATGAAGGCTATAATTCGATGTTACGGTGAAATAATGGGGACTTTTGAAGGAAAGAATACTATATTTTAGGCAAAGCGCAGGGCGCAATGCCTATACGTTGCAGCTAAATTCAACCTTCTGTTATTTCAGTATGAATTATTTGCGCTTCATTTCCACTAATGAAATTGAACTGACTAGGGAATGCTGTGCCAATCGATCGAGAGATCTTGCAAGCCTAAAACTCTTCACATTTGGAGCAGCAAGCTCTTCCACTTTTGAATTTTAGCCTTAAATTCAGGTAGCGAATAAAATGGATAGGAGGGGAGGGGAGAGGAAAGGAGAGTATGGAATGGGACGGAACAGGATAGAATAGAATTGAATCTTTACTGAGAATGGAATGGAATAGAATAGAATGAATAGAATAAATAAAATGGGTCAGAATATAATAGAATATAATAAATAAAATGGATTAGAATGGAATAGAATAGAATAAATAAAATGGATTAGAATAGAATAAATAAAATGGATTACAATAGAATAGAATAGAATAGAATGAATAGAATAGAATAAATAAAATGGATTAGAATAGGAATAGTTTTTCTCATCATTCCTATCACCCTTTTCCTCCCATGTTGACTGTATGACTGTAACTTGTTGCTTATATCCGAAGATTTTTATTAATATTGCTTCTTCATTGCTTATTTGACCCCTATGACAATCATTAAGTGTTGTATCACATGATTCTTGACAAATGTATATTTTATTTTATGTACGTTGAGAGCATATGCACCAAGACAAATTCCTTGTGTGTCCAATCACACTTGGCCAATAAAAATTCTATTCTATTCTATTTATTGGCCAAGTGTGATCGGACACACAAGGAATTTGTCCTTGGTGCAGATGCTCTCAGTGGACATAAATGAAAATATACATCAAACGGTTCTATTCACGTTCTGAGGCTGGTGGAAAGCTCTGGACTAAAGACCCTCTTCAATATTTCGATATTGCTCACAACATGCAAATCCTCTTTTTCAAAAAAAAAAAACCCCTAAAAACCTGGCCGTGAGCTTGTTTTCCCTGCCGCATCGCTTTGCCTCTGTTAAACCGCACCGCTACTGGAATCCAGTCAAAGTTTTACGGTCCTTCAAATTGAGGCTGGAGCCAGGGAGGAAATACTAAAATCCTGTATATACAACTTCTGTCTCTGACAGGCAGAGAAATTCCATGGAAATTAGCAACTCAACAGCGGAATAAAGTTATATCTGGTTCGAAGGTTGGGGAAGCGGGGGCCTTTCTTGTTGCAAGAAACAATGGCTCTGTCACGAGAGGAGATTGAGGATCTTTCGAATAACGTGGTGGAAGGTTTCGTTCTACCGGCCAAGTATTTAATTAACAACAGACCATAATTTCGAGAGGTTATGCACTCTGAGGAGTTTATGCTAGCAAAAGGGAAAATGCCTCTTTTCAAGTCGTAAAATGCTAATATGGGTCCAGTTAACATTCTGGAATCAACATGTCAAGAGTTTATCTTTTCATCTTTTGAAAATTATATAGGTATATCTCTATGCCAAGGTTAGGAAGGAGGTTCCAAGTATTTTCAAAGCGTAATAAATCCATCAATTTCATTGCCCTTTCTCAAGGATTTTTCTCCCAGACCCAAAAGACCAGGTCCATATAGGAAGATCAAATTAAACTGATTTACTACCCAAAGTCTATGCATGGGGGAAATTTCTCTACCAATGCTGGGCACCTGCTTGGAAGTTAGATCAAAATTCATGGAATTTAAGAGGGATTGGGATTAGTTTGTTTATGTCTAGGTAGGGATTCTAGTGGTGATGAGTTTCAAAAATTTTTTTACTACCAGTTCTGTGGGCGTGGCTAGGTGGGTGTGACATGGTGTGGCTTAATGGGTGTGGCAGGGGAAGGATAGTGCAGAATATCAATTTCTTCCCGACTCAAGAGAATAAAGAGGACGGGGCCAGTTAGAGCTGGTATTTACCAATTCTCCGAACTACTCAAAATTTCCACTACCGGTTCTTCAAACTACTCGAAATTTCTGCTACTGGTTCTTCGAACTACTCAAAATTTCTGCTACTGGTTCTTCGAACTACTCAAAATTTCTGCTACTGGTTCTCCAAACTACTCAAAATTTCTGCTACCAGTTTTCTGAACTCAAAATTTCTGCTACCAGTTGTTTGAACTATCAAAATTTTTCCTACCAGTTCTTCGAACTACTCAAAATTACTGCTACCAGTTCTCAGAACTACTCAAAATTTTTGCTACTGGTTCTCTGAACGATTCCAACGTTCTGCTACTGGTTCTCCAGAACTGGTCAGAGCCTGCTGAAACCCACCTCTGGATTCTAGGCTGACGTCTCTTTTGACTCCTCCACCCACCACTTCACCTACCCCCCATCGGTTAAAGAATTCTGTTTCTCGGGGGTTTATGGAATTCAAGTAACAAAGTCTTGTGGCACCACCGCAAGAGACCTGGGTTATTTTATTAAATAAATTACATTTCCAGTTTCTGAATTTTGAAAATTCAGAATACTCACCAGGTAAGTCTTCCCATTGAATCCCACCCTCTCCTGATTTGGCCAGAGGGTCAAAAACGCGAAGATGGCAGCCACAAGCGTGAGTTTGGAAAACCTTTCTCCCTCCATATCTGCAAACATCCCTGGGTCAGCCCCACTTCTTCATACAAGCGGTTGTAGCCGGTGTCTGGAATGTTTAAATGTTCAAAGACCCTATTGCTGAATAGTGAAGCCAAATGCTAAAATTCACAATGATCTTAAAGGAAAGGCCTAAAAGTAAAAAGGGAGGGTGGGAAACAGAGAGAAAGAGAGAGAGAAAAAGAGGAGGAGGAGGAGGAGGAGGAGAAGAGGAGAAGTAGAAAGAGAAGAGGAGGGGGAGGAGGGAAGAGGGAGGAGAAGGTGAGGAGGAGAAGGAGAAAGAAAAGAGAAGAAGGACAAGGAGGAGGAGAGGAGAAGGAGGAAGAAGAGTTGAAGAGGAGAAGTAGAAAGAGAAGAGGAGGGGGAGGAGGGAAGAGGGAGGAGAAGGGGAGGAGGAGAAGGAGAAAGAAAAGAGAAGAAGGACAAGAAGGAGAAGAGGAGAAGGAGGAAGAAGAGGAGAAGAAGAAAGAGAAGAGGAGGAGGAGGGAAGAGGGAGGAGGAGAAGGGGAGGAGGAGAAGGAGAAAGAAAAGAGGAGAAGGACAAGAAGAAGAGGAGAAGGAGGAAGAAGAGAAGGAGAAAGAGAAGAGGAGGAGGAGGGAAGAGGGAGGAGGAGAAGGGGAGGAGGAGAAGGAGAAAGAAAAGAGAAGAAGGACAAGAAGGAGAAGAGAAGGAGGAAGAAGAGGAGAAGAAGAAAGAGAAGAGGAGGAGGAGGGAAGAGGGAGGAGGAGAAGGGGAGGAGGAGAAGGAGAAAGAAAAGAGAAGAAGGACAAGAAGAAGAGGAGAAGGAGGAAGAAGAGAAGGAGAAAGAGAAGAGGAGGAGGAGGGAAGAGGGAGGAGGAGAAGGGGAGGAGGAGAAGGAGAAAGAAAAGAGAAGAAGGACAAGGAGGAGGAAGAAGAGGAGAAGGAGGAAGAAGAGGGGAAGAGGAGAAGTAGAAAGAGAAGAGGAGGAGGAGGAGGGAAGAGGGAGGAGGAGAAGGGGAGGAGAAGGAGGAAGAAAAGAGAAGGAGGAGGAGGAGAGGAGGAGAAGAGAAGGAGAAAGTGAAGAAGAAGAGGAGAAAGGGAAAGGGAGGAGAAGAGGAGAAAGAGAAGGAGAAGAGGATGAGAAGGAGAAGGAGGAGACAGAAATTCAAGATCCTTCATTTAGGAAATCTATTGCAGGTAGTGTGAATTTTGACCCTGTGACCTGGAAAAAGGCTGCAATGGTTGAAAATTTCTTTTTTCAGTGGCATTAAATCCAAGGTGTTTTCTTTCTTTCTTTGTTCCTTCCTTCCTTTTTCTTTTCATTCCTTCTTTCCTTCCTTTCCCCACTTGTGAATATTCAGGAAGAGAAGGGGAAAAGAGGGAGTTTTTGAAAAAAATTAGTTTAACTTTGCTAAAATTAACAACCTACCCTCTCTTCGGAGAGGGGCGGCATACAAATCCAAGTAATAAATAAAATAAATAAATAAATAAAAGATCTCTTAGCAGCTCAGCAGCGCCACCCTGCGTCCATTTGGCTACATAACCGAAGAGAGTCAATTTATTTTATTTTATTAATAGAGTTGAAAGGGACCGTTAGGTCATCGAGTCCAACCCCCTGCCTGAGCAGGAAACCCTACAGCACCCCAGCCAAATGGAAGTCCAATCTCCTCTTGAAGGTGTCCAGAGTTGGGGAGTTCACCACCTCCCCTGGCAGGCAGTTCCATTGGTTGATCGCTCTGACCGTCAGGAAGTTCTTCCTTACTTCCAGGTTGAATCTCTCCTTGGTCAGCTTCCAACCATTGTTCCTCGTCCGGCCCTCTGGTGCCCTGGGGAATAAAGAGACCCCCTCCTCACCGTGGCAACCCCTCAAGTATCTGTAAACTGCTATCATGTCCCCTCTAGACCTTCTTTTTTCTAGGCTGTCATGCCCAGTTCTCTCAATCTCTCTTCGTAAGTCTTGGTTTCGAGTCCCCTAATCATTTTGGTTGCTCTTTTTTGCACCTTCTCCAGAGTTTCGATGTCTTTTTTGTAGTGAGGTGACCAAAATTGGATGCAGTACTCCAGGTGGGGTCTGACCAGGGCATAGTAGAGTGGTATTAGTACTTCCCTGGTCTTGGAGCGTATTCCTCTGTTGATGCAGCTTAGGACTTTTGCTACATAACTGAACATACTTCTTCAGGATTGGGAGGCATATAAATTTAATAAACAAGATAATAGAACAAGAAGGGTTGCCAGAGTTTTCTCTGGGATGGGGAAAATCTGGCAACTCCAAATCTCAACCCGAAGATGCATGCAACCCTGCAATCCTAGCTTTGGAAGGCACTTGTGGGTCCACGCCAAGAATTAGTGGCTTGAATGTATAACTTTTGTTTGGACGCTTGTTATGAGCTGTGCCGATAACGCTGGGGTTTTGGCAGGAGAACTGACATTCCTCTGGTTTTTCATTGCTGTTTCCAGCACGTTTCTTTGTAAACAGACAACTATGCATAGTGACTTTGCTTCCGAGTCTTCATTGGAGCTCAATTGCTACTAATTAACCGGGTCGGATTGAACAGGATCCTACTATTCTCCCACACCAATGGAGATTCTTCACGGGTGCTTGGAAAGGTGTGGTATGGATTGCGCTGAGGCATCATTGTACCAGCCAACCACAGTATGTGTGAAGGACACACAGCTGAAATCCCACCTTCATTTAAAAAAAAACACTGTTCTTTATTAATTTCAATTGCATTACATCATTTTACAGTAGCTCATCCCCCCCCCCATTAACCACTCATATCCCATTTGTAGGGGAGGGTTTGCATTCCTGTTTAGCATTCATCCATTCATTTGAGATTTATCTTACAGGTCAGCATTGGTTCCATTTCATAACACAACAAGGAAGCAAATAATACAGTTTGTGTGTCCATAGAATCAAGAAACTTGAAGTCAAATATTTACAATTGTTTGTCCACATATTATCCTAAAGGTATTTTTTTTCCAAGAGATGACTAAACTTGAATGCTTGAATGAATGCTTCATCTTAAGGCTTTTAAATTGTTTTTATTTGTTGCACGCTGCCCAGAGTCTGCAAGGAGTTGGACGGCTTATAAAATCAATAAATTAAATTTCTTTTGTTTTTCCTTCAAGAGGTTTTGCTCATTTAAGAAGCTTCTTCGGTTCTCACAGAATGGTGGATAATGGAAGGATTTATATTCCTTGCAGTGATCTGGTGGTTAGCACTACTTCTGAGTGTCATAGAGGCCACTTGGACAGATAATCACATAAACCTTCCAGTGGCCTCAACAATTCTCAGAAACTGTGCTAAACGACCAACGGCTGCAAGGAATATCTTTCCGTTCTCCACCATTCGGTCAGAACTGAAGCAGCTTCTTAGATGAGAAGCAAAACAATTTCAAAGAAAAACAAAACTGAAAAAAGCACCTTTGGGACAACCCTGGCCCAGACTATGGAAAAATCCTCACATACGTCCACATATTTTCGTTTCTGTTGGGTAATGACCTTTAAAGCCCTACATGGCAGTGGACCAGAGTACCTTCGGAACTACCTGCTACCGCACGAATCCCAGCAACCGATAAGGTCCCACAGAGTTGGCCTTCTCCGGGTCCCGTCGACTAAAAAATGTCGTTGGCGGGCCCCAGGGGAAGAGCCTTCTCTGTGGCGGCCCCGGCCCTCTGGAATCAACTCCCCCCGGAGATTAGAACTGCCCCCACCCTTCTTGTCTTCCGTAAATTACTCAAGACCTATCTATACCACCAGGCATGGAGGAGTTGAGACACCTTTTTCCCCAGGCTTTTTTATATTTTTATATTTATGTTTGGTATGTATGTGCTGTTTGCTTTTCAATATGATAGGGTTTTATATGCTTCTTTTAATATTAGATTTGTTTCACTATAATATTGTTTTATTACTGTTGTGAGCCGCCCCGAGTCTTCGGAGAGGGGTGGCATACAAATCTAAATAATAATAATAATGATAATGATAATGATAATAATAATAATAATGATGATGATAATGATAATAATAATAATAATAATAATAATAATAATAATAATAATAACGACAACAATAATAATATGTTGTATTGGAAAGGTTTTCAGCCAACACGACATGATACATGCACATTTCAAACACAAGGACACGCGAAGGCAGAAGCTTGTCCATCCGAAGGATAAAATACCCAGGCCGAAATTGCCAGTGATGGCGAAACTTTTTTGTTTGTGTGCCGCACTCTCCACACAATCCCCTCCATTCCGCGCATGCACATAGGCCTCACTGAAGCCTGGGACAATGAAAAAACAGCCAAACCGGAAGTTAGGAAAAACGGACTTCCGGTTTGCCCCTTGTGCTCTTTTTTGCACTCTGGAGCCTACAGGAAGCTTCACTGAAGGCTCAGGAGTGCAAAAAACAGCACAACAGGCAAAGCAGACGTCCATTTTTCTGAACTTCCAGTTTTCCCGTTGGGCTGTTTTTCACTCTCTGGGCCTTCAGGAAGCTTCCCTGAAGCCTCCAGAGGTCAAAACGGCCTTCCCCAAGACTGAAAATCAGCTGGCTAGCACACGCCTGCGCTGCCTCGCCCGCCCTCCACCTTTTAATTAGCACCACCAATGCCACCTTTTAATTAGCATTTCATGTTGAATTGTAACAATCTCTGCCTCTTATGTAAACTTTCTATAATTTTTATGTTTTCATATTTTACTTCTGCGAGACCCAGAATCTTGCTGGGATGGAGACGGCAGTTTCTAAATATTGATCAATACATTTTTAAAAATTGAGACCTTACCTGCTTAATAATGGCACTGATCTGCTTAACACCCATTGCAACAATTAATCAATCAATCAATCAATCAAGGCTCATTTTTAAAAAATCACTTCGCTTAGTAGGGGAAATTCTGGCCCTTATTTGGTTGTTAAGCCAAGGAGTGTAATTCATTCTCCATACATGCAGACAAAAAGGCGTTGTGCGCTTAAGTACATTCACGACAAAGGTATAAATAAAAATGTGTAGAAGTGCTGCGCGTTACAATCAGGGGAGGCCTACCGTCTTCGGTGCTACTGGTGGGCTGGCACATGAGATTTACCTTTTGCACATACACAGCAAGCAAAACACATGAAGACGCTCGTGTGAGATTTCAGCAACTTTCACCAATATTTTAACTTCTGCACATGCAAAATGGGCAAAATGTCGCTCGCACGAGCATCTTCACACAAGAATTCATTTGCTGCACATGCACAGAAACAAAATCTTGCGAGGGGGCATACATGCGCATATCGGGGTGTGCATCCCCAAAATCGCTACCGGAACGGAGCACCTTACCGTTCTGGTAACTTTGTAACTTCACTGTAATTTCATTGTAACTTCACTGTCAAGTAAAGAGCGAGCAGTATTGACCTGTGGGCAGAAACCTTTGCCAAATATTAAATATACATCAAACCCCAAACAGTTATTTGTCCACGTCATGCAGGAGTTTGTCTCACGCGGAATAGGAACATGGGTTTCTGTTTTGTTTTGTTTTCAACCAAGCAAAGCTTGGAACGACACGTAAAACTCGATCTCCGATCCCAGCGTTACTCTGGTTGGTTGCAGAAGTGGCAGTGGATTCCTCCGCTGAGGTCGCTTACGGTGCCTTCTTGGACCAGCTTTCGCAAGAATTCTGTCTCCAGTGTGACATTGTGCATGGGTTGCCAGTCCATGGCGACTGTGCAAACGCTGTCGTAATAATGCAGTGGTGCCTCGGGATGTCGCAGCTCATAGCCAAACCCAGCTAAGCTCACTTCATCACATAAATGGGTCGCTAGAACCGTGGCTATCATGCCGATCGTGGGAACGTTCTAGAGGGGAACCGGAGAAAGGGATTTATTACTTAGCAATAGCACTTAAGATTTATATACCGCTTCACGGTGCTTCACAACTCTCTCTAAGCGGTTTACAGAGTCAACAATCTGGGTCCTCGTTTGACCGACCGGAGGAATGACAGAAGGATGAGTCAACCTTGAGCTGGTCAGGATCGAACTCCTGGCATTTGGAAGGATTAGCCTGCACTACTATACAGTGGTACCTCGACATACGAGTTTAATTCATGCCAGAGCCGAGCTTGTATGTCGATCAATTTGCATCTCGAACGAATGCCTTTAGACTTTGGTTTTTGGCGCCAAGATAACTGGAAACATGGAATTCTTGTGCCACCTAGTGGATGCTCAGCTCGTATCCCGAATTTGAGCTCGGGTGTCGAACAGAAATTTTGCTCGCGTCTCGGCTCGTAACTTGGAATACTCGCATGTGGAGCAGCTCGTATCTAGAGGTACTACTGTATTTTATATAGCCCTCACAATAATAATTTAATAACAATAATTTATTAGACTTGTGTGCTGCCCCTCTCCGAAGACTCGGGGCAGCTCACAACAGCAATAAAACAATACAATACAAATCTAATGATTAAAACTTTACCTAAAAACCCGCTATCTTAAAAAGCAATCAATACTAAACAGTCACAACCACACGTAACTCTTAATAGTCAGAGAAGGGGAGATGTTAATTGTCCTATTCCTGGCGACATAGATAGGTCTTCAGGGTCTTGTGGAAGGCGAGGAGGGTGGGGGCAGTTCGAATCTCTGGGGGGAGTTGATTCCAGAGGGCCGGGGATGCCACAGAGAAGGCTCTTCCCCTAGGCCCCGCCACACGACATTGTTTAGTCGACTGGACCCAAAGAAGGCCAATTCTGTGGGACCTAATCGACCGCTGGGATTCATGCGGCAGAAGGCGGTCCCTTAGGTATTCTGGTCTGATGCCATGTAGGGTCTTATAGGTCATCACCAACACTTTGAATTGTGCCCGGAAACTAATCGACAACCAGTGCGGGCCGCGAAGTGTTGATGAAACATGGGCTTATCTGGGAAGACCCATGACTGCTCGTGTGGCCGCATTTTGCATGATCTGAAGTTTCCAAACTTCAGGAAGGAAGGAAGAAGAAAGAAAGAAAGAAAGAAAGAAAGAAAGAAAGAAAGAGAGAGAGAGAGAGAGAGAGAGAGAGAAAGAAAGAAAGAGAGGAAGGAAGAGAGGAAGGAAGAGAGGAAGGAAGGAAGGAGGGAGGGAGGGAGGGAAAGGAAGGAGGAAGGAAAGAAAGAAAGAAGGTTGGAAGGAAGGAGGGAAGGAAGGAAGAAGGGAGGAAAGGAAAGGAAGGAAGGGAGGAAGGAGGAAGGAAAGAAAGAAGGAAGGAAGAAAGAAAGGAAGGAGGAAGGAAAGAAGGAAGGAAGTAAAGAAGGAAGGAAGGAAGGAAGGAAGGAAGGATGGATAGATGGATATTATTCTGGGTTCAACTCTTGTAAATCGAGGACAACTGTCGTGAACCGAGGACCCACCTGCTCACTGACCTTATCCCAGGAGAAGAGCCTGGCTTGGGGTTCCGGGTATTGCAGAATATCCAGCGCCGTCTCCTTCACGATGACCGGGTTCAGAATCCGGAAGTTCTTGGGGCTGATGGGTATTTTCATCACCACCCTCTTCCAAAAGAACAGGTGCATCCACAGCGGCTGAACGACAACAACAACGACACACAAAGGCACCCAAATTACGACAAGGTCTCAAATCCATCCTAACGTGAAGTAACTACTTGACTTTACAGACGCAACTGAGCCCGACATCTCCGTTGTTAAAGTGAGACATTGGTTTAAGTGGGTTTTGCTCTGTTTTACGACCTTCCTTGCCATGGTTGCTAAGCGAACCACTGCAGTTCCTAAGTTAGTAACCAGGTTGTTAAATGAATCTGACTTCCCCTTTTTCAGAGGTCGCCAAACAAGATCCCAGAATCCTGCAACCGCCATAAGTCCATGCCAGTTGCCAAGCGTTCAAATTTGGATCACGCAACCACAGAAATACTGAAACGGCCCCGTGAAAAACAAGTGTCTTATTTTGCCATATGAATATTGCAACTGTTCTATCCAATTCGTAAAAAAAAATTGGTGTCTAATTTGATGGGGGCTGCTTGAAACAGGTATAAAAATTTGGGCAACGTACTTGTTTTTATTACCACGATCCGACCTAATAGAGAGAGTTGTAAAAGTTTCCATCTCTCAAAGTCCTGTTTTGTTTCTTGGGGTAATTCGTCATAAGGAATACAATGTTAAAAGATGCATCAAAAGGAATACAGAAATATGTAACACAATATATGTGTCTATAAAGAGGGGATATAAGAAATGTAACATATACAGTGGTACCTCTACTTATAAACTTAATTCGTTCCGTGACCAGGTTCTTAAGTAGAAAAGTTTGTAAGAAGAAGCAATTTTTCCCATAGGAATCAATGTAAAAACAAATAATGTGAGTGATTGGGGAAACCACAGGGGAGGTGGAGGCCCTGTTTCCTCCGAGGAGATTCCTAGAGAGGCTCCACGGAGGCTTCTCCCTGCCTTTTCCGGCCCTGTTTCCTCCGAGGAGATTCTTAGATTCTGCCTTTTCCAGCCCTGTTTCCTCCCAGGAGATTCCTAAAGAGGCCCATGGAGGTTTCTCCCTGCCTTTTCTGGCCCTGTTTCTTCCCCGGAGATTCCTAGAGAGGCCCCACAGAGGCTTCTCCCCACCTTTTCCGTCCATTTCCTCCCAGGAGATTCCTAGAGAGGCCCCACAGAGGCATCTTCCTGCCTTTTCTGGCCCTGTTTCCTTCCAGGAGATTCCTCGAGAGGCCCCACAGAGGCTTCTCCCCACCTTTTCCAGTTACAGTTTTGGAAGCTCAGGTTTGCAAGTGGAAAATGGTTCTTGAGAAGAGGCAAAAAAATCTTGAGCACCTGGTTCTTATCTAGAAAACTTCGTAAGTAGAGGCGTTTGCAGGTAGAGGAACCACTGTATCTATAAAGAGGTGGTATAAGAAACGTAACATATATAAGATATCCGGTTTAAATCTGTATTAAATTATTGAAACGTTGTCTTTCTTTTAAAAATTTGGAAAAATTAGTAAACACTACCTGTGGAACACTGACCCATTGCAGGAACATTGCTGCGATGGGTGCCAAAAATGCTGATTGAAGTGTGCAAAATCGACGGTCAGTGCCGCCCAAGAATTTCTTGACCGTTTTGAGATTGATGGTGAAACCTTTCTCAACTGTACAGTGACAGGAGATGACACTTGGGCCTACCCCCATGCGCCAGAGAGCAAATGTCAATCAATGCAGTGGTGCCATACGCATTCTCCTTCAGTCAAAAAATTCAAAACTCAGCAATCGGCGAAAAAAATCTTGGGCAACCATTGCGCACAAATCTTGGGCCCCCATCGCAGCAGCGTTCATGCCCTTCGCATTCAGGTAGCGCAATTTATTTATTTATTTATTTATTCATTCATAGAAACATAGAAACATAGAAGACTGACGGCAGAAAAAGACCTCATGGTCCATCTAGTCTGCCCTTATACTATTTCCTGTATTTTATCTTAGGATGGATCTGTGTTTATCCCAGGCATGTTTAAATTCAGTTACTGTGGATTTACCAACCACGTCTGCTGGAAGTTTGTTCCAAGGATCTACTACTCTTTCAGTGAAATAATATTTCCTCATGTTGCTTTTGATCTTTCCCCCAACTAACTTTCCCCCAACTAACATTCATTCATTCATTCATTCATTCATTCATTCATTCATTCATTCATTCATTTATTGGATTTGTATGCCGCCCCTCTCCGTAGACTCGGGATGGCTAACAACAGTAATAAAAAACATCATATACTGTAAATCCAATACTAAAGCAACTAAAAACCCTTATTGTAAAAACCAAACATCCCTACAAACAAACATAACATGCATAAATTGTAAAGGCCTAGGGGGAAAGAATATCTCAGTTCCCCCATGCCTGACGGCAGAGGTGGGTTTTAAGGAACTTACGAAAGGTAAGGAGGGTGGGGGCAATTCTAATCTCCAGGGGGAGTTGGTTCCAGAGGGCCGTCACAGAGAAGGCTTTTCCCCTGGGCCCCGCCAAACTTTGCCCTTGGAGGGAAACGGAATGAGGACGCTCATCTCTAACCTTCCCCACAACGCCCGTCGATGATCTCCTGACCCCTAGCACTGCTCGGTCTCTTCCGCTGGCTTCCCACTACACGATCACGATAGTAACACCAACTTCCCCCACGGACATTTCCCACGAGAGCTACCTGTCTTGTAACCCTTACTTTCTGCATGACCCCCGTAATATTTAATATAATGACTTACCAGCGTTTCATTTTTCACCATTGCTTTTATCCATGCAAAATCAACATTTTTAAATAATACTGCCACAAACAAGCTGTTTGGAAAATATTCGTCTTGAGATAACGGAGCTCCTTCGGGGTAGGTCATTCTTAACGTCGTTTTCTTGCCAACGTCATCTGCGTAGCCCCACACAGGTGCGTTATTCAACCTGTCAAGCAAAACGAGCAAGGCAACAAATGAACATATAAGACTATTTTAAAAATTGCACGAATAACAGAAGAAGAGAGCTGGGAGGGGCCTTGGAGATCTTCTAGTCCAGTGATGGCCAACCCATGGAGCGGGTGCCACAGGTGGCACGTGGAGCTATATCTGCTGGCACACGAACCGTTGCCCTTGCTCAGCTCCAATGTGCTTGTGTGGGCTGGCCAGCTGATTTTTGGCTCACACAGAGGCTCTGGAGGGCACTGTTTGGCTTCGGAGTGCAAAAAACCCTAGCACAATGGGCAAACCGGAAGTGTGTTTTCTGAACTTCCGGTATACGCCGGGTATATGGGAGGCGCATGCTCCTCCTCGCTGCCTCAGAGCCCCTCTTTTTTAAGCCTTAAAGTTTTGGATTTTTTTAAATTCCCCTCCTCTCATCTTCTTCCTTCGGCAGCGACTGTCCTTCTCTTCTTCTTCCTCTTCCTCCCACCCAAATTCCGAACTTTTATTTCCTTCCTAATGGGTTTGCACGCATTATTTCCTTTTACATTGATGCCTATGGGAAAAATTGCTTCTACTTACAAACATTTCTGTTGTTCAAGATTTTTTTTGCCTGTAACTGGAAAAGGCAGGGAGAAGCCTTCATGGGGCTTCTCTAGGAATCTCCTGGGAGGAAGCAGGGCTGGAAAAGGCGGGGAAAAGCCTCTGTGGGGCCTCTCTAGGAATCTCCTGGGAGGGAACAGGACCAGAAAAGGTAGGGAGAAGCCTCTGTGGGGCCTCTCTAGGAATCTCCTGGGAGGAAACTGTAACCGTAAAAGGTGGGGAGAAGCCTCCGTGGGGCCTCTCTAGGAATCTCCTGGGAGGAAACAGGGCCGGAAAAGGCGGGGAGAAGCCTCCATGGGGCCTCTCTAGGAATCTCCTTGGAGGAAACAGGGCCTCCACCCTCCCTGTGGCTTCCCCAATCGCACACCTTATTTTCTTTTACATTGATTCCTATGGGCGAAATTGCTTCTTTTTAAGAATGTTTCTACTTAAGAACGTGGTCACGGAACAAATTAAGTTGGTAAGTAGAGGGACCACTGTATTTGATATTAGATATTAGAGTCAACCTTGAGCCTTCTGAGATTTGATCTGCCAAACTGCTGCAGTACTGCAGTAGCATTCTAACCACTGTACCACCGAAGCTCTCAAACAGGGGGTTGGACTAGAAGTCCTTCAAGTCCAACTCTCTCATTCCGTTAATGGACACTCTTTCAATGTGTGACCTTAGACAAAAATCAAGACACACCTTATGACAATATCAAAGTCATTCAGGATGGAGCCCAGCTTCAATCCACGTAACACGTTGCTGCTTCCCACAACAACGCAACGTTTACAGCTTTTCGATTTCAGGTCTGCCGGCAGATCGTATTCGGGTAGAAGGTGGACCAAGTCTCGCAGCTTCTCCAGAAACTTCTGAAACCCAAACGGGGGCTGATATTTAAAGAGATCGGAGTGGGGGTCGATATCTTCCGTTATAAAGGGAAGGAGATCCGCATCGTATTTGTGCGGAAACAGTTCGTTCATCTTAGTCTTGGCAAAAGACGGGCGACACTCGGCTTGCGAAATTCTCTCTGCGTGTTTCTGAGCTCTCTGGAACAGCAAAACGTATCAGCCGGTTATGAATACATATACAGTGATACCTCGTCTTACGAACCCCTCTACATATGAACTTTCCGTGATACGAACCCGGTGTTTAAGATTTTTTTGCCTCTTCTTCTGAACTATTTTCACCTTACGAACCTGAGCCACCGCTACTGGGATGACCCGCCTCTGGACTTCCGTTGCCAGCTGATGGGCTGGGATTTCCCTGAGTCTCCCCTCACTGGGAATCCCCACCTCCGGATTTCTGTTGTCAGCCGAAGCGCCCATTCTTGCATTGCTGGGATTCCCTGAGCCTCCTCTCGCTGGGATTTCCTTCATTTTTGCTGGCGCTGCTTTGAATCCCAGCGAGGGGAGCCTCAGGGAAATCCCAGCAATGCAAGAACGGGCACTTCGACTGGCAACGGAAATCTGAAGGTAGGGTTTCCCAGTGAGGGGAGGCTCAGGGAAATCTCAGCGCTTCAGCTGGTAATTGAGGTCCAGAGGTGGGGTTTCCCAGCGAGGGGAGGCTCAGGGGAATCCCAGCGGTTCGGCTGGCAATGGAAGTCCAGAGGTAGGGTTTCCCAGCGAGGGGAAGCTCAGGGAAATCCTAGCAATGCAAGAACGGGCGCTTCGGCTGGCAACGGAAATCCGGAGGTGGGGATTCCCAGCGAGGGGAGACTCAGGGAAATCCCAGCGGATTCCCAGTGGCGCAAGGCAAAAGGGGTGACTTTTAGGATGGAGTTGCACGCATTATTTGCTTTTACATTTATTCCTGTGGGGGAAAATTGCTTCGTTTTACGAACTTTTCTACTTACGAACCTGGTCATGGAACGAATTAAGTTCGTAAGACAAGGTATCACTGTATTATATGAAAAAACATATAGCCCCTCTCTGGTACAAAGCTGAAGGGATCAGATCCTGTGGCATAGGGGTCAATTTTCTGCCTTACAAGGCAGAAGCTGCAGAATCAAATCCCAGTAAGGGTATGGCTAGCTGATGAGGCCAGAAAAAAGGTCGAAATAGTGCTATCCTAGTCTCCCTTACTTTTAAAAATTCAGCCAAACATGTGATATATATATATTTATATATTTGCATGATAACAATGTGCAGTGGACACAACCCGGTGATGTGCCGTATAATTTTTTTCATCCGTTCTACTTTGATGTCCAGTCTTTAATGCAATTTGTTTAATATATAATTTTATTTATAATTTTTTCTTTAATGTGACATGTTAAGCAATGTGAGAAAATATTATTTTACTGAAAGAGAAGCAGATGCTTGGAACAAACGTCCAGCAGACGTGGTTGGTAAATCCACAGGGACTGAATCGAAACATGCCTGGCATAAACATAGATTTTATTTATTTATTTATTTATTGGATTTGTATGCTGTCCCTCTCCGCAGATCCATCCTAAGATAAAATACAGGAAATAGTATAAGGGCAGACTAGATGGACCAGGAGGTCTTTTTCTGACGTCAATCTTCTAGGTTTCTATGTTTCTATGTAACTTCCATAAGTGCGTAGTAAATAGTATATTCTGGGTGAATATACACTGCTCAAAAAAATAAAGGGAACACTTAAACAACACAATATAACTCCAGGTAAATCAAACTTCTGTGAAATCAAACTGTAGCAACACTGATGGACAATCAATTTCACCTGCTGTTGTGCACAGTCAACTTTGTACAGAACAAAGTATTCACTGAGAATATTTCATTCCTTCAGATCTACGATGGGTTCTTTGGGTGTTCCTTTATTTTTTTGAGTGGTATGTTTTGCACAGATTTCTGATAGTGATACTCCCATTTAGATATGCATAATCATACTTTTTTTTAAAAAAACTTCTAACATCTGTGGATACATACTTTTAGTAATCGTAATACATTTTATTATACAGTAGTACCTCTAGATACGAGTTTAATTTGTTCCAGAACCGAGCTCATATGTTGATTAACTCGCATCTGGAACGAATGCCTTTAGACTTTCTTTTTCCCCGCCGAGATAACCAGAAGCAAGTATTCTTGCGCCACCTAGTGGAAGCTCGGCTCGTATCCTGAATTTGAGCTCGGGTGTCGAACAGAAATTTCGCTCCTGTCGTGGCTCGTAACTTGGAATACTCGCATGTGGAAAAGCTCGTATCTAGAGGTACTACTGTATTTCAGGAACCATAATATTATTTTCCCAATTTCTACTTCTTTTTTTCAAACACTTATTAGAGTAATCGCCATATTAAAGAGCATTCTATGTCTATCCATCATCTCTTGCCCTTTTTTTAGAATTTCAACTGTTATTAACTTTTTGGCGAATCCGTCCTGCTTCTCCCCTGGTATCTTGTAACTCCTTTTGTCATTTGTGTTTGGTCTAAATATTTCCCCTCGGACACCATCTGGCTCTTGTTCCCCCATCGTTTTTAAAGAATCTTTCTCTTTATTCTGTTTTGAATTAGCACAATAAACGTACATCATCTCCATCCCACACCCCATGAAAAAAAATCCCTTCCATAAAAATAAAACATTGGGATTCTCCAGAATTACACTTGTTTTTCTTTTTACTGACAACATCTATTTTATTTTATTGTTTTTTAAAGAAGGCAACATTTTATAAAGCAGTTGGAAGGGAAGGGAAAGAAAATGAAGAGAAAGGGAAGGAGAAGGAAGGGAAAGAAGAGGAAAGGAATGGAAAGGAAAAGAAAAGGGAGGGAAGGAGAGGAGAGGGAAGGAGAGGGAAGGGAAGGAAGAGGAAAGGAATGGAAAGGAAAGGAAAAGAAAAGGAAGGGAAGGAGAGGGAAGGAAGGAAGAGGAAAGGAATGGAAAGGAGGAAGGGGAAAGGGAAGGGAAGGAAGAGAAAGAGAAGGAGGAAGGGAAGGGAAGGAAAAGGAAGGGAAGAGAAAGAAGAGGGAAAGGAATGGAAAGGAAAGGAAAAGAAAAGGGAGGGAAGGAGAGGGGAGGAGAGGGAAGGAGAGGGAAGGGAAGGAAGAGGAAAGGAATGGAAAGGAAAGGAAAAGAAAAGGAAGGGAAGGAGAGGGAAGGGAAGGAAGAGGAAAGGAATGGAAAGGAGGAAGGGAAAGGGAAGGGAAGGAAGAGGAAAGGGAAGGAGGAAGGGAAGGGAAGGAAAAGGAAGGGAAGAGAAAGAAGAGGAAAGGAATGGAAAGGAAAGGAAAAGAAAAGGGAGGGAAGGAGAGGGGAGGAGAGGGAAGGAGAGGGAAGGGAAGGAAGAGGAAAGGAATGGAAAGGAAAGGAAAAGAAAAGGAAGGGAAGGAGAGGGAAGGGAAGGGAAGGAAGAGGAAAGGAATGGAAAGGAGGAAAGGAAAGGGAAGGGAAGGAAGAGGAAAGGGAAGGAGGAAGGGAAGGGAAAGGAAGGAAGAGAAAGAAGAGGAAAGGAATGGAAAGGAAAGGAAAAGAAAAGGGAGGGAAGGAGAGGGGAGGAGAGGGAAGGAGAGGGAAGGGAAGGAAGAGGAAAGGAATGGAAAGGAAAGGAAAAGAAAAGGAAGGGAAGGAGAGGGAAAGGAAGGAAGAGGAAAGGAATGGAAAGGAGGAAGGGAAGGGAAAGGAAGGGAAGGAAGAGGAAAGGGAAGGAGGAAGGGAAGGAAAAGGAAGGGAAGGGAAAGAAGAGGAAAGGAAAGGAAGAGAAAGGAAAGGGAAGGGAAGGGAAGAGAGAGGAAGGGAAAGGAAAGGAAAGGAAAGGAAGAGGAAAGGATTGAGGAAAGGAAGAGGAAAGAAAAGGAAAGGAAAGAAAGAGAAAGAAAGGAAAAGGAAAGAAAGAAAAGAAAAGAAAAGAAGGAAAGGAAGGAAGGAAGAAGGAAGGAAAGGAAGAGGAAGGGAAGGGAGAGGGAAGGGAAGGGTGAGGAAAGGAAGAGGAAAGGAAAGGAAGGAAAGGAAGAAGAAAGGAAGAGGAAAGAAAAGGAAGAGGAAAGGAAAGGTATCATAAGCACTTTCTGCACCACTGCTTACTACTATCCTGCCACCCTTCGTTCAAACAGTGAACTGACCTGGACATGTTCAGGGTTGACCTCGTAAATTCTGGTTTCACATGTCTTGGCATTGTAGTTTGTCATAACCAGGTAAATGGAGTAAATAAAGCAAAGAGCAAACACAGCTACTACGATACACCTAAAAGGGTGAAAAAAAGGTGAGGTGTTTGTGGACGTATCATATCCCGAAATCTATTCCCCCCCCAAAATGCAGGATGCGCCTGCATACACACACACCCCTGCGACCTCCTGCATTTAGCCCAGCGGACTCAAAAGGGATGCAATCAAAAACGCAGATGAGTTTTTTACATGAGTGATTAATCTGACAAGAATAACTTCTAACCGGTCTTGGACTAGGTTCTCCCAAAGACTCCCAGGGATGTGGGTCCTAGTCAACTCAAGAGGTTGGGAGCAGAGTCCTATCAATGAGACAAGGACCAATCTCCAGGCAACTGAGAGTTCCAGTCTGGCCTTAGCCATAGAAACCCGGCTGGTGTCCAGGTTGCAGGAAACATCCAAATTTAAATCAGAGTCCAAGTCAAAGTACAGTGGTACCTCTACTTAAGAACTTAATTCGTTCCGTGACCAGGTTCTTAAGTAGAAACGTTCTTAAGTAGAAGCAATTTTTCCCATAGGAATCAATGTGAAAGCAAATAATGCGTGCAAACCCATTAGGAAAGAAATAAAAGCTCGGAATTTGGGTGGGAGGAGGAGGAAGAAGAGGAGGAGGAGAGTCGCTGCTGAAGGAACAAGGTGAGATGAGGGGAATTAAAAAAAATCCAAAACTTTAAGGCTTAAAAAAAAAGAGGGATTCTAAGGCAGGCCAGAGTGAACGGAGCGTTTCCCTTTCTCTGGGCACTGGCAGAGGTTCATAGAAACATAGAAGACTGACGGCAGAAAAAGACCTCATGGTCCATCTAGTCTGCCCTTATACTATTTCCTGTATTTTATCTTAGGATGGATCTATGTTTATCCCAGGCATGTTTAAATTCAGTTCCTGTGGAAGTTTGCTCCAAGGTTCATTCCCTCTCCAAGCGCCCAGAGAAAGGGAAATGCTTCGTTCGCTCTGGACTGCCAAAGCCTCCTTAAGTGCCGCCAAAAGGCTCCTCTGGCAGCCCAGAAAAGCCCAAGGTGGCCGGGATTAAAGGGGGAATGGCAGGAAACTGGCTGGGCCTTCATGCCACTCTCAAATTTCCTGGAAAATTTTTCCGGGCTTGGGTTCTTAAGTAGAAAATGGTTCTTAAGTTGAGGCAAAAAGTTTTTGAACACCCAGTTCTTATCTAGAAAAGTTCTTAAGTAGAGGCGTTCTTAAGTAGAGGTGCCACTGTACTTCTCAAAGTTACAATTTATTGCCAGAGCCATCCTGGCACCTATACTGGGGAACCCGAATCCAAGTTTCCCACCCAGTTGAAAGTCCACATGCCACAAATTTGTCATGCTGCCCATTCAGGTTGTGCCAGTGTGGCAACTTGGGCATCCTCCTCGATCCACATCTGACTTTAGAACACCATCTTTCGGCTGTGGCAAGGGGGGCGTTTGCCCAGGTTCGCCTGGTGCACCAGTTGTGGCCCTATTTGGATGGGGAGTCTCTACTCACAGTCCCTCATGCCCTCATCACTTCGAGGTTCGGCTACTGCTATGCTCTCTACATGGGGCGACCCTAGCCAATAAGGACACACAGATGTGGTCACATATCATGGACTACATTACCCAGAGTGCAACCCCCGACTACATTCCCCATACTGCAATTGCTTAAAGAGACAGAGCTCCTAATCCAAGATAAATATTAGAACAAATCTAATAATTTAAAAAACACTAAAAACCCCATTATTAAAAGCAAGCATACACACAAACATACCATGTATAAACTGTATAGGCCCGGGGGAGATGTCTCTGTTCCCCCATGCCTGATGGCAGAGATGGGTCTTAAGAACTTTACAAAAGGCAAGGAGGGTGGGGGCAGTTCTGATCTCCGGGGGGAGCTGGTTCCAGAGGATCGGGGCTGCCACAGAGAAGGTGTGACATGGGCATACCTTGGGAAGCCCATGATTGTTCTCGCAGCTGCATTCTGCACGATCTGAAGTTTCTGAACACTTTTCAAAGGTAGCCCCACATAGAGAGCATTACAGTAGTCGAACCTCGAGGTGATGAGGGCATGAGCGACTGTGAGCAATGACTCCCGGTCCAAATAGGGCCGCAACTGGTACACCAGGCGAACCTGGGCAAACGCCCCCCTCGCCACAGCTGAAAGGTGTTTCTCTAATGTGAGCTGTGGATCGAGGAGGACGCCCAAGTTGCGGACCCTCTCTGAGGGGGTCAATAATCCCCCCAACAGGGTAATAGATGAACAGATGGGATTGTCCCTGGGAGGCAGAACCCACAGCCACTCCGTCTTATCCGTATTGAGTTTGAGTCTGTTGACACCCATCCAGACCCCAACAGCCTCCAGGCACCGGCACATCACTTCCACTGCTTCGTTGTCTCTTGTCTATCAGCACAAGCTCGGTTTTATTTTAAAAAATAATGATTTTAAAGCAAATATTCCAAAGGGAAAGAGTGATTTTCATCCTCGCAGACAAAGAGACTTACTTGAAACTGTCTTTCAATCTCCAGACTTGGCTTTTCATCTTCTTGCATAACCGATATGGAACATGGTCCAAAATAACAGCAACTCTTTTCTGGGCTAAAAGCGGTATCATCCCTCAGCATTGCTGGCAAAGAAAGAGAGTTTTCTGTTACTATGGTTTATATTTAGCATTTCCAAGGGAATCCCAGGCCCAGGGAGTAAACAACGCAGCACAAAGGCATTAGCTAATTCCTGACTTATAACCATTTGTTACAACAGGCACAGAAAAAATGACTTAGGACCATTTTTCACACTTACAACCATTTGACCAAAGTTTCTGTTGCTAAACAAGATATTTGTTAAGGGAGTTTGTTTTTGGAGGTTTTAATATTATCTGTATACTGTGATACCTCGTCTTACGAACCCGTCGTCATACGAACTTTTCGAGACACGAACCCGGGGTTTATGATTTTTTTGCCTCTTCTTCCAAACTATTTTCACCGCTGCCACCGCTGGGATGCCCCGCCTCCGGACCTCCGTTGCCAGCCGAAGCACCCATTTTCGCGCTGGTGGGATTCCCCTGAGGCTCCCCTCCTTGGGAAACTCCACCGCCGGATTTTGCGATGCTGCAGGGGAATCCCAGCAGGGGAATCCCACCAGCGCAAAAACGGGAGCTTCGGCTTGCAACGGAAGTCCGGATGTGGGTTTTCCAGCAAGGGAAGCCTCAGCAAAACTGCAGTAGCTTTAATTATTGCATTCGTATCTGTATTGTTTTATTGTTGTGAGCCGCCCCGAGTCTTCAGAGAGGGGTGGCATAGAAATCTAATAAAATTAAACAACCAAGAAGAATCAGAATTTTATGATATCTGGCAGAAAGTATATACTTGGTGGGAAAGAAGGAAAAAGGGCGAAGTGTGTTGTTATATTATTTTGAATATTTGAATTTAGTAGTAGAATTATATTACATGGTAATTATTTACTAATATAAACATAATTTTTTCTTTCTTCTCTTAAAATTTCTTTTTCTTATATACATTTTTACAAACTTTGATATAGTTTTAGATTTATTATATTAAAACTGATATTTTCACTTTATATATTTATATACATTTTATAGATGAAATTTTTCCTTTATTATTATGATGATGAGCAGAGCAACTGTAGCTCCACTAAATGTTGTATGTTATGTTTGTTATGTTTGATTTTTGAAAAATTAATAAAATATTTTTTTTAAAAAAGAAATCTAATAAAAGTATTATTATTATTATTATTATTATTATTATTATTATTATTATTATTATTATTATTATTACATTCAGACTATAAGACACACCAAAATTTCCAGCCTCTTTTAGGAGAGGAAAGTCTTTTACTCTGAAAAATACAGTAGAATAAATTTCCCCAATCAAACTCCTGACCTGAATTTAGAATCTGTTGATTGGCTGCCCTTTATACCAGCAAAGCCAACGACACGAAGAAGAATGAAATAGGCTCAACGGAAAACAGGAAAGAGTTGCAGATTGATACAAACCACGTTCACGCAGACGTTAAGAAACAGTGACTTATCAATAAACTTCAATAACTCACTTCCTTTCCTTGAAGTGCTTCCGTCTCCGTTATTCTGCTATTGGGCTATGGATTCCACACAAAAAATAATGTGAAATTGAATTTTTTTTTTAGCCCTGCCTTTTAATGCAATGGTTAACAAAAGATTTCCTCTTATTCCGTAGCCATGGGGACAGAGAAACAAGTGAGCACGTGAATTATTAACATGCTGAGAAGCCGCAGGGCAGCAAATAACTTTTTTGTATTCAGATAGAAAAACAGAAATCCTGTTCAGTTAAAAAAAAATCTGGAAAGCATTTTACACCAAAATCAGCACATATCCGTGTGTCTCATTCTTCAAAACATAGCAGTTTAGAATAGAACAGAGTAGAACAGAATAGAACAAAATAGAACAGAATAGAATAGAATAGAATAGAATTCTTTATTGGCCGAGTGTGACTGGACACACAAGGAATTTGTCTTGGTGCATATGCTCTCAGTGGACATAAAAGAAAAATATAGATTTGTCAAGAATCATGTGGTGCAACACTTAACGATTGTCACAAGGGTCAAAACACCGCAGTTGTTGAATTAGCTTCTTCAGAACAAACGCAACTGGGATTAAACTCAACCACCACCATTGATCTTTGAGAAACGCATAAAATCTTCTCTCCAAGAACGTTAGAGATGAGGGTCCTCATTCCATTTTCCTCCAAGGGCGAAGTGTGCGCTGTAATGCGCTTCCTGAATGCAGAGGGCAGGAACACTGCTGCGATGGGGACCCAAGATTTGTGCGCAATGGGCGCCCAAGATTTTTCTCACCGAGTTTTGAATTGTTTTGGCTGAAGGAGAATGGGTATGGCGCCACTGACTTGATTGACCTTTGCTCTCTGGAGTAGGGTGATGAATTTCGTCTCCTGTCACTCTACAGTTGAAAAAAGCCTCGCCTTCAATCTTGAAACGGTCCAGAAATTCTCGGGCGGCGCTGACTCTATTTTTATTTATTTATTTATTTTGTCCAATACAAATTGAAAGTTAAGGAGAATAAAAACGTGTAGTAGTAAATATCAGGAAAGGGATAGAAGAAGAGATATGAGAATAGAATACATCAATGAAGAGTAGAGGAAGGATATATGGATGGGAGAAAAGATATATAAAATATAGGAGAGACAATTGGACAGGGGACGGAAGGCACACTAGTGCACTTATGCTCGCCCCTTACTGACCTCTAAGGAATCTGGAGAAGTCAACTGTGGAAAGTCTAGGGGGAAAATGTTGGGGGCTGACACTATGGAGTCTGGTAATGAGTTCCACGCTTCAACAACTCGATTGCTAAAGTCATATTTTTTACAGTCAAGTTTGGAGCGGTTGATATTAAGTTTGAACCTGTTGTGTGCTCTTGTGTTATTGCAGTTGAAGCTGAAGTAGTTGTTGACAGGCAGGATGTTGCAGCATATGATCTTGTGGGCAATACTTAGATCATGCTTAAGGCATCGTAGTTCTAAGCTTTCATGACCCAGGATTGTAAGTCTATTTTCGTAGGGTATTCTGTTTCAAGTGGTGGAGTGAAGGGCTCTTTTGGTGAAGTATCGTTGGAACTTTTCTAGGGTGTTGATGTCCGAAATTCGGTGTGGGTTCCAGACAGGTGAGCTGTATTCAAGGATGGGTCTGGCGAAAGTTTTGTAAGCTCTTGTGAGTAGTGTGAGATTGCCGGAGCAGAAGCTACGTAGGATCAGGTTGACAATTTTAGAAGCCTTTTTGGCCATATTGTTGCAGTGGGCTTTGGCATTTAGGTCATTTGATATTAGTATTCCAAGGTCTTTTATTGCGTGGGGGTTTTGTGAGATTTTGTTTATTTAGTTCGTATACGAGGTTCGGATTCTTTTTGCCGATGTGGAGAACAGAGCATTTGCTAGATGATATTTGAAGTTGCCAAGTGTTAGACCAATCTGAGACGAAGTCAAGGTCTTTTTGGAGAATAGTTGTGTTGTCTGTGGTATTGAAAAGTTTTACATCGTCGGCAAAAAGAACACAGTTGCTTATTATATGATCGCAGAGGTCATCAACTCTGTCGATGTTGTGAGCTTCAGTCAGCATCTTGGGCCCCCATCACAGCAGCATTCATGCCCTTCGCATTCTACATGGCATCAGACCAGAATACCTTCGGGACCGCCTTCTGCCACACGAATCCCAACGGCCGATTAGGTCCCAGAGTTGGCCTTCTCCAGGTCCTGTTGACTGAACAATGTTGTCTGGCAGGACCTAGGGGAACAGCCTTCTCTGTGGCGGCCCCAGCCCTCTGGAATCAACTCCCCCCAGAGATTAGAATCGCCCCCACCCTCCTTGCCTTTCGTAAATTGCTGAAAACCCACCTATGTTGCCAGGCATGGGGTAACTGATGTATCCCCTTGCTAATATGGTTTATGTATGGTATGATTGGGGTTTTGGTTATTTTAATGATAAGGGTTTTTAGTTTTTAAGTATTGGATTTGTTTACATTGTTCACTATTGTTGTGAGCTGCTCCGAGTCTTCAGAGAGGGGCGGCATACAAATCTAATAAATCATTATTATTATTCAGATAGCGTATGACAGCACGCACTTCACCCTTGGAGGGCAACCGAAGGAGGACGCTCATCTCTAACCTTCCCCACAACGCCAGTCGATGATCTACTGACCCCTGGCGCTGCTTGGTCTCTTCCGCTGGCTTCCCGCTACACAGTAGTAACACCAACTTCCCCCACAGACATAAAAGATGAGCAAAAAATATGGAGGAAGGAGAGAGGGGGAGGGAAGGTGAGAGAGAGAGAGAGAAAAGCTATTATATAAATTATATAAATATAAAATCAATAATGATCTCAGGACCCCATTATAAGTCTTAAAAATTGGGTGCTTAGGTCTGGATTATATATCTATATAACTTCAAACGCAGTAAATATCTATATATGTATCTTCATATATATAGGAGAGATATAATAGGAGGTAATAATAATAATAACAACAACAATGACAACAAGAAGAAGAAGACATTGGAAGGGATCTTGGAGGTCTTCTATTCCACCCCCCTGCTTAGGCAGGAAACCCTACACCACTTCATACAAATGGTTATCAAACTTCCAGTTTTGGAGCATTCAGGTTTGGAGGCAAGTTGTTCCATTGGTTATTTATTTGTTTATTATTTAGATTTGTATGCCGCCCCTCTCCGCAGACTCGGGGCGGCTCACAACAAAGTGAAACAATTTACAACAAATCTAAATTACAGTTTAAAAATATTTTTAAAACCCCATTTTCTAAACAAACATACATTCAGACATACCATTCATAAATTGTATATGCCCGGGGGAGATGTCTCAGTTCCCCCATGCCTGACGACAAAGATGGGTCTTAAGGAGCTTACAAAAGGCAAGGAGAGTAGGCGCAGTTCTAATCTCCGGGGGGAGTTGGTTCCAGAGGGTCGGGGCCGCCACAGAGAAGGCTCTTCCCCTGGGGCCCGCCAACCGACATTGTTTAGTTGACGGGACCCGGAGAAGGCCCACTCTGTGGGACCTAATCGGTCGCTGGGATTCGTGCGGCAGCAGGCGGTCTCGGAGATATTCTGGTCCGGTGCCATGAAGGGCTTTAAAGGTCATAACCAACACTTTGAATTGTGACCGGAAATTGATCGTCAACCAATGCAGACTGCGGAGTGTTGGTGAAACATGGGCATACCTAGGTTAATTGTTCTCACTGTCAAGAAATTGCTCCTTAGTTCTATGTTGCTTCTCTCCTTGATTAGTTTCCACCCATTGCTTCTTGTTCTACCCTCAGGTGCTTTGGAGAATAGCTTGACTCCCTCTTCCTTGTGGAAACCCCTGAGATATTGGAAGACAGCTATCATGTCTCCCCTGGTCATTCTTTTCATTAAACTAGCCATGCTCAGTTCTTCCAATATATGTTCCCCCCCCCCCCATCGAATCACCCTGGTATACCCAAATAAGGGGGGACACATACTGCTTCCTTGTTGCCTCTCGGCTACTCTAGGGGCCATATATCCTCGGCAGTTAAGGCAGCCGACAAACTATATTCTATATGTGTAACATATTTTGGCTGATAACGAAAAGGAAGGAAGACTAGTGTAGATCTATTTCAATAGATCTTGCAAAATATTACAAGATATTGCAAAATATATTTTGCAAGATATATTTTAATCTCCCTCCCTTTTCGTTATGTAGATAGGTGTATACTACTCTCCCTTTCTTTTTGATATCAGCAAACAGATTAGGTCCCACAGAGTGGGCCTTCTCCGGGTCCCGTCCACTAAACAATGTCATCACCCAATTGTTAAGGTTGGTGTATGGTTTGATTGGATTGTGTGATTATTTTATTATAAGGGT
The DNA here is from genome assembly GCF_031021105.1 of Erythrolamprus reginae. Classification (NCBI taxonomy): domain Eukaryota; kingdom Metazoa; phylum Chordata; class Lepidosauria; order Squamata; family Dipsadidae; genus Erythrolamprus; species Erythrolamprus reginae. The sequence continues at coordinate 137,607,222 of NC_091953.1, read as the reverse complement.
TTTAAACTGTATTTTTTTAATAATTGGATTTGTACACTGTTTATGTTGTTGTGAGCAGCCCCGAGTCTTTGGAGAGGGGCGGCATGCAAATCTAATAAATTATTATTATTATTATTATTATTATTATTATTATTATTATGTCAATACAACACAGCAAACGAGATCACTATGCTGGATTTTGTATTTCATCACCAGTCGGGCACTTCCCAAACACCTAGGACTGTGTGATGTAGCGGCGAATTATGTTTGCTGATCCCAGTAAAGTGGCCTTTTGCAATTGACCGATGGAGATTTTGTCAATTCTGATGGTTTTCAAATGTTCGCTGAGATCCTTTGACACTGCACCCAGCATGCCAAGTACCACTGGGGCCACTTTCACTGACTTATGCCAGAGTCGTTGCAGCTCGATTTTTAGATCTTCGTATTTCACTAATTTCTCTAGCTGCTTCTCCTCAATTCTGCTGTCTCCTGGGATTGCGATGACGATGATCCATACTTTCTTTTTCTCCACAATCAGGATGTCTGGTGTGTTATGCTTCAGAATTCGGTCCGTCTGAAGTCGGAAGTCCCACAGTAATTTTGCTTGACATTTTCGACCACTTTTTCGGACTTATGATCCCACCAGTTCTTTGCCACTGGTAAATGGTAGTTGTGGCCATAGTTCCCTCTAAGCTGAGCAGTGAGCAATCGCTCACTTAAAAATCATCATCAACTCAGAGTTTTCCAAACCCACCCAGAAGCCGAGAGGGAAAGAGTGAGAGGGAAGGAGAGAGAGAGGAAGAGAAGAAGAGAGAGAAACAGATAGAAAAAAGAGAGGAAGGAAAAGAAAAAGAAAAAGAATGGGAGTAAGGAAGAGAGAAAGAAAATCAAAATCTAGTTTGAAACTAGCTCAACTATTTAAGTGGCATTTTGATATTGATAGAGTTGCCCTATTATGAGCTCACTGTTATAGACACACAGTACAGTATTTTATTTTGAAATTCTCTGAGGCAAAACAGGGTGGGGTTTTTATTTGTTTGTTTGTTTGTTTGTTTATTTATTTATTTATTATTTCTGTGCTGCCCAGTCCCAAAGGGACTGCCGCTCAGACACTATACTTTTCCGCCCACCCCCCCAAAAAATTAGAGGGAACACTGGTTGTGGCACAAGTTATCTGTGACACAGCATCGTGTCTGTGCTTGTAGTCAGTCTGTGCGATCTTTTTGCAGCAGCTGAGTATGTGATCGATTGTTTCATCTGTTTCTTTACAGTCTGCACTTTGGATCGTCTGTTGATTTTTCAATTCTGGCTTTGACAGCATTTGTTCTAATGGCCTGTTCTTGTCCCACCAGTATTAGTCCTTCTGTCTCCTTTTTGAGTGTTCCACTTGTAAGCCATGACCAGGTCTTTTCTTTATCCCCTTTGCCTTCAATCGTCTCCAAGAACTGGCCATGCAATGCTTTGTTCCGCCAACTGTCCATACGACATTGAGTTACAGTTTTTCTGTACTGGTCCTTAGTTTGCTTCACCTTGAGAAGCTTCCTATTGTTGACCTCCATCAACGCTGACTCTTTGCTCTCCGTCACATAGTCAGCTAATGCATGCTTCTATTATTAATATTAATAATAATAATAATTGTTATTATTATTATTACTATTAATTATTAATTATTATTATTATTATACCTACATACATACATATATACTGTATATATATATTATTATCCTAAAAATGTGAGTTTCAGATGAAGTTATAGAAGAAACGATAAGCATCAGGATATGCAGAAATTTTTTAAAAATTCATTAGTTCCCTGCTAACAAAACCCACTCTGACAACGTTAGCAGGGGAGCTAATGAAAGCTTAGTATTTTAAACATTTTTTTAAAGTTCCAGAGACCTTAGTTAACAACATCAGAATGAGTTCATAAAAGGTAAGCGGAATTGCAGATTTTTGAAAAACCAAATGCTCTCGCTACACACCATTGCACATTTTGACTGAATCTATTACGAAATAACATAGCAGCGCTCAAAATAATACACCCAAAATGTCAGAAAAGTTTGGGACATTCCCAACCATTCTGGAAAAAAAATATTGCAGAAAACAGGGCCTGGCGAAAGAGTGATTAATGTCTTCATGTAACCCATCGATTCTACAAAATTCTGAAGTGTCTGAATTTTTTTTCTTATCGGTGTGATAAAATATCTTCCATAATTATCTGCCATCTTGGGTGAAAAAAATTAAGACTTTCTACAAATAAATTTCTCAGAAATCCATAGGAACCAAACAGCAACTGCTGTCTTGCTAAATCAATTATTAAGCCAAAGGAGTCTTGTGAAAAAATACAGAGGCAAAAAAAACCCAACGGTTCCTAAACACTGTTTCAACTCCAACTTCCTGTTTGCCAAGGCCGCAACAACAACATACAACTCAAGTTTTTGTTGCCCAAGTTTTGCCCACATTTTTCAGGATGCAAATTAGCAAGAAAACATCTCAAGAAGCTTGCTAACTGAAATCAACACCATACTTGGGTTTATTCAAACCGTCTCTCCATGTTTTGCACAACAGTTGTACAATTGCTGTGGCAACATTTTGGTGTATAGCTGCATGGATCAGCCAAATAGAAAATGGCCTTTACAGTATATTCCACAAATTTTAATTTATGGAATGGAATGGAATGGAATATGGGATGGGAGAAGTAAGAGAAAAGTGAAGAATAGAATAGAATGGAACGGAACAGAATGTAGAATAGAATATAAAGTAGAAAATAGAATAGAATATAGAAAATAGAGTTTGATTTAATCAAACTGAAGTTTGAATCAAACTTTAGTTTGATTGTTGAACAAATGATACTAATGCTTTTTTTTCTTTTTAATTAGAATTTTAAAGACTGTTTTTTAATGTATTAATTTGATTGCTATTATTCTTGTTTTTCTGCATATCCTGTGAGCCGCCCCGAGTCCTTGGAGAGGGGTGGCATACAAATCCAATTAAATAAAATAAATAAATTAAATAAATAGAATAGAGTGTAGAAAATACAATAGAATCGAAAATAGAACAGAATAGAACAGATGTAGAAAATAGAATAGAATAGAATAATAGAATAGGATAGATACTGCGTTCTATTCTAAAATTAAAATTCATTTCAATGTTTACTTAATGGCTTAATTTTATATTTTCCAGCTGCTTTGGGAGCAAAAGGTTCTTCTCTACAAAACCTTCACGATTGTCTGGAAAAACACACTTAGCAAATCCTACACACACACAAACACACTCACTCCAGCCTTAGGACAAAAACCCTTCAGGGATAAACCACAGACACCCATCCACCCCCTTCCCCAAGGACTACAAAGCCTACACTCCCCGGCCAACCCATCCCTGGAATCCCAGCCTTCTTCCAAAGCAGTGAAAAGGGGCCGATGGAGAGTCTCTCTCTAGGGAGGTAGAAGGAGATTTCTTGTCATTTGAGTTGTAAAGATACTATTGGAAGGGGAAAAAAAGAATAGTAAAGAAATATGTAAGTTATACAAACAGTATACAAACAGTATAACTTACATTATTTGAGTCCAAAAAGAGTTAGGCAGGTCACAAATCTAATTGCATTAAACTAAATGAATGTAAATCTTCGATATGAATTGGTGTAAGAGAACCCTAGAGGTTACACAGTATAGTTGTTAGTGAGTTTGTTTGTTTCTGTTTTTTCTTGTGTATTTTTTAAAAATGTAAATTAATAAAAAATATTTTTAAAATAAAATAAAGAAGGAGATGGGAGATAGATGGAATGAAGGAAAGGAGACTAATGAAACAGGAGATTGACTTTAGTTCGATTGACTAAAAATGTATCAAAATGTTTGACATTTGAAGGTATGCCCATTGACAAGACGGAAATGGTGGAGAAATTTTTAAAAAAAAATTACAGAGGAAAAAAAGAGGTCAATTGAGTCCTTCTATAAGGAGGTAGAAGGAGATTTGTTGTGATTGAGTTGTAAAGAAAAGATACTATGGGGGGGAGAATCGTAGAGAAATATGTAAGTTATACAAATCATATAAATGTAAATCTTCGATATGAATTGGTGTAAGAGAACTCTGGGGGTTACACTGTATAGTTGTTAGTGTGTTTGTTTCTGTATTTTTGTGTATTTAAAAAAAATGTTAATAATCTAATAAAAATATTTTTTAAATAAAATAAAGGAGGAGATGGAGATAGAAGGAGGGAAGTGTGGTGGAATGAAGGAAAAGAGACCGATAAATGTATAAAATAAGATCTTGATTTTTGATTGACTAAAATGAATCAATATGTACATTATTGGCCTTTTAAGGTATACAGGTTGACATAAGGATGGAAATTGCGGGGAATTTTATTTTAATTGCAATTGTTTTTTAATTTTTTTAAAGAGGCCAATAGAGTCGTGTGCATTGGGCAGGGGACTCAAATCAAACCCACCCCCCCACCCCATTCTAAAAACCTCCAGAGAAAGTCATCCACACACCAAATTGCTTCCAAAAATTGTGCCTTACACCAAATTGCTTTTTGTATGTGTGGTACAAGGCGCAATTTTTGCAAGGCACAATTTTTGCAAGGTCTTCATTATTTATTTTTGAAAAAAATTCCCCACAATTTCCATCTTTATGTCATAATATATAGTGGTTCCTCTACCTAAGTACGCCTCTACTTAAGAACTTTTCTAGATAAGAACTGGGGTTTTTTGCCTCTTCTTAAGAACCATTTTCCACTTAAGGACTCAAGCCCAGAAAAATTTCCAAGGAAATTTGAGAGCGGCACGAAGGCCTGGCCAGTTTCCAGCCATTCTCCCTTTAATCCCGGCCATCTGGGGCTTTTCTGGGCTGCCAGAGGAGCCTTTCGGTGGCGCTTAAGGAGGCTTTGGCAGTGCAGAGCAAACGGAGCATTTTCCTTTCTCTGGGCGCTTGGAGAGAAAATAAACCACTTCACTGTGGTGACTCCCTCACGCTGCTTCACATACACCCGGCGTGAGATTGTCTCCCGGAGCGTCTGGAAAGGCAAAAGGGGGTGTGTGCCCTGGCTGGATCAACCCAGCTTCAGCCAAACTGAGGAGTCACCAGTGAAGGAAAGGCAACAGCTACAAAGCGAGTGAGCGAGAGGAGAGGGCAGCCCTTCAGCATGGGAAGGAAGAGGAAGCAGATAGCAGCAGCAGCCACCTTTTGGTCAAAGGAGCGGGAGGTTCCCCCTCTCACCCACCTAGATTTCTCTCTGGCGCAGTGTCTGGAAGGCAGCCTCACACCGGGTGTATGGGAGGCACATGATCCTCCTCACCGCATCAGAGTCCCTCTTCTTTTTTTTTATAGCCTTAAAGTTTTGGATTTTTTTGATTCCCCTCACCTCAACCTTCTTCCTTTGGCAACGACTGTCCCCCTCCTCCTCTTCTTCTTCCTCCTCCTCCTCCCACCCAAATTCCAAGCTTTTATTTCTTTGCTCATGGGTTTGCACGCATGACAGTGGTCCGCAGGGGATACATTCCAAGACTGCCCGCGAAAGTCAAATTTCCGCAAAGTAGAGACGCTCCCTTCCTTCCTTCCTTCCTTCCTTCCTTCCTCCCCCTCCCTCCTCCATTCCTGGTTTTACTTACCCCCAGAATCCGCAGGAGCAATGGGGCAGCAAGCTGGGGGCTTTGTGGCGCTCGCTGCCTGTGCTTGGGGTCAAGGCAGGGGAAGGGAAAGCTCAAGGCAAGATGGATCCAGGCCAGGACTCAGCCGCAATTCCGGGCCGGTCAGCTTAGGTGGGTGGGGGAAGAAGAGGTGGTGGCGGCAGTAAGGCTTGGCTTCAAGTGGAGCGTACAAATGCTCTGAGAATTTTATCAGGATCGGGAGGCTGGGGCGGAAGCGGAGCTTTTATTTAAAGAAGCAGGACAGATGGAGGAGAGTTAGGACGTACAATACTGTACATCGGGTGGCCACGGGAAAACCTGTGGTGTTCAAAAAAAACCTCACGGAGTATTTTTTAAATTAATATTTTTTTGAAAACCCATGGTATAGATTTTCGCGAAAGTTGGACCTGGAAAAGTCATAAGAACATAAGAACCTAAGAAGAGCCCTGCTGAATCAGGCCAAGGACCATCGAGTCCAGCATTCTGTGTCCCACAGGGGCTCACCAATTGTCCATGGGGATCTGGAGCAGAAAGAGAAGGCAAGACCCTCCCTTTCCCTTGACCCCCAACAAATGGGACCCAAGGGAACCCTGCGTGCCTCAATAACCACCTATGATACACTTGGCCTCCATGAATCTGTCTAATCCTGCCTTGAAGCTCTCCAGGCTGACAGCTGTCACAACCTCTTCTGGAAGGGAATCCCATCAACCAAGGACCCTCTGGATGAAGAAATATCTCCCTTCATTTGTCCTCACTTTCTTACCTATGAGTTTTAGGGAGGGCCCCCTCATATTGTGTGAGAGAGAAAAGGATTTTTCTCTATCCACCTTTTCTATCTCATGCAGGATTTTATACCCTTCGATCAAGTCCCCCCTTCAACGTCGTCTTTCAAGGCTGAAGAGACCAAGGCGTTGCAACCTGGTTTCATAAGGGAGGGGCTCCATTCCCTTGGTCATCCTTCTTCTTGTAGTCAAGGGACCACTGTATTTGCTTTTACACTGATTCCTATGGGAAAAATTGCTTCTTCTTACAAACCTTTTTACTTAAGAACCTGGTCACGGAACAAATTAAGTTCTTCAGTAGAGGTACTCCCTCTCAGTGGCTACTTCACCTTTAACAACAACAACACAAGAGCGCGTAATAGATACAAACTGAATGTAAATCGCTCCAAACTTGACTGCAGAAAATACGATTTCAGTGGTCACTGCCTGGAACTCATGACCTGACTCTGTTGTTGCTTCCCCCAACCCCATAATCTTCAACCTTACATTATCTACAATCGACCTCTCCCCCTTTTCTAAGAGGTCTGTAAGGAGCGTACAAAAGTGCACTTTTTTGCCTAATGTCCCTGTCCTACTGTCCTTTCTATTAATATGTTCTACTTATGTTATGTTATGTTAATACATACTATAATACTATACTTGTTTGACAAATAAATAAATAATAAATAATAATAATAATAAAATAAAAATAATAATTTTAAAATGTCAATAATGTACGTATTGACCATCCACGCAATTTTTGCAAGCCATAATTTTTGCAAGGTCTCCTTTTTATTTTTAAAAATTGTAATTTTTTTTTATGTAATTTTTTTAAAATTCCCCCACAAGTTCCATCTTTAGGTCAACATATATCCCTTAGAAGGTCAACATACATATTATCCACCTGCGCAAGACTTTTGCGAACCGGAGTGGGGGATCCTCTCCTTGCCCCTTTTGCAAAAAAAAAAAAGGATTTCCAGCCCCCACCCACGCAAGTTTTGTAAAAAAAACTGGCCAAGATTAGACTATAGAGTGGGAGGGGACCCTTGAAGGTCATCAAGTCCAACCTAACACCCCCCCTCCGGCCCCCGCTGCAATTCCCCCCTCCCTCCCAAAAAGGGGAGCTGCCTGCAAACCTCCGATCCACAGAAGGCTCCGCAACTCTTGGCCAGCGCAGCGCAGGAGGGATCCAATGCTATGGATCCCGCGCAAGATGCACGCAGCGAACCCCCGTCCCGGAAACAGCCCCCCCAGCTCCTCTCCCTCCCGTTGGTTTAGGAGACGCCCCCCTTCCTTTCTCCCACCTGCGCATCAGCCCGCGGCAGGCTGCGACTTCATCGGTTTGATCCCAAGGCAGAGGCACCGTGCTTTGCAGCCCGAGCAGCGCAAGGACCTTGACGGACGTGCGGCTCCGGCCAATGGCCAGCCGTGAAAGGGCGGGAGACGGGGCGGGGGCCCGTCTGGATCGCAGACTTAGAGAAGATACAGAGTAGCTCTCCGCTTCCTCTTCCTTTCAAAAAGAAACAGGCTCCGTTTGGTTTTAAAGCTCCGGCTGCAATGCCTCGTGTGGACGCCGGGGGCGGCCGTGAGATATACGGAGCCCCGCCTCGCTCAGTGGGGCCACCTGGTGGCGTCAGGGTTTTTTTCCCCTTCTTTTTTTCAAAAAGGTTGTTACATAAATCCGCATACCTTCAAATGTTACAGTATTGCAGTAAATACACACTTGTATATTTTAATCAATCATTCCTATATTCTTTAGAGAGAGAGAGAGAAAGAGAGATTGGGATGGAATGGAATAGAATAGAATTCTGTGTACCTCATAATTCCTGACAAATGTAGCTTTTCTTTTATGGACTCTGTGAGTTTATAGAATAGAATAGAACAGAATAGAATAGAATTTTATTGGCCAAGTGTGATTGGACACACAAGGAATTTGTCTTAGTGCATATGCTCTCAGGGTACATAAAATAAAATATACATTTGTCAAGAATCATGTGGTACAACACTTACTGATTGTCACAGGGGTCAAATAAGCAATGAAGAAGCAATATTAATAAAAAATTTAGGATATAAGCAACAAGTTACAGTCAGTTTATGCACCAAACACAAATTCCTCATGTATCCAATAACACTTGGCCAATAAAGAATTCTATATTCTATTCTATTCTATTCTATTCTATTCTATTCTATTCTATTCTATTCTAGACAGACAGACAGACAGACAGACAGACAGAGGTCCTCCTCAAACACAATGGACGAACATCATCATATATAAGACAATTTATTCCAGATATATTTAGTCCCATGGGATTGGGCAACATTTAAATTAAATTAAATTAAATTAAATTAAATTAAATTAAATTAAATTAAATTAAATTAAATTAAATTAAATTAAATTAAATTAAATTAAATTAAATTAAATTAAATTAAATTAAATTAAATTAAATTAAATTAAATTAAATTAAATTAAATTAAATTAAATTAAATTAAATTAAATTAAATTAAATTAAATTAAATTAAATTAAATTAAATTAAATTAAATTAAATTAAATTAAATTAAATTAAATTAAATTAAATTAAATTAAATTAAATTAAATTAAATTAAATTAAATTAAATTAAATTAAATTAAATTAAATTAAATTAAATTAAATTAAATTAAATTAAATTAAATTAAATTAAATTAAAATTAAATTTTGCTTCTAAAAAAAGAAATAGATCTAATTTTGTCATCTGGGATATCTACCAATTTATTTGAAAAAAAATTGCCCCCCTTTTTTTTAAACTGCATTTGTAAATTAAATCTTGAACCTGGAGGTTATACAGCTGTAGGCCCTCAGCTGAGGACCACCAATGGAGCCCAGAATTTCTGTTGCTAAGCAGGGAATTGGTTTACTGTATTAGTTTTGCCCCATTTTGTGACCTTCCTTGCCCCCCCCTTGTTAAGGAACTCAATGCAGTGGTGAAGTTAGTAACGCTGTTGTTAAGTGAATGCTGGCTTCCCCATTGAGTTTGCTGGTCAGGAGGTCATAACAGTGGGTCGCATGACCGGGGATGCGGCAACTGTCATAAATCTGAGTCAGTTTGTCATGTAAATCACACAACCATGGTGTGTGTGCTGTAAATCATTGTTAAGTGTGAGAAACGTTCATTTTTTTCAGTGCTGTTATAACTTTGATTGTAAGTCAGGAACTGTTTTTAACAACTTTTTAAATTATAATCTTTAGCGCTCTCTCTGGTGTTAAGAGGTTAACAGAGTTGGAAGAGATGTTGCCGGTCAACTAGTCCAATGCCTTAGAATTAAAACCAAAATTGCCTTAGATTAGATTAGATTAGATTTATTGGATTTATATGCTGCCCCTCTCCGTAGACTCGGGCGGCTCACAACAATGGTAAACAAAACATAGTAACAAATCTAATATTTTGCAATCTAAATTACAGTTTTAAGTTAAAAAATCCAAAAGAGCCACAATATATAAAAAACAAGCACACAATCGAATCATACACAAAAACTACAGGGGCAAGGGGGAGATGTTTCAATTCCCCCATGCCTGATGGCAGAGGTGGGTTTTAAGGAGTTTACGAAAGGCAAGGAGGGTGGTGGCAATCCTAATCTCTGGGGGGAGCAAGTTCCAGAGGGTCGGAGCCACCACAGAGAAGGCTCTTCCCTGGGTCCCGCCAGACGACATTGTTTAGTCGACAGGACCCGGAGAAGGCCAACTCTGTGGGACCTAACCGGTCACTGGGATTCGTGTGGCAGAAGGCAGTCCCGGAGATATCCTGGTCCAATGCCATGAAGGGCTTTATAGGTCATAACCAACACTTTGAATTGTGACCGGAAACTGATCGGCAACCAATGCAGACTGTGGAGTGTTGGTGTAACATGGGCATATTTGGAAAAGCCCATGATTGCTCTCGCAGCTGCATTCTGCACGATCTGAAGTTTCCGAACACTTTTCAAAGGTAGCCCCATGTAGAGAGCGTTACAGTAGTCGAGCCTCGAGATGATGAGGGCATGAGTGACTGTGAGCAGTGAGTCCCGATCCAGATAGGGCCGCAACTGGTGCACCAGGCAAACCTGGGCAAACGCCCCCCTCGCCACAGCTGAAAGATGTTTCTCTAATGTGAGCTATGGATCGAGGAGGATGCCCAAGTTGCGGACCCTCTCTGAGAAAGAGTTCTAGGTGGTACAAATGAGCCTGGACACCATTTTATTCCCACAGCCATCCTTAAGAGGAAGGGATTGTCCTGTGGCCACCCCAAAAACTCCTCCAAACATCTGGAAAACCCCTGAAGCAAGAAAAGGATGAATTGTGGAGAGATCATTTTCAGATAGTTTTAAGTGCAGATTACTAACCATCTGAACTGGTCTCTCCACACCATCCTCCTTAGTGAAGGGTGCATTTCCTGTGTCGGATGAGAAGAGCACATCTTTCTGTCCTGGCTACCATTGGGAGCCTTTTAACAAACCACACCTGTTTTGTTTGGTGGTGGCAGTGCCTCAGATAGAAAGTCCCTACAGAGAGTGGTAAAGACAGTAGAGATTATAAGTAGCTTGTTGTTATAATAGCTGCTTATAAGCACTATGTGCTTAGCGCTCATAGAATTGTTAAAGACCCTACACACCCAGTTTATGGCCTGTTTCTGTTGCTCCTCACTGGGAGGGGATTTCGAAGTATTTCCAGCAGGACTACCCGATTCTGCAACAACTTTGTTCCCTCGGCCATCCATCCGTCTGGTAAACTTGCACGATTCGTATTTCTCACCATGTAGGTCCGAACTAGACTGTGCTGTTTCTCTGTGTCATGTATGTGAGTACATGCATACTTTTGTAATTATTTATTTTGTCATGTTCATCTAGCCGCAGTGGTTCTCAACGTTTTTTAATGCCGTGACCCCTTAATGCAGTTCCTCGTGTTGTGGTGACCCCCAACCATAAGTCTAGCACCAATGCTCCCAACAGAGCTTTAGGCTGATTGGCAGTAAGGTCTTTAAACACCTGATTGGTCGGATTGTAAAAATATGTTCCAAGGAGCCAGAATAGAAGATTTACTTCCCATCATGGGAAATTTGTCATTATTATTCTAAGTCTAATCACTACACCAAATGTTACACTAAAAATAATATATTGTATAATTTGTTTCAATTTTTTATTTTTATTTTTGGTTTTGTCTGGTTGCATAGGCAAAAATATGTCTCAGCAGATGAATCTAACACACAACAATCAGACACACACAAGTAAAACAAAATAATGAGGTTTATTCTTGCAAGTCAAAACTTCTCTGATAGGAAGGCATTAACAAACATGGCAGCAATTTCACTGTTCTGTATGATCTTATATATATATATATATATATATATATGTATATATATATATATATATATATATATATATATATACACAAAAAAAAAATATGTAGATCACAAAATATCTAGAATTTTCTTCTTCTCACTGAAACAAAAGTATGAACATTCAAAAGAATGACAGCATATTAACAAGGATGTACACAAATAAATACTACCACTGTAACAGCCAGGCAAGTAAACAGTTAAAATGGACATTAACAGAATAATAGCTGTTAAAGATTTTGAAGAAGTTGACACTGAACCACTGCTTTCATTTTAATGAGCCATTCTAAGAATTCAATGGAGCAGCAAGAGAAGGAATTAACGTTTTAATTTAGCAAGAATGTGGTTTAAAACACAGCCCCTTTACAGGTACAAATCACTCCAAAGTAGTTCTGGTAAACATTTCTGAACAGCTAAACTCACTTGGTCATTTCTTTGGTAATCATTACAGTTTTAATCTTGCTGGCCTGTATTTCCAGAAGAGGTCTACATAACCTACATTCCTCCGTATTTTGGATTTTACATCTCCTTGGGGGTTTTTTGATGGGTGTATGGCAAGTTTTGCATGAAGGACATTGCTAAACACACTATTGCTGTTGCTGGAATGTTGATCCAAGAATTAACTAGCATGTGAAATTTACACAATCCCTTGGACATTTATTGTGAAGGTTTTAAGTACAGTACGGCCAAACATTTTATCAGTCCATAAACCTGGGCTGTGCAACCTTGGCAACTTTAACTTAACTTTAAGACCTGTGGACCAACTCTCAGAATTCAGGTCTTAAAAGATGCCAAAACTGAACGTCCCTCCAGTAAATCATTCTTTATGATCTGGGTGGAAAGGTAGAGCTGAACCATGGAAAAAAACCCAGATATTGTTTTGGAAAACACAGATTACATTTTGGTATGGAAACACAGATGCCAAGCTGCCATCAAGGAAGTTTGCTAAGGAAGGAGGGCTAACATATGTGACCTCTCCCACACATCTACTGTAGATCTATTTATTCATAAATATGTGACATTTTTCTTTGCTGGTAAAACAAGAATGAAGTATACGTGAACCTGCAACTGCATTCAAGCTGTTTGTGCCCTTGAAGATGGAATATAAATTCGATATAGATTTGTTAGTAATAAAGCTAGCTCTTGTTTTCTAATTTTAAAAAATCTGTTCTAGTTTTGCCTCGATACATAATGCAGAACAATTTACGGAAAACATCTTAACCATGTAAAATCTGAATCTTAGAATTCAAAATCCATGGACAATCATCATGGATTAAACCTTGACTTAGTTTGCAATTCAAACAAAAAATATTGTACCCGTTTGACATATGTTCCTAAGAAAGTGACTAAAATCTGTAATTTTAACCTTTAAAATCCTATAAGGGAAGACACTTGTGTGTGTGTGTACAAATACATATACATATGTATATATACACATGTGTTGTGCACCTTCAACACTGCATAGAAAACCAACATGCCTTAAACTGTGCGTTGCTTGAATTTACAAATTATTTCAGCCACTTCCATATAAATACTTAAATATTTGTTTCTACGACTTACAAACTGTTATTATATTCATATTCTACAAAGATACTCTCAGAATCTAAAAACATAACATAGAAAACACATTATTAATTTTGCTTTCAATAAGTTTGATCTAGTCAGCATTCAGATTTCAATGACCTCCAGCTCAAAAGATTCATACAATCCCATATGAAAATCACTTTGATTCGGAACTGAAAACATTAATAAAATTCCTATTTGGTTGGTACAATTCCGTGTATCCATGTGCTGAAACCGAGATGGAGAGAATCTTTTCCCCAAATGGTGGCCCCAAGTAGGCCCACACCTGTGGCAATTTTATTTCTAAATATTTTGGGGATGAAAGACTCGCTTAAATACAAGGCAGCAGTTTTTAGGAAGTGAAGATTTTATGTTTTCTTTTTAACAACCACTAATAATTGTCTGTGCTTAAGATGTTATTGGATTCTCTGGATGCAATCCAGGAAAATGAGAGAAAAATCAGGTCTATTCGGGAGATACAAGAGATATTTCTTGTATATATCTTTCATAAATTGGCATATACGAATCCAGCCTTCATAATCTCAATATCGCTTGTACCGATTGATATTATTGTCCCAAACATTGAGAAGGGCAGCGATTTAATACTTTCTCAGAAAGCACCATCAAGTAATATTTATGCAAGAGTTCATCTATTGTCCACAATGGAATCTTTTTTAAAATAAAAACATTTGAGATTAAGTCTATTCAAATCGTCAGATGGGGGCAAAATATTTTAAGACACTGCCGAAACCTCATGGTGATGAATTTAATTCAGCACTAGTGTAATGCTAATTTAAAAAAATGAAAGAAATGCCACTGAGGTATGTTTCAAGGGGAAAAGGATTTTTCAACACTGTTTTGCAAATAGTGTTTTGCACATTATTCATGCAATGCTGTTCTGTACGATAGGATGCTTCATAAAATATGCTTTAGTCATTCTAGTCTTTGGTATAAAATAAAGATTCTTGAGGTTGTGAACGCACTAATTATAGGCTGTTGGAAAAGAGCTTGTTTTTAAATGAACGAAGGCTGAAAGAAAAATTCACTTGCTCCCATTCAGACCTGTCGATAGCAAAATGTTTGTTACATTTACGAAAATTGAAATTCAGAACTAAGATCTGTTTCAGTCTCAAGTTATAGTCTGTTCTCCAATGCTTGAGACCTTCAACTTTCTTTGCAATAATAATTTAATTTCACCAATTTTGCAAGCTTGGATACCCAAAAGAGCAGTTGAAGAGCTAAAGCCACCAATGGAAGAATCATCCTCTTCAATTTCCAGGCTGTCAGAAATCCAATTTCTTCAGCTGTTCATAAGTCAAAAAGAACTAGTGCTTCTTGTTAAGGGGGAAAAAAAAGGAAAGTGTTGAATCTTATTACTAAATGAAAAATGGTCTACGGTTGCATTTAGTTGCTATTCCTCCAGTTTTTCCAACAAATCCGCTCATTCTTCTTGCAGGTGTCTCAACCAAGTAGCTTTGTGAAGTATATTTATAGAATTTTGGTTCAGTTTTATGATGTATTTTACTGTTTGCTTCCTTCTTGTTTTTAAAATAATCTGCCTTGCAGTTTCTCAACAGGTAGCTTTGTTGAGCTTCCTGTTTATACCAGTAACTGCAATATACTGTACATCTTTTTTAAAACCCCACCCAGACTTTTTATGAGTGAAGATTAAGGGATTACTGAAATCTTTGCTTGCTCTGATACCCTGCTTTCCCCCAAAATAAGGCATCCCCTGATAATAAGCCCAATCGGGCTTTTGAGTGCATGGCAATAAGGCCAAGCACTTATTTCAGGGTTCAAAAAAATATAAGACAGGATCTTATTTTCAGGGAAATGGGGTATATATGTACAAAAAAATATAAGGGTTATGCAAAAAAATAAGGGTTCAAAAAAAGGGTATTATTTTCAGAGAAATGGGGTATATATGTGCAAAAAAAATATAAGGGTCTTTAACAAAAAATATAACGATTCAAAAATATAAGGGTTTCATTTTCAGGGAAATGGGGTATATATGTGCAAAGATTTTGACTCTGGATCTTATGTCCGCATTTAAAAGCCTCTAATTTATTTCCTACTGGTGGTAACATTTTGATCTGTATAATTACTGTCTTGCTCCTATATCTATTCAGTAAGCTTTATTGCCTGCTATTATTTTATGTAATATTTTAATAGGGTTTGTAAAGTGTTTTTATTTGGTTTAACTCTTGTGCCATCACCTAAGGTGATCAAGAGTAGAATAGAGAGAGAGAGAAAAGCAAAATTAAGAACTAAGCAATATCCATAGGTTTTTATGTTCTTATGAGAAGACGGAAAATGTGTGTAAGTCACAAGATTTCAAAATGTATAATTTTCAAAGTCAACTCATTCGTTCCAGGTAATTCAGAATAAGGAAGTCAGGGCAATGTGTCTTAAAAAGTATAAGATACATCACATTTCTTACAAGACAAATAGAATAGCTAGAGGTATAACAAGCAGGAAGAGGGAGATTGTGATCCCGCTAGAGAGAGTGCTGGTGAGACCCCATTTGGAATAATACTGTGTCCAGTTCTGGAGACCTCACCTACAAAAAGATATTGACAAAATTGAACGGGTCCAAAGACGGGCTACAAGAATGGTGGAAGGTCTTAAGCATAAAACATATCAGGAAAGACTTCATGAACTCAATCTGTATCGTCTGGAGGACAGAAGGAAAAGGGGGGACAGGATCGAAACATTTCAATATGTTAAAGGGTTAAATGAGGTCCAGGAGGGAAGTGTTTTTAATAGGAAAGTGAACACAAGAACAAGGGGACACCATCTGAAGTTAGTTGGGGGAAAAGATCAGAAGCAACGTGAGAAAATATTATTTTACTGAAAGAGTAGTAGATCCTTGGAACAAACTTCCAGCAGATGTGGTTGGTAAATCCACAGTAACTGAATTTAAACCTGCCTGGGATAAACATAGATCCATCCTAAGATAAAATACAGGAAATAGCAGAAGGGCAGACTAGGTGGACCATGAGGTCTTTTTCTGCCGTCAGACTTCTATGTTTCTATGTGCAACAAAGTATTTTCAATCTCTCCAGCAAACAACAAAAATGGTACAAATTAGCAAGGGATAAAAAAAATAACATTGTAAATAAAAATTGGAATATACTTGCTATTCCGGTCTCGCTGTTACCAGGAGAGAAAAATGAATGAATTTTGAGGAAATGAAAATCCGGGAAGCAACTGCTCCCATAGGATTATTCCTCCGTGCAAGATGCTTATTGTCAACTAAAAGACCCTTATTTCGAAGTGTAAAAACCCTGCAACAAATTGAAAACTGGCAGAAAGATTTTAAGATGGAGAAGAAAGCAAAGTAGATGTGTTTGCTTGGCATAGCCGGATATTAAATTTTTGTTTTAATTTCATATTTTATGTAAACATCTGAAAATATAGTGCTAGTTAAGCTGCCAAAGCTACAAAGCAATGGGTTCTGGTCCCGCCTTAGCCATGAAAGTCAACCGGGTGACTTGGGCCAATCACCAGCAGACTGGGAGTTCTAGTCCCGCCTTAGCCATGAAAGCCAGTTAATTGACTTTGGACCAATCAGCAGGAGAGTGGGGGTTCTAGTCCCGCCTTAGCCATGAAAGTCAACTGGGTGAATTTGGGCCAATCACCAGGAGACTGGGAGTTCTAGTCCCGCCTTAGCCATGAAAGCCAGTTAATTGACTTTGGGCCAATCAGCAGGAGACTGAGAGTTCTAGTCCCGCCTTAGCCATGAAAGTCAACTGGGTGACTTTGGGCCAATCACCAGGAGACTGGGAGTTCTAGTCCCGCCTTAGCCACGAAAACCACTTGACTGACTTTGGGCCAATCACCAGGAAACTGGGAGTTCTAGTCCCGCCTTAGCCATGAAAGCCAGTTGATTGACTTTGGACCAATCGCCAGGAGACGGCAAGTTCTTGGCTTAGCCATGTAAGCCAAGTGAATGACTTTGGACCTGTCCCTTCCTCTCAGGCCAGCCCACCTCACAAGGTTGCTGTTATGGGAAAAAGTGAAGGAGGAAAGTGTGTTTGCATAGGTTCGCTGCCTTGAGATATTTGCACAAGTAGAAAAGGCGGGATATAAATAATAAATAAATAAAACACATGGAAAAAGGATACAATTATATTCCAAGGCCCGAGCCTTAACCAGTTCGGCCAGAATCCTTTGTACAACGCAAAAAAACCTTCGTTCTTCCAGGTCTATAAAAAATAAGGGGAAAAACATATATGAATATTCCATATAATCCATGTTCAACAGAGGAGACACCATTTCTGTTCTCTATCTGCCATAGCTAATTTATATGACTATTCTATTCTATTCTATTGTATTCTATTCTATGAGACTTCCCCTTCCCTTGAATGCACCAAGAATGGAGGCAAAGGGAGTCTAAAGGCCAGTTTATAATAACTAACCAACAAATGTTTTGGAACCACATCATCCCTTGCCTCACTGGGACACGTGATGGTTGAACCATGTTAGTACTATGTTCAGTATTGGTTGGGTTTGGCAATATATAAAAGAAACCAACAATGCATGCTTAAATGTATTGGAACACTATTGCTTTAAGAGTTAGTCTGACGGATGGCCACAAGAGGGAGCCAGAAACGTGATTCTCTCTCTCTCTGCTATTTCTATTATATTCTGTGTGGTTGCTGTAGTAAGAACTGTGCGTTCAAATGATGGTTTATGTATTTGTAAGCTGAACAAGTAAGGCTTATAGTATTGCTAATGTATAGTTATTGACTTATTTATCTGTGTATGACTGGGACTGTTCTTGACTAAGATATTTGCCAAAGTAAATAATATTTTATACACTTAATATATCTGGGTTGTATTGCTGAAATATTACTCATATCTCTGGGCTATTGTCTGGATATCTTCTAGAACTCCATGTTTCCTCTGTGTATGTGTATCTTTGACAACTCAGAGATCACTCTGTACACTCCTTAACAAACTATGATTTCAATCACAGTGCAACATAGCCTCCCTTATTCTGTAACATGGGACCCTGCAAACTACAGGGGGTGGACAAAGAAATGGAAACACTTGACTTTTTGGCATCATAATGTTTGAACATGTTCAAATCAATCAAAACTTGACATATTTTAATGTTTGTTTGTTTTTTAATTCTGTTATTTGATATGTTTTTTAAAGCTACCTTTTTTTAAAACAGAAATTTAAGGAAATTGGTTATAACCTCTCAGACTTTCAAAGAGGCCAAATGGTTGGTGCTCGAATGGCAGGCGCTCCTGTAACAGAGAGTGCCCGAATGTTTGGCGTTTCAAGAGGTCATGTCTCAAAAGTCATGACTGCTTTTGAAAGAGAAGGGAAAACGTCCTCAGACAAGCACAAGTCTAGTTGAAAGTCGAAGTGGTCTGAGAGAGACCGTCGGACTCTAAAGCAAATGGTTAGAGCGGATCGCAAGACTGCAGCTCCTAAAATCACTGCAGAACTCAATAGACACATACAGAACCCCGTTCCCACAAAAACTGTTCAGAGGGAGCTTCACCAATCTGGATTCCACGGAAGAGCTGCAAAGTGTTTCCATTTTTTTGTCCACCCCGCTGTATGTTCAGGGCACTGTCTTCTATCTAACGCTCTCCTTGACCCTGAAGGACACCTACTGACCTGAAGCAAGCAGTCTAGAGTCCCCTTGTAGCCATGCTGGGGGCCCGTCCGGAACGTTCTCTGATTCATCATCCGTGTCCTCACCACATCGATGGGGTTGGATGCCAGCGCCCCCGCCAAGCCACACGTGAAACTTGCTCTGAAAGACAAAGAGAGGGAGGGAGGGAAGGAGGGAGGGGAGTCAAGAGTCTTTATCCAAACCACCTTCTCGGGAAACAAGAAAACGCAAAGGCAAGTGGTGACTGGTTTGTTTGTTTGCCAAGAATGTCATAGGACACCATTTCCCAAACTTGATGACTTTGATGAAGAGGAGCAGGAGGAGGAAGAACATAAGAACCTCAGAAGAGCCCTGCTGAATCAGGCCAAAGCCCAACGAGTCCAGCATTCTGTGTCCCACAGTGGCCCCCCAATTGTCCATGGGGATCTTGAGCAGAAAGAGAAGGCAAGACCCTCCCTTTCCCTTGACCTCCAACAAATGGGACCCAAGGGAATCCTGCCTGCCTCAACCCACATAGAGGCAGCACATGGACATCCGTTTCAATAACCACCTATGATACACTTGGCATCCATGAATCTGTCTAATCCTGCCTTGAAGCTATCAAGGCTGACAGCTGTCACGGTCTCTTCTGGAAGGGAATTGCATAAACCAAGGACCAATTCCCTTCCCAATGGAAGGGAAGGGGGGAAAAAACAGGAGGAGGAGGAGACAGAGGGGAAAAGGAAAGAGGAAGACGAGGAAAGGAGAGGGGTGGGAAAGGGCAGAAGGAAACAAAGGGGAGAAAGTGGAGATGGTTGAGAAGGAGGAGGGAGGCGGAGAAGGGAGGAAAGGAGAGAGAGAGAGAGAAAGGAAGGAAAGGGAGAGGAGGGGGAAGGAGAGGGAGAGGAGAAAGAGGAGAAGGAGGAAGGAAGAAGAGGTGGAAGGAAGGAGAGGAGGGAGGGAGGAAGCGGAAGAAGAGAAAGAAGAGGAGGAGGAGGAGGACAAAGAAGAAGAAGATGAAGACGGAGAAGGAGAAGGAGGAGGAGGAGGAGGAGAAGTAGAAGGAGAGGGAGAAGGAGAAGAAGAAGAAGAAAAGAGGAGGAGGAGGAAAACCACCCCAATATGGTTGGCTGAGAAGTTCTGGGAGTTGAACTCTCCCCGTCCAACGTCTCAAGCTCTCCCTCCTGGTGAAAGATGGATGGATTCTGGAAGATGGGAAGAGATGCCACCATCTTTCTTTCCAGACTTACAGGAAGTGAGTGTACACTGTGTCTCCCATGAACCCGCTGAGGATGATGTGCTTCTTGGTGAGATCGTAGATGGGCAGCTCCACCCCAACCACCACCGCGGCTCTCTGGGCAGTGAGAGACACCCCCTGCAAAGAAAAAAGAGGAGGACTGGTTGGTAAAATAAATGTCTCCTTTAAGAATTTATTTATTTATCCTTCCTTCCTTCCTTCCTTCCTTCCTTCCTTCCTTCCTTCCTTCCTTCCTTCCTTCCTTCCTTCATCTAATTTATATGCCGCCCAACTATTCTACTCTGGGATAAATAATCCTTACAGGAAGTCTGAAAATACAAGATTAGAAACTTTTATAAGTCACTCTTGAAAGAATCTGAATTGTTTTTATTTCTGCCCTCTCCCTCAAAAGCAGAACCTGTCAATTGTGGTGAAGTCAAATACCCGAAATTCCCCACCCAAAGTGCAAATGTTTCTCCTAAATATTTCGGAAAAAGAGAAGTCGGATTGTTAGGACTCTGTCCATAACTGTTGGGTTGCCAACATATTGGCTGCAGATATTGCAGGCTGCCACAAGAGGGAGCTAGAGTTCATATCTTAATTCTCTGAGTTACCTCTCTGTTTCTCTTTGTCTGGTTACTCACTGTTAGGTTTGCTCTGCAATCTCTCTGCATTATAGTCACGTATTACAGCTAAAATGTTTTTAAGCTTGATATCTTTGTTTACTGATTATGACAAAGACAACTGGTAAGAAAGACTTTGACCTCAGGGACCACCAAGGTCATCATTTTAAGTTCCAATGGACCACTAATATGATTTTTTCTACAGATCTATAAACTACAATTTATACAATATTATTCATTTCAACTTTTAAATCCAAAACACAAGTTTTGCAATAGCATTTAGACTTACTTATTTACTGGTTGGTTTGTTTGTTTATTATTTGGACTTATATGTTGCCCCTCTCCGAAGACTCGGGGTAACTTGCAACCCCGGGGTAACTTGCAACATATACAAGAACAATAGAAAACATCCTAAGTCCAAATGTAAAATTAATCTAATTAATCTAAAACCCCAAATCCTTAAAAATCTTATATACCGCTTCACAGTGGTTTAACAGTTAGTGGGACCTAACTGGTCGCTGGGATTTGTGCGACAGAAGACAGTCCCCTAGGTATTCCGGTCCAATGCCATGTAGGGCTTTATAGGCCATTACCAACACTTTGAATTGTGTCCGGAAATTAATTGGCAACCAGTGAAGGCTGCGGAGTGTTGACGAGACATGGGCATATCTGGGAAAGCCCATGATTGCTCTCGCGGCCGCATTCTGCATGATCTGAAATTTCCAAACACTATTCAGAGGCAGCCCCATGTATAGAGTGTTGCAGTAGTCGAACCTCGAGGAGATGAGGGCATGAGTGACTGTGAGCAGAGACTCCCTGTCCAAATAGGGCCTCAACTGGTGCACCAGGCGAACCTGGGCAAATGCCCCCCTCGCCACAGCCGAAAGATAGTTCTCTAATGTTAGCTGTGGATCCAGGAGGACGCCCAAGTAGTGGACCCTCTCCCTATTGCCCCCAACTATCTGAGTCCTCATTTGCCTGGCCTGTGACCTTTTCTCAGCTGCAACAGAAGAACGTGGCCCGTTTCCGAAATGCATCGAATAACTTGCCTTCCACAAGCCTCGGGTGCCTTCGTTCTGATAAATATTCATGAAGTTCCCAAACATGCCCCCTTCGATCAGACTTCCTTGGGCCTGCATCCTGATCTAGGATTTGTCCAGGATGGGAAAGAAGGCAAAAACACAGAAAACAGAAAAGGTGTCATTTAAAAATAATAATAATAATAATAATTGCAATTTAAAAATACAGAAACACAAACTTAAAAACAGAAAAGAAAAAGAAAATCCATACAAAGCCACAACTGTACAGTACAGACATATCAAAAAATAGTCACATAACAAACCCTCGTCTTCTTATTTTACATTTCTGATCATTCAAAAAGAAGAGAAGAGTATCTTTGCCTTACTACTGCAGCTACTAAATTATCAGTTAATTTCATTGAATTCTTTATTAACAATTGCCAATTATTTCTCAGTTTCTTTGTTTATTTCTTTTGTTTTCTAGCCATTTGGTGGAAATAGAAAATAGACAAGAAAGAGAGTTTTTTACCCAAAGGGATAACTTCTATAAGTTATCCCTTACGGTAAAAAAGTTTCATTCCTGTCTATTTTGTAATTTTATATGTGAACTTAGTCTTTTCGGCACAGTCAGTCAATTTGTTATTGATCATTTTTCCTGATGGGAGATTTCCATCCTTCCAATTTTGTACAAACACTAAGTTTGCTGCAGTTGATATGTGAATGACAATTTGGTTTGGTGTAGATCCCTTTAATAATTCCTAATAGATAGGTCTCAGTTTCTTAATTCTATGTCACAATGTGTCGTTTCATTTAACCAGGTCTCGATTTTGATCCAGTAAGTTTTGTCATCTGCAACCTCCATCACTGTCTGCTTTGGTTCTGCAACCTGACAAGACCGACACGGACTTCAGAGGAGAATCAGAACTGCAGAGAAAACAATGGCTGCCCACCTGCCTTCCACTGAGGACCTGTAGACTGCATGAGTCAAAAAGAGGGCGGGGAAAATATTGACTGACCCCTCGCATCCTGGACACAAACTGTTTCAACTCCCACCCTCAAAACGTCGCTACAGAGCCCTGCACACCAAGACAACTAGGCACAAGAAGAGTTTTGTCCCCAAGGCCATCACTCTGCTAAACAAATAATTCCCTCAACACTGTCAAACTATTAATTAAGGCTGCATTACTATTACTATTAGTTGTTCCTATCACCCATTTCCTCCCATTTAGGACTGTATGACTCTAACTTGTTGCTTGTATACTTATGATATCTATTAATATTGATTGTTTCCTGATTGCTTATTTGACCGGTATGACAATCCTTAAGTGTTGCACCTCATGATTCTTGACAAATGTCTCTTTTCTTTTATGTACACTGAGAGCATATAAACGAAAGACAAATTCCTTGTGTGTCCAATCACACTTGGTCAATAAAGAATTCTATTCTATTCTACTTACTCCATTCTATTCCATTCTATTCTACTCTATTCATTTCTGTTCTATTCTTCATTCCAATATTCTATTCTATTCTTCATTCCAATATTCTATTCTATTCTATTCTATTCTATATTCATTTCTATTCTGTTCTATTCTTCATTCCAATATTCTATTCTATTCTATTCGACATGGCAACCATAGGTGGTAGTATGTCCCATATTCTCTTTTTTGCATTTCCAGCATAAAGGGTTTATGTTCGGGTAGATTTTAGCCAGTCCGGCAGGAGCAAAATGCCATTGATAAAAGGTGTCATATTTTAATTGCCCTGCAGCCTTTGCCCAGTGAAAGGAAAAGGCATCTTTTCATCATCTGTGGGGCTGTCAATCAAAACAGCTTGCTGGCATCCCTCGGGCTCCCCTGCAACTCTAAACCAGGAGTGGGCGGCTAAATTTCAGAGGTCATTTGAGGTCCCTTGCCCTTTGGTGGGGGGAGGGGGAAGAGAGAGAGAGAGAAGAAAAATGCACCCAGGAAGAGAAATAGGGAAAGAACCTGATATTGGTAGTGGTTTGCTTTCCAAGCTCGTTTTCAAAAGCCGAGCTCCAAGTATTTTCTATTATTTCAAGAATATGAGATCTCTTTCCCCTTTTGGGCTGTGGCTCAACTGACTCCTTGCATCGCTCGTATTTAAAATGTGAGCAAGGGAGATTAAAGTTCTTGGCAGAAGAAAAGTTATCTCGTCTAGATCACGGGTTTTACACCCAAGTTGGGGGAGGGAACCACTGTTCTCATTGGCTTCGAAAAGGAAAACCCAGTACAAAGAGACTGCTGGGTCTATCAAAAGGAGCCCAAGGGGAATGTTGAACAAAATAGGACAGGGAAGATTCTTCTCCAAAAATGTAAAACGCTTAAAAATGAGCATAAATCGGAAGCTAATGACACTAGAAGTCTGTCTGTCTGTGTCCATCCATCCATCCATCCATCCACCCACCCACCTATCTATCTATCTCCATCTATCTCTATCCATCTGTCTGTCTGTCTGTCTGTCTGTCTGTCTATCTATCATCTCCATCTATCTATCTATCTATCTATCTATCTATCTATCTATCTAATCTATCTATCTATCTATCATCTCCATCTATCTCTATCCATCCATCCATCCGTCCATCCATCCATCATCTCCATCTATCTCTATCCGTCTATCCATCCATCCATCTATCTATCTATCATCTCTATCTGTCCATCTATCCATCTATAAGTCTATCTAATCTATCCATCCATTCATCTATCATCTCTGTCTCTGTCTGTCTATCTATCATCTACCTACCTACCTACCTACGTATGTACCTATCTATCTATCTATCTATCTATCTATCATCTCCCTACCTACCTACCTACGTATGTACCTATCTATTTATCTATCTATCTATCTATCTATCTATCTATCTATCTATCATCTCCCTACCTACCTACCTACGTATGTACCTATCTATCTATCTATCTATCTATCTATCATCTACCTACCTACCTACCTACGTATGTACCTATCTATCTGTCTGTCTGTCTGTCTGCTTTCCCCCCATCACCTCACACTTCTCTCTTTCCACCTCCTTAAATAACAGATGGCTAGAAAAAACAGTAGATTGTGCTTAGGGTCTTGCCAAAGTCCTCCCAAAATTTATTTATGTTATTTATCAAACATGTACAAGGTAGTAGGTATTGGTAGAAACATAAACATTAGCAAGGTAAATACAGGTAACTTAGTCAATAGGACAAGGGGGGTAGGCACGGTGGTGCGCTTATGCACG
The DNA here is from genome assembly GCF_031021105.1 of Erythrolamprus reginae. Classification (NCBI taxonomy): domain Eukaryota; kingdom Metazoa; phylum Chordata; class Lepidosauria; order Squamata; family Dipsadidae; genus Erythrolamprus; species Erythrolamprus reginae. The sequence continues at coordinate 137,582,217 of NC_091953.1, read as the reverse complement.
CCCAAGGAATCATGGAATTAGTCTCAGAACAATGATTAGTCCCCTTGGAATAAATAACTCTACATTCCGCCTGCTTTAAGGGGCCCCTTTAAGAAATGCCTTGACCTCCCAGCAGGGGAAGTCCATTTAAATGGAGAGGAATGAGAGACCGTCCCCTCGGTCTTAAATTAGATACGACTAACATGCTCAACCATTTCCTTCTCGTGACCGGCTGCGGGACAGATGAAAGGGCTTTTCCCTACTCTAACCATGACCCCAATCTACGAGCAATGCAAGAGAAGAGAGAAGAGAAATGCTCTCTTAAGAGTGTAAAAAAAAAGGAGAGATTTGATGTTAGCAAATGATTCTCCACACACACACAGGAAGCAAAAATGCGCTGAAACCTCGCGAGGGGATGCGCAGGCGTGAGATTTCAGTGATTTTTAGGTTCCCACGGATGCGCAGAAGAAAACCAGCGGAATCCCACGTGAACAAACCTCCACGCATGCAAAAATAAAACAAAACTGTTTACTGCTTTTCTATTGCAGTTCGGTGCCCAGTGTCCGTAAGAAGTTGGGACAGCCTAGAAATCCAAATAATATTGATTGATTGATTGATTGATTGGATTTGTATTCCGCCTCTCTCTGTGGACTTGGGGCGGCTCACAACATATAGCAAAACACAACAGTACAGTTATCCAATTAATATACAGTACTAAAAAGTTCTTAAAATTCTAATTGTTAAAAACATTCATTTTCATTAGACAAACTTTAAAAAACATTCATTTTCAATAAACAAACAAGCAAACAAATAAATTTCAAAGGCAGGGCAACTGGCATGCACTCATGACGGTTGCATTGTCCTGGAGTCACATGATCTCTCTTTTTTTTTTAAAAAAGTTTTTATTGAAATTTAAAATTTAAAAGAAAATATAAACATACAAAAAGACAAAATACAAAAAGGAAAACATAAGAGAAACTAAACAAATACATACACACACACACGCATAACAATAAATACATTTACAAGAGCATTATATCAAACACCTTCCTTATATTCTTTTGTTTTCTTGTTTTGGCAAATACACTTGGTAAAAAAAATATTTTGGTTATTAATTTACCTAAATATATACATCTGTTATCATTCCTACCGCCTTATCTTAATTGTTAATACAAGAATTCATGTAATTAAAATAATCAAATTTAGTATATAATTTAAGAAAAAAAATGATATTTTAATATTCTTAAATTTCTGGATGTTTGTAATTCATACACTATTATATTATACATTTAGTTTTCCTTCCTTTTTTTAAACCAGTTATAAAATGAGTTCCAAACTTTATAATACCCAGAGTCTTCTTTATTTCTCAATTTCAGTGTTAGCAGAACAGAACAGAACAGAATAGAATTTTATTGGCCAAGGGTGATTGGACACACAAGGAATTTGTCTTGGTGCAGATGCTCTCAAGTGTGCAGTACATAAAAGAAAATAAACGTTCGTCAATATATGTTGAGGGAACCGGAGCGGTTCATGGAACTGACTAACTTAGAGTTTATGCATGGTATGATTGTGTTGTATGGTTCCAATGTTGGGTTTTAGAATGTTTTTAATATTAAATTTGTTACACTGTCACTATTTTGCTGTGAGCCGCCCCGAGTCTACGGAGAGGGGCGGCATACAAATCTAATAAATTATATTATTATTATTATTATTATTATTATTATTATTATTATGTCAGTACAACACAGCAAACGAGATCACTATGCTGGATTTCGTATTATGTAGCGGCGAATTATGTGTGCCGATCCCAGGAAAGCGGCCTTTTGCAATTGACAGATGGAGATTTTGTCAATTCCGATGGTTTTCAAATGTCCGCTGAGATCCTTTGGCCCTGCGCCCAGCATGCCAAGTACCACAGGGACCACTTTCACTGGCTTATGCCAGAGTTGTTGTTGTTGTTGTTGTTGTTATTATTATTATTATTATTATCATTATTATCATTATTATTAATGACTGCAGTTATTCACTTAAGCACTACAGCAAGCAAGTCTGTAAATCTCCAATAACAGAGCAGATTTACACTTTAATACTTTAATTCAATTTAATTTATTTGTCTTCTATATATAGGAAGCGATGTTTCCCCCCTGACTTGGAGAAGAGATTAAAACCCGGCCGCATCCCTCAGCCCCCTCCTCTTACTCCTCGGTCAAAGACCTGGGGCATTTTTGGAAGCTCTGAACTCTCCTTCCAGGGAGGGGACTCATAGAGTTCCAAGGGCTAATGATACCTGATCCCCAGATGGTGAAATGTAAGAACTCGCTTAGCTGCCTGTCCCTTGTCAGGTTCCTGAGAACCACATGGAACGAAGATTGAAAGCTAATTAGTTTTTGCTCTAAACGGGGCTTTAGAGACAGGCTGAACATGTCTGCGTTACGAAAACCATCAATGTCATTTATTTACATCTGTTGACCTAAATTTTACGGTCTATAAGATGCATCGGTGTATATCATATATTTATATTTATATTTATATTTACATTTACATTTACATAAATCTTTGGAGAGGGGCAGCATACAAATCTAATAAATTCTTAATTCTTAATTGTTATTCTTAATTGTTATTATTTATATTTACATTTACATTTCCATTTATATAACTCTTCGGAGAGGGGCGGTATACAAATCTAATAAATTATTAATTATTAATTGTTATTATTAATTGTTATTATTTATATTTATATTTATATTTACATTTATATTTATATAAATCTTCGGAGAGGGGCGGTATACAAATCTAATAAATTCTTAATTCTTAATTGTTATTCTTAATTGTTATTATTTATATTTATATTTATATTTACATTTATATAAATCTTCGGAGAGGGGCGGTATACAAATCTAATAAATTATTAATTATTAATTGTTATTATTAATTGTTATTATTTATATTTATATTTATATTTACATTTATATTTATATAAATCTTCGGAGAGGGGCGGCATACAAATCTAATAAATTATTAATTGTTATTATTAATTGTTATTATTTATATTTATATTTATATTTACATTTATATAAATCTTCGGAGAGGGGCGGCATACAAATCTAATAAATTATTAATTATTAATTGTTATTATTAATTGTTATTATTTATATTTATATTTATATTTATATTATTTATATTTATATTTATATTTATATTTATATTTATATTTATATTTATATTTATATTTATATTTATATTTATATTTATATTTATATTTATATTTATATTTATATTTATATTTATATTTATATTTATATTTATATTTATATTTATATTTATATTCATATTTATTTAATGTTTAGGCCTCCCAACTCCTTAGAGACTCTGGGCAATTTACAGCAATTTAAGAACCATATACAAATTTAAGAACTATATAAGATGCACCTTAGTTTTTGGGGAGGGAAATAGGAAAAAAGTTAATTGGTGGGTGAATCAGCCTCCTGGGATTCCCCCCTCAAACAGCTGTTTGCAGAGGTGAACTTTAGCAACAGGGTTCTTGGTTGTGAGCTCTGCGCCTGGTTTTTCCACTTTGTAAAAACTCTGGTTAAGGTTCCTCCGTTTGAGAGGATTTTTTATCCCCTGAAACCTCCGTTTGAGAGGCTAATTTTCATCCTCCAAAACCTCCATGTGAGAGGCTTTTTTCAGCCTCTAAAACCTCTACTGAAAGGAAAATGAAAAAATTTTGTTTAGTCTGTCGCTATTTAGATTAATATGAGCTATTGAAACTATACCTCATCTTTCTTCTATCAAGTTCCTTTTTTTTCTAGTTTGTGTTCTTTCTTTTTTAGGCAGGCTGAATAATTAGTGGTACCTCCGGAACTGCCTTCTACCGCACGAATCCCAGCGGCCGATAAGGTCCCACAGAGTTGGCCTTCTCCGGGCCCCGTCGACCAAACAATGTCGTTTGGCGGGCCCCAGAGGAAGAGCCTTCTCTGTGGCGGCCCCGACCCTCTGGAATCAACTCCTCCCGGAGATTAGAACGGTCCCCACTCTCCTTGTCTTTCGCAAGTTACTCAAGACCCACCTATATCGCCAGGCATGGGGGAATTAAGACATCTCCCCCAGGCTTTCTTATATTTTATGTTTGGTATGTATGTGTTGCATGGTTTTTAAATTGTTGGGGTTTTTTAATGTAATTTTATTATTAGATTTGTTCCATTGTTATACTGTTTTTATTGTTGTTGTGAGCCGCCCCGAGTCTTTGGAGAGGGGCGGCATACAAATCTAACAAATTGAATTGAATTGATAATTTGTAATGTGATTTACAATCTTTACAAAAGAAGTCTTGCCAACACATTGTTAGTCATTGAGGATATAGGTGTTGTTATGTACATATGCTTTGAAGGTGGAGAAAAATTATCTTAAAAATTATACGGAAAGGTTCCTTTTGATGCAAGATGAAATAGAGGCTTAAGAACTTACCTTCAGCACATCTGTGGGGTTAGCAATGGATGAGGAAACGACCCCCGACAGAATCCCACACAACACATTGACAGCCAGGGTTTCGTCTGTTGTAGGGAAACAAAAAGCACAAAAACACTCAATGTTTATAGTTGGGTATTCAAACTTTCTTTGATTGGACTCTGAAGTTTTCTTGGCACCGGAGTTTATTTTTTTAAGTGTCTTAATACAGCTGGAAATACCGCATTTTTCAGTGTATAAGATGCACCTTCTTTGGGGCAACCCCTGAGATATCGGAAGACTGCTATCGTGTCTCCCCTGGTCCTTCTTTTCATCATCATATGTTTTAGCCTCCAGTCTCCTAATCATCTTGGTTACTCTTCTCTGCACTTTTTCTAGAGTCTCAACATCCTTTTTGCATTGTGTTGATCAAAACTGAATGCAAATATTCCAAGTATGGCCTTAACAAGGCCTTATAAAGTGATATTAACCGTTCACGTGATTCCATTCCTCTACTGATGCAGCCTAGAACTGTGTTGGCTTTTTTGGCAGCTGCTGCACACGGCTGGCTCCTATTTCAATGGTTGTCCACTAGGACTCTGTTCTGTTTCTGGTAGAAGTTTAGTAACTACAAATAACTCTCATTAAATGCATCATTTCATGAATAAAGCAACTCTGTTTATTTCTCTGCTCTCCTATACTTCAACACATTCCATACGTCACTCGGTCCGTTATCTCTCTCTAGCCGCATTTCTCACATTCCTTTTCCTCCTCCACTTAGACAAGATTTATTTTCCTAACTACATAACTTTGAAAAAACAGCAACACTGACTAAATGCAATACAAAATACCTTGGCTTACTTTAGCATGGCCAAAGCCCCTCCATATTTCTTTTCAGCAAGGTTGAAACTCCACCCTTCGTGCCAAATACCTCACTGCAATATTTAACCCATTTCTCTCCTTAATATCTTCTTCCAGACCTTTGCTCTCTACGATTCTGCATCCTTCTGAATTTAGGATTAACCCAGCGAGCGTCTGATTCTCCCTCACTAGATCCTGAACTCATAGCCCCATCCTGTGGCTGGCCTCCCACCTGTTCTACTACCTGTAACCCCGGGCCCCCCACTACTTCATGAACACTATCTGAATCCGAGTCCTCAATATCTTCATCATCCTTCAACCGATCAGGAGTATGTACAACAGACTCCAAAGTCCCTCTCATAGGAATGTAGCTTCCTACATTCTCTGCTCTGCGCTTTACCCTTGAACTAAGAAATGCAGCTCGGATCTGGAAAAAATAAATATATCGCTTACCTTCTGGACGTTCAACAAATATCCTTTTCAAGCTCTGGTAAGTGCCTATTTTTATGGTCCCGTAAGAGGCTTGGCGTAACATAGCCGGGGCAATTCTGCAAGAGGGAAACACAAGTGGAAACATTCGAGCACACAACAGATACAAACTCAAAGTAAACAGATATAAACTACAACGTCCTTCCTGTCAACGACTCCTTCAGCTTCAACCACAACAACACACGAGCACACAACAGATACAAAGTTAAAGTAAGCCGCTCCAAACTCGACTGCAGGAAATACGACTTTAGTAGCCGAGGAGTTGATGCATGGAACTCACTACCAAAGTCTGTAGCATCATCACCTAACCCCCAAAACTTTACCCTTAAACTCCCCACTGTTAAACTCTCCCAATTCCTAAGAGGTCAGTAAGGGGCGTGCATAAGTGCACCAGCGTGATAATGCATAATAAGTCTTCAATTATAGATATAGAAATAATAAATATAATATACAGTGATATCTCATCTTACGAACCCCTCGTCATATGAACTTTTTGAGATACGAACCCGGGGTTTAAGATTTTTTTGCCTCTTCTTCCGAACAATTTTCATCTTACGAACCCAAGCTGCCGCCGCTGGGATACCCCACCTCCGGACTTCCGTTGCCAGTCGAAGGTTCCCCTTGCTGGGAAATCCCACCTCCGGACTTCTGTTGCCAGCGAAGCGCCCATTTGTGCGCTGCTGGCATTCCCTTGAGGCTCCCCTCCCTGGGAAACCCCACCTCCGGACTTCTGTTGCCAGCCGAAGCACCCGTTTTTGCACTGTTGGGATTCGGGAAACCCTACCTCCAGACTTCCGCGTTTTTGCGATGCTGCAGGGGAATCCCAGCAGGGGAATCCCAGCATCACAAAAACGGGCGCTTGACTGGCAACGGGAGTCCGGAGGTGGGGTTTCCCAGCGAGGGGAGCCTCAGCAAAATTGCAGCATTGCAAAAACATGGAAGTCCGGAGCTGGGGTTTCCCATGGACGGGAGCCTCAAGGAAATCCCAGCAGTGCAAAAACGGGCGCTTCGGCTGGCAAAAGGGTGAGTTTTGGGCTTGCACGCATTAATCGCTTTTCCATTGATTCCTATGGGAAATATTGTTTTGTCTTACTAACCTCGTCCCGGAACCAATTAAGTTCATAAGACAAGGTATCACTGTATTGTATATTTTGTTGTTAATAAAGATTTTTGCTTTTATTCTCTGGGGAATTTTTCTAACAAGCTCTAAAAGGAAGCAATGATGAACCATTTCTGGAAAACTCTGCAAAGAAAACTGCAAAGATTTGTCCAGGCTGTTTCCAAGTACCGGTTACGATTAAACGGACGGAAAATAAAAATATAGCATGCTTTACACATGTTTGTCACTCAACTATACATAGAGACACATTTGCACATTTCAACAAAAGCAAAACAGACAAGGTGAGAGATATTACCCAGAGTACAACGCCTTCAATCCTTCCTCCCTGAATATTTTGACCAACGCGTGAAGCATTCCGCGGTAACGGATGTCTTTGTGCTTGGCATCATTTTTCTGGCCTTGTACTTGCAGCCTCGTTTTTGTCAGATCTATTGGGAAAGTACCTTCACGCCCAAGAGAAAACGGGTTAGTCCATGAATGATAGATTTACAGAACTTACAATACATTCCAAAATGAAACTTAGTTTCCGACATGTTTTTAATAGGAAAGTGAACACAAGAACATTGTTATTGCTATTCGACTGCTCTCCTGACTTCAGCTTTTTCCTCACAAGAACAAGGGGGCACAATCTGAGGTCAGTTGGGGGAAAGACCAGAAGCGACGTGAGAAAATATTATTTGACCGAAAGAGTAGTAGATGCTTGGAACAAACGTCCAGCAGAAGTGATAGGTAAATCCACAGTCAGTGAATTGAAACATGCCTGGGATAAACGTAGATCCATCCTAAGTATAAGGGCAGACTAGATGGACCAAGAGGTCTTTTTCTGCTGTCAATCTTCTATGTTTCTATGACATAAATTGGACAGAATATACATTTGTGTTTGTGTTATTTGTCTGTTTGTGTACCTGTTTAAATAACATGCAAAGCCAAGGTGGAGAGAGGCCTTATATTTTTATTGAAATGGCTAATTTCATTAAAAATAAAAATGTATTTTTTATCCAACCCTTCAAATGATGTACTGTATATAATCCATATTTTAATGTGCTATTCCCCATTCTGCTGTCTCTATTAGAATATCAGGCTATTGTTGTTATTGTATATATGCCAGTTTTGTTCAAGGCACAATGAATAATTGCAGTGTGAAACACACACACACAAAATGAACTACAGTATTAAGAATACAATAGAGTACAGGTTCAAATATTCTTGAAAGAAAAATAGGAGAAATAATTGCACTCCACGGGCTGGGAGCAAGTTTTAGAGAATAGTTAGACAACATTCCTAACAAGATTACAAAAATATTCCGACCGCTTTTGCAAACATTTAGCTAGGCTGGAGGCTTAGAAGTTTTGTTTTTGTGCTAAGGTATAAATTTACTTGCCTTTTATAGAAAAAAACCCCCAAAACTGGATACTTACTCACTTTTCCCTTTCCTTAGTTTATACCGTATCAAAATTCGATCACAATGTAGATCTACTTCGAAAGAAGCTTAGTTTTAAAGAAGTTAAAATTCCCTTTCCCCCGCAGAAATATACTAAGTCTTTCTTTTAAAATTCCTTTTTTTTAAATTCAAAATTAATTGCTCAGCTGTTTCAAGCAGAATCAAATTTCCCATTGTTTGAAAAGGACGGATACGTGAACAATTGAATTGGATGGATGTGGGTGACTGTGTATAGGGTTTTTAGAATTTAGCTAATTTTGTATATTTCTTTTAAAATAATTAGATTTCTACACATATATTGTTTGTAATTATTATGTTGCACACCGCCCTGAGTTGCTACGAGAAGGGCAGCATAGAAGCCTAATTAATAAATAAAACAAATGAATACATATGCATTTCTGCTGCAATATAATTGAGCTCCCCCTAATTATGTTTTCAAAATAATGGTTTATCTCCAAGAAACCTTAATAACAATTAAGGCCACGTTTCACTACCCAACTTAAAAAAAACATTAATGGTTTGCAAACAAACTACCAACTTCCTCTACCTCTTTTGGATATTCTGCTAAATTCAAAAATGCCATCTGTTTTTTTAAAAAATAGGGATATGGGTACAATGCAGGTGGTCCTTGGCTTACAACAGTTTGGCTTAGTGGCCGTTCGAAGTTACACCACTGAAAATAGTGACTTATGACTGTTTTGACACTTAATGACCATTAACAGCTTCCCCACAGTGACATGATCAATATTCACTTAGTTTTGGGGGAGGAAAATAGGGAAAAGAATCTGCTTACCAGGTATTCATCATCCTTAGTCTGGGCAGTTTCAGCACATTATTTTATCCCCATGGTTAGGGCTTTAAAAAAAAACCTTGTTTGGAGAGAGTAACAATGAAAGAGCTTGCAAGCCAGTAGGAGCTTGGAACATTGTTAGAACCTGATTAGGGCTGGAAAGAAACATTCTGAGCGAGTAGAGCAATGAAAAAACCCTACAAAGGCAGGGTTTGGAAAACATTCTTTGCAGAGAGTAACAGTGAAAGAGCTTGCAAGAGGGTAAGAGCTGGGAACATCGTTAGCACCTGGTTAGGGCTGGAAAGAAACTTACCTGGAGCAAGTTAGAGCACTGAAAAAAACTGCACAGACTTAGGGCTGGAAAATCATTCTTAGCAGAGAGTAACAATGAGAGCTTGCAAGCGGGTAAGAGCTGGGAACATCGTTAGCACCTGGTTAGCGCAGGAAAGAAACTTATTTGGAGCAAGTTAGAGTAACGAAAAAAACTCTGCAAAGACTTAGGGGCTTGGAAAACATTCTCTGCAGAGAGTAACAATGAAAGAACCTGCAAGGTAAGGGCTGGGGGGGGGGAAAGCTTCGAAAAAAGCTGCATTTTTAGCCTCTTTTAGGGAGAAAAAAGGTGCATCTGATGTCATCTTCAGGCAGGTGCTTTCGTCCTTGTGCTAAGGATGAAAGCACCAGCCTGAAGATGACGCATGGGACCTCGTCGAGACGTCACCAGGAATCTCTGAAACTTACATGGGAAGAACCCCGAATATGCCAAGACCTTCATACCTGTACCTGTGAAAATCTACGAAAACACGCACGCACACACAGACCTACCTACCTACCTACCTACCTACCTACATACATACATACATACATACATACATACATACATACATACATATACTGTATCTCCAAAACAGAGCCCAAATTGCTGGCAGTGTAAAAAAAAATAACGGCACCTTCTTCCCCATGTGGTGGTTATTCTCTGGATGAAAATCCACGAATGGTTACAAGAGATGATACAAAGAAAGATAGAATTCTAACCTGAATTGTTCTTATTGGGAATATTCAAAAAGGAGTACAGTAAAGGGGGGGGGAAACCCCTTAATATTACACATTACGACTGCAGCCTGTATTTTATCTTAGGATGGATCTATGTTTATCCCAGGCATGTTGAAATTCCGTTTCTGTGTATTTACCAACCACGTCTGCTGGAATTTTGTTCCAAGCCTCTACTACTCTTTCAGTCAAATAATATTTTCTCACGTTGCTTCTGATCTTTCCCCCAACTCATCTCAGATTGTTTTGGGCTCAAATTTTGGGCTCAAATCTAACAAACAAATTGTGATTGTTAAAAAAAAAATGAGCAAGTTGCAAAAGCATTATATCAGACGATGGCCCCCCTCTTGCAGGGCCCACGTTAGTTACGGCATGCGAACTTGCACAGATATTTAGTGCCAGGGCACGTTGGCATCCAGTTCCAAGTTAATTCAACAACTGCACTGGGCAGTTTTCTAAATCAGCAGCAATCTCCCGCCTGGTTGTTTCAGAGTTCAAATACCCACCACATTCTGCAGTGATGGACGCCAATCCTCCGTACACAAATGGTTTCCAGTTCAAAGCCGCCATGCTTCTGCGCGTCTCTTCCCTCTGCAAGACAACACAATGACACAACACACTTAACAACTTAAAAACATCTTCCTGGTAGGGCAGGGATTCGTCCGTGTACAGCCCTCCAGCCCCAGCTCCTTTGAAGGGTCCCAAAGTAGGTCCTTGACTTCATTCATTCATTCATTTTGTCAAGTATGTATACAAAGGTATAACAATGTTTATATAAATGATACTAGTGTCTTTGACTTATAGTAGTTTGGTGAGTGTCCGAGTCTTCTTTATTATTATTATTATTATTATTATTATTATTATTATTATTATTATATGTTATAGCAGAAGAGGCTAGAAAGAAGAAGAGGAAGAGGAGAGAAACCATATGTTTTATTCAGAATAAGAATTGGAAGGGACCTTAGAGGTCTTATAGTCCAACCCCTTGCTCAATTTGTTCAGAAAAACAGAGTTGGACGGGATTAACATTAGGGAGCTGGGTGACATTTGGACACCTCTCCCTCTTTCTCCCCCTCCTTGTCCCCCCCTGCTTTGAGAGCCCCCCCGACCCATCTGCAAAAAAGATAAAACCAGTCTACCTCGCAGGGTTCTAGGTTCCAACCAAATATGCTCTACTTAGGAGGCAAACCTCATGGCTTGTAGCCAAACCTAATTTCAAAGCAATCGGTGAAGAACTTTCGGAGACTTTAGATCATGAATGAATGTATATGTACATTTTTATTTACATAGATTATGTTAATCGGTGGAACAACCAGCCTCCAGATATTGTGGGTGTTCCATTGCTGGAGGTTTTCAAGAAGACACCGGACAACCATTCACTCACTCACTCACTCACTCACTCACTCACTCACTCACTCACTCACTCATTCATTTTGTCAACTATGTATACAAAGGTATAACAATGTTTATATAAATGATATTAGTGAGCCGCCCTGACTTTTCGGAGAAGGGCGGCATACAAATCTAATAAATTGAACGGAATTGAATTAGTGAGGGAGAGAAATGAAGTAGACCCAGAGACAGGGTTTTGAGCAATCGGTACTTTTATTCAGCTCAGAGAACAAGTGACAGCTCAGCAAGGTAAAGTGACAGTTCAGCGAGTACCGACTGGCTCTGCAGGGAGAAACCGCTTCTTTTATACTTTTGCGGTTCCCGCCAAAGCGAGAGCCGGCCGCGTCTGAGCCAATCAGGAGCGACTTCCTGCTTGGGCTCAGACAGCGCTGGAAAAGAGGAACAAACTATTTACAGCGTTACAAGGTAGCCATTCCAGGATACAACACCCCTCCCCTCATAGTTGGACTCATCCATCAAGAAAGCCACGTGACGAAGTCGTCCAATCGGTGAGGCCTTCGAGGCTCTCGCGCTGACCTGCGCAGTCCATTTTCTCCTTCGCCACTGACTGTGGAGGATGGCTCGCCGCTGCTCTCCCGGTGCGGCGGACTTGGCCTGGCGGGCCCCACGAAGGCCTCGGAGGACGAGGATGGCTCGGCGTCGCTGGATGGTTCCCCCTGGCCCGATAAGTCTCTTTGCGTGTTTCTTAGTTCGGGCAATGTACAAAAGTCTGTTGAAGGGGGAGAGTCCGAGTCAGCGGGTTGTTGCAATTGGTTTTCAGTTCGTTTCCGAATGTGGTCTATGTGTCGTTTCCACAAACGACCATCCTCCAGTTTAACAACATAAGTCTTGGGTGCGTTTTGCTTAACAATAATTCCCTTCATCCAGTTTACATTTCCATCAAAGCATTTTACATATACAGTTTGACCCAAATACATTTCTCTTTCTGGTTTCATGCACATTTGGTTATTATTCACACAGAACCTTGGGTTTAACCTGTCTAATGGTGACCTCAACTTTCTCCCCATCAATAACTCTGCAGGGCTTACATGTGTGTGCGAGTTAGGGGTAATGTGCTGGGTTAATAAGAATTGGTCCAAGTTCTGTTGCACATCTCCAGGGCCTGACCTGTGCAATGCCTCCTTTGCCACCCTTACGTAACGTTCTGCCAACCCGTTAGCCCAGGGCGAGTAAGGCGAGATGAGGGCATGTCTGACCCCTAGGCCATCTAGGAATAATTCGAATTGCCTGGCTGTTAGTTGTGGTCCATTGTCAGACACTAATAGATCAGGGCAACCATGGGATGCAAACAGTCTGCTCAATACCTTGATAGTGGCACTTGTGGTTATGTTGTTCATTGCTATTATTTCCAACCATTTGGAGAAAGCATCAACCACTATTAGGAAGTACTGAGACCCCACTGGGCCAGCAAAATCAATGTGGATCCTAGACCAAGGGCCAGCAGGCTGTTCCCACTCAGCCGGAGTTGTTTTGGGGGGACTGGGCCTAGACTCTTGGCACGGGTCACACTTTGAAACCCAACTTTCAATATCAGCATCAAGCCCTGGCCACCATAAATGCCCCCTTGCTAGGCTCTTCATCCTGACAATCCCAGGATGGCCCACGTGTAACATTTTGAGTACCTTTTCCCTTAGGCGTTTGGGGATGATCACTCTATCCCCCCACAGCAAACAACCTTTTACATATGATAATTCAAGCCTTTTGTTCTTAAAATCACACAATTCAGGTTTAACAATATCATTTTGCCATCCCTTTAGAACACAGTTCACCACTTGTTTAAGGATTTGGTCTTGCTGCGTGTGTGCAGCTACCTCTTTTGCTGTGGTTAGTGGGTTTTCCTCGAGTTCTATCATTAGCACATCTGTGGCAGGAACAGGGTCTTCTACCAAGTCTGCTATGGGGCATCTGCTGAGGCCGTCTGCATGATTGATTTCCTTCCCCCCCTTGTGGGTGAGCTCATACTGATACCCTGAGAGGAAAAGGGCCCATCTGATTAGTCTTGGAGACATAAAAGGTGGAGTGGGCTTGTTGGGGGCTAGCAGGCCTAGTAGGGGTTTGTGGTCAGTGACTAGCTCAAAGCTTCTCCCAAAAATGTAATTGTGAAACTTCTTTACCCCTGCCACTAATGCTAGAGCCTCCTTGTCTAACTGGCTATAATTCCTCTCTGTGCTGGTCATGGTTCTTGAAAAGAATGCTATTGGGGCCTCTGTCTTATTCGGTAGAACGTGAGCTAAGACTCCTCCTATGCCGTACGGCGAAGCGTCGCACGTGAGCCTAATGGGTAGTGAAGCACTATATTGGACTACTACACTTTGAGAAGTTATTAAATTTTTTATTTGAGAAAAAGCTTCACGTTCAGTTTTCCCCCATGTCCAGCGGGCTTCCTTCTGGAGTAAACGATGGAGAGGCTCTGCTACTGTTGCCTTCTGCTTTAAAAAAACGGAATAAAAATTAAGGAGGCCCAAAAATGCCTGCAACTCATTCTTATCTTGTGGCTCTGGGGCTTCTCTAATTGCTCTCAGCTTCTCTGTTGTGGGGTGGATACCTTCCTTATCTATTTTATACCCAAGGAATTCAACACTGTCAGTTCCCCAGACACATTTATCAGGCTTGATTCGTAACCCTTTGTCCTGTAGCCTCTTAAGTACTTCCCTTATTCTTTTGTTCACTTGCCCCTGGTTTTCCCCTGCAATTAAGATGTCATCAAAATATGGAATTGCCCCATTTACCCCTGACAATAGGCGTTCCATGATGCTCTGGAATATTCCTGGGGCTATGCTTACCCCAAACTGTAACCTCGTGCATTTGAAAGCCCCCCTGTGTGTTACAATCGTTTGGGCGTTTGCTGTTTGTTCATCGACCGGAAGCTGCTGGTAAGCCTGGGCCAGGTCGATCTTTGCGAACCTTTTTCCCTCCCCCAGGGAGTGTAAGAGTTGTTGCACGACCGGGATGGGGTAGGGGTGGTGTTGGAGTGCCTTATTCAAGGTTGATTTGTAATCAGCGCAAACTCTTAAAGAGCCATCTGGCTTCAATGGTGTCACTATGGGAGTTTCCCATGGCCCCTGTTCCACAGGGACCAAAATACCTTGACTAATGAGTTTGTCCAGCTGCATGTCCAGCTTGGGGAGAAGCGGAAGGGGAACCCTGCGAGGTTTCAGTCTGACCGGTGGGACCTTTGGGTCGATAGAGAAAGATATAGGGGGTCCCTTATACAATCCCAAGGTGGGGCTGAACACTTCAGGGAACTCTTTCACAAAGTTAGGCATATTATCACAGTTTACATTACACACACCCGAAATTTCGATCCCCAACGGTTCCATCCACGCTAGACCCAGCAGGGAGTGTTTGGCCCCCGTCACAATAAGCATGGGAAGGGTACATTTCACATTCTTAAAGGCAATAGGTACATTTGCTGTTCCCAGGACCGAGATTACCCCCCCTTGGAAGTCTCTGATCACCAATGAGGTTTGAGTTAAGTCAGCCTTAGACACATTAGGCATGTATAGTTTAAATTTTTCCCAGGGCATGATGGTATATCTCGAGCCCGTATCCAGCTCCATTGAGCAAGGCTGGTTATTTAGTAACAATGAGATAACAATTTTAGCCCCCTTTTTGGTTGCCGTGTTATTCACGGAAAATTTAGAGTTACCTCTATTGTAGTCGCGGTTAGCGCTTGAGTAGTTCCTTTGACCCGAGCTGCGGAACGGTCTCCTTTCTCGCGATTGGGGGGGTTGGTTTTGAGGTCGCTGGTATTGTTGTGTGGCAAACGTTTCTTCTGGTGCCGTTGCTCTGCATGCGATGGCGATGTGGCCTCTCCGGTTGCAACGGTGGCAAGTAGCGTCTCGGAAGGGGCATCGATGGCGCTGGTGATTTCCCCGGCAGCCCGCGCAGGGGGCTGGGTGAGTAGCTCTAGGATGTCTCGGCTGGTCTTGCAGGAGGAGGCAGTTGTCCCCGTTTCTAGTCGGCTGGCTGAGGTCGTCTGTTCCCTCGGCGCTGGGAGACTCGGCGTTGATTTTGGCAATGATTTCTCGCCTTCCGTGCTCCTTTAATTCTCTTGCCGCTGCGTCGGCTGCTTCCGCGGTTTGTGCTAATTTAATTACGGTTTGTAGCGTCGGCTCTTCTTCGGTGAGGAGTTTGTTTCTCACCGAGTTGCTCTTCATGCCGAAAACCAAGGCGTCGGTAAGGCGAGCTTCCGGGTCTTGAAACTTGCATTGAGCAAGTACCGTTCGAAGCCGCGTTGTGAATTGGCTGATTGACTCGGTTTCTCTCTGAGCCATCATGTGAAATTGATGCCGGTAAACCATGGCTGGTCTGGTTGGTTTAAAATGGCTCGCTAGTTTCTGTTGAAGGACGTCCCACGCTGTGGCTCTTGCTTGTTCTGGCTCGGTGAGAGTTTGGGCAAGTCTACGGATCTCTGCGCCGCAGTAGTTGAGAAAAATAGCCCGTCTGCGATCGGCTCCGGCGTCCTGCATTCCCGCCGCCTCGAGGAATATCTCGAAGGTGGCCATGTACTCGTCCCATGTCATTTTCTCGGAATCGAAGAGTTCTGGAGCCTGGCCGATCTGGATTTTGTCCATGTTGCACGCGAAGTTCTTTCGTTCGTTCGTCGCCAGTGAAGTAGACCCAGAGACAGGGTTTTGAGCAATCGGTACTTTTATTCAGCTCAGAGAACAAGTGACAGCTCAGCAAGGTAAAGTGACAGTTCAGCGAGTACCGACTGGCTCTGCAGGGAGAAACCGCTTCTTTTATACTTTTGCGGTTCCCGCCAAAGCGAGAGCCGGCCGCGTCTGAGCCAATCAGGAGCGACTTCCTGCTTGGGCTCAGACAGCGCTGGAAAAGAGGAACAAACTATTTACAGCGTTACAAGGTAGCCATTCCAGGATACAACAAGAAACATTAGGACAGGGGATGGAAGGCACGCTGGTGCACTTATGCACGCCCCTTACTAACCTCTTAGGAATCGGGAGAGGTCCAAGGGTAAAGTTTTCGGGGTTTGGTGATGATACTACAGAGTGAGCTCCATGCATCAACTACTTGGTTACTAAAGTCGTATTTCCCGCAGTCAAGTTTAGACAGGTTTACTTCGAGTTTGTGTCTGTTGTGTGCTCGCAAGTTGTTGTAGTTGAAGCTGAAGTCGTCCTTGATGGGAAGGACGTTGTAGCAGGTGATTTTATGGGCTATGTTTAGGTTGTGTTTAAGGCGGTTATGCTTAGGTCGTGTTTAAGGCGACGTAGTTCCAAGCTTTCTAAACCTAGGATTGTGAGTCTGTTTGCGTAGGGGATTCTGTTGCGAGTGGAGGAGTGGAGGGCTCTTCTCGTAAAATATCTCTGGACATTTATGTGTTTATGTCCGAAATGCAGTGTGGGTTCCAGACAGATAAGCTGTATTCAAGGAGTGGTCTGGTGAAAGTTTTATATCATAATAATTTAATAATAATTTATTAGATTTGTATGCCGCCCCTCTCCGAGAACTCGGGGAGGCTTACAACAATAATAAACAATGTACAGATCCAATATTTAAAAACACAATTTAAAAACCCTTATAATAAAATAATCACACAATCCAATCAAACCATACATAAGCCAAGTAGTTAGGGGAGGTGTCAATTTCCCTATGCCTGGCAGCAAAGGTGAGTTTTCAACAACTTCCAAGAGGCGAGGAGGGGCAGTTCTGATCTCCGGGGGGAGTTGGTTCCAGAGGGCTGGGGCCGCCACAGAGAAGGTTCTTCCCCTAGGTCCCACCAGACAACATTGCTTAGTCGATGGGACCCGGAGAAGGACAACTCTGTGGGACCTAATCAGCCGCTGGGATTCGTGCGGCACAAGGCGGTCTCGGAAGTATTCTGGTCCGATGCCATTATATGCTCTGGTTAGTAGTGTGAGATTACCGGAGCAGAAGCTATGTAGGATTAGGTTAACAACTCTTGAAGCCTTTTTTGTATGAAATTGTGTAGGATCTCCTGCTTAAGCAGAAGGGCTGGACTAGAAGATCTCTAAGGTCCCTCCCAACTCTTCTTATTCTGCATTGTATTTTGTATTCTGTATTCTCTCTCTCTCTCTCTTTTATTACGATGCCTAAAACCTATCCTGGGAAAGTTTTCTAGGCTCAACAATTTCAGGTTAGCTCATTTCAAAAATCAGGATGTGAACTTTAGCCTGTCCTCTGACAGGTTTTGATCACGCGCCCTTCACCTGGCTTTCTCTCTCCCTCTCTCCGAATTTTCATCCTCCTCCTCCTCATTGTCGCCCATTCACTTCCACCCACTTTCTCAATGGCTGCAATTCCTTTCTCTGCCCCGCCCCCACTTACAAAACCCAAGTCAAAGGAGAAGTCAGCCCTCCGACATCTGCATTTGTCATTGCCCCTAGGTGAAATTCTTTGCAAGGAGCCTAGAAGGGTTTACACAACAGGCAGTGCAAACTAAACAACCCACATTCCCGCTTCCTAGCCATATAGTTTGTTTTCAAAAGCTTTTAAATTTTTTCTCTCCATGATAAATTACATGCTCCTAACATCATATAAACAGGAGCTAAGCATAGCCCATCAAAACGTCTGCTACAACGTCCTTCCTGTCAACAACTACTTGAGCTTCAACCACAACACACGAGCACACAACAGACACAAACTTTCTCATCCTTCCTTCCTACCCATCTCCTCCCACTTATGACTGAATGACTGTAACATGTTGCTTGTATCCTTAAGATTTTGATTAATAGTGTTTCTTCATTGCTTATTTGTGTGCAATAGGGTTGATATTCCTGGAGGCGTCTGTAATATGGTAAATGATTTAGCTTTACTAGATAAATGGTCTAAGCAATGGAAACTGCAGTTTAATGTTTCCAAATGTAAAATAATGCACTTGGGGAAAAGGAATCCTCAATCTGAGTATTGTATAGGCAGTTCAGTGTTGGCAAATACTTCAAAAGAAAAGGATTTAGGGGTAGTGATTTCTGACAGTCTCAAAATGGGTGAACAGTGCAGTCAGGCGGTAGGGAAAGCAAGTAGGATGCTTGGCTGCATAGCTAGAGGTATAACAAGCAGGAAGAGGGAGATTATGATCCCACTATATAGAATGCTGGTGAGACCACATTTGGAATACTGTGTTCAGTTCTGGAGACCTCACCTACAAAAAGATATTGAGAAAATTGAACGGGTCCAAAGACGGGCTACAAGAATGGTGGAAGGTCTTAAGCATAAAACGTATCAGGAAAGACTTCATGAACTCAATCTGTATAGTCTGGAGGACAGAAGGAAAAGGGGGGACATGATCGAAACATTTAAATATATTAAAGGGTTAAATAAGGTCCAGGAGGGAAGTGTTTTTAATAGGAAAGTGAACACAAGAACAAGGGGACACAATCTGAAGTTAGTTGGGGGAAAGATCAAAAGCAACATGAGAAAATATTATTTTACTGAAAGAGTAGTAGATCCTTGGAACAAACTTCCAGCGGATGTGGTAGATAAATCCACAGTAACTGAATTTAAACATGCCTGGGATAAACATATATCCATCCTAAGATAAAATACAGAAAATAGTATAAGGGCAGACTAGATGGACCATGGGGTCTTTTTCTGCCGTCAGACTTCTATGTTTCTATGTTTCTATTTGACCCCTATGGCCATCATTAAGTGTTGTAACACATGATGGACAAATCTGTATTTTCTTTTATGTTCACTGAGAGCATCTGCACCAAAGACAAATTTCGTGTGTGTCCAATCACACTTGGCCAATAAAACAATTCTATTCCATTCCATTCTATTTTCATTCTAATAAATGCAAGTGGAAACATTCGAGCACACAACAGATATAAACGCAAAGTAAACCGCTCCAAACTCGACTGCAGGAAATATAACTTTAGTAACTGAGTAGTTAATGCATGGAACTTACTACCAGACTCTGTAGTATCATCACCTAACCCCCCCCAAACTTTCCCCTTAGACTCTCCACTGTTGACCTCGCCCGATTCTAAGAGGTCAGTAAGGGGCGTGCATAAGTGCACCAGTGTGCCTTCCGCCCCCTGTCCTAATGTTTGTTGTTTCTTTCTTTCTTTCTCTTTCTTTCTTTCATTCATTTATTCATTTACAGTATTAGATTTGTATGCTGCCCCTCTCCATAGACTTTCTTACTAGTAGCATGTACATAAATATTGTTATATCTTTGTATACCACCAATACGTACTTGACAAAACAAATAGATACAAATACATATACCTTAAATACAGCTTAAACGTATATCTTCTTGAATACTTTTTTTTTAATAAAGAAAAAAGAATCCCATATCCATCCTATTATATCTTACCCTTGGTAAACATTGCCTAACTTTTGCTACCTCCTTTTCTCATTTTGTCATCCAGATAAAGACATATTATCTTCCAATTAAATTTACTGTTAATGTTTCCTTCCCCTGCTAAATAAAAGATCTCCAGCTTCTTAACCCTAAGCCGCAATGCCTCCATCTCATCCTTATTTGCTTTCCTGATAACTAAAAACCCTTATCCAATAAAAAAATCCACATTTGCTTGCATTTAATACGGTATTCAACATCAAATTGTATCTTTGCCGTATCTTGTTTTCAAAGCAGTCGCCCAATCTTCACTCGTGCCCAATATCTTATCTTCGTAAAAGATAGAAAAGCTTTCAATTTTTACACGCTTGGTTCAAGATTACAAGTTGACCCCACAATCCTTTATTATAAAGGACAAACCCTTTAATTTTAGTTTATTTTCAAACCAAAACTTGTCCTTGAGATGTATTTTGTTTTCAAAAACCTCTCTTTGGTTCTTGATTTTTGTCATTTAACTTGAGCAGCGACAACACTTTAAGGCACAGGTTTTTTCACATTCCTTTAAAAAATATGGAAACAGAATTACCATTGTTTACATAAATTTACATGTGCTCTTTTGACTTTGGATATTAGTGGTAGGATGGGCCCATCTGTGAAGTTTTTCTTGGTTTTCCTCTTCAATTTTCTTTTATGTACACTGAAAGCACATGGACCAAAGACAAATTCTTTGTGTTCCAATCAAACTTGGCCAATAAAGAATTCTATTTTCGTTTTAAAGGCAAAGTTATCGATACAAGCAATTGTCGTTCTTGCTTTATTCCTTTATCCTTGTGGAATCTCTTTTCAGATTTGTCTTTTATTATCTGAAATTAGCTGGGGGAAAGATCAAAAGCAACGTGAGAAAATATTATTTTACTGAAAGAGTAGTAGATCCTTGGAACAAACTTCCAGCAGACGTGGTTGGTAAATCCACAGTAACTGAATTTAAACATGCCTGGGATAAACATATATCCATTTTAAGATAAAATACAGGAAATAGTATAAGGGCAGACTAGATGGACCATGAGGTCTTTTTCTGCCGTCAGTCTTCTATGTTTCTATGCAGTATGGTCACTGTACCTTTCAGAAAACATTATTATACAATAAATAAACAAACGAATATATTGCAAATATATTGCAAATATAATAAATAAATATATTGTATATTATATACAACATACATACAATAATATGGTCTTTGTAGAAAACATCCTACGGAGCATAAAATGCCTCCAGGATTACATTTGTTGTCTTCAAACTTTACCTAATGTTCTTTTCATAGAAACATAGAAGATTGACGGCAGAAAAAGACTTCCTGGTCCATCTAGTCTGCCCTTATACTATTTCCTGTGTATTTTACCTTAGGATGGATCTATGTTTATCTCAGGCATGTTTCAATTCAGTGACTGTGGATTGACCAACCACGTCTGCTGGAGGCTTGTTCCAAGCATCTACTACTCTTTCAGTCAAATAATATTTTCTCCCGTTGCTTCTGATCTTTCCCCCAACTGACCTCACATTGTGCCCCCTTGTTCTTGTGTTCACTTTCCTATTAAAAACACTTCCCTCTTGAACCTTATTGAACCCTTTCACAAATTTAAATTTTTTGATCCTGTCCCCCCCTTTCCCTTCTGTCCTCTAGACCAGTGTTTCCCAACCTTGGCAACTTGAAGATATCTGGACTTCAACTCCCAGAATTCCCCAGCCAGCATTCGTTGGCTGTGGAATTCTGGGAGTTGAAGTCAAAATATCTTCAAGTTACCAAGGTTGGGAAACACTGCAATAGACAGATGGAGTTCATGAGGTCTTTCATGGTCAGTTTTATGCTTCAGACCTTCCACCATTTTTGCAGCCCGTCTTTGGACCGGTTCAATTTGATCCATCTCTTTTTGTAGGCGAGGTCTCCAGAACTGAACAGAGCATTGCAAATGTGGAATTTTCCAGGATATTTCATGGACCATTTCAGAATGTTAAGTACCACTAGAGAGCTATTTTTATCCTAGCATGTGCCTGACAACGAGCTTAACCATATCGGTAGAAGACTTAAAGCCATCAGACCTTAAACCCCCTTAAGGTGAAGCCTGGTTTAGTTCTTTAGAGGCTTAGTGGGTCAAAAGAAGCAAGCTCATCTGGGTTTCTTTTGGAGCGGTGATTAAACCTCCCTTTTAAAATAAAATAAAACAAACTGAATATTCATGGCATGGCGCAAAACCTATGGGAGCAGGGATAGGAAAGCAAACCTTGTTCAATCAAACTGGGTTACTGGGTGGTCTCCCTCAATTTACAACCCCAATTGAGCCCAGTGGTTCAGCTGCTAAGCAAGATGGTTGTTATAAGCGGCTTTTCCCCCAGTTAGCGTTAGCATTTAGACTTATATACCGCTTCACGATGCTTTTACAGCCCTCTCTAAGACGTTTACCAAGTCAGCCTATTGCCCCCCAAAATCTCAGTCCTCCTTTTACCGACCTCAGAAGGACGGAAGGCTATTTGTTTGTGTGTGTGTGAGAGAGAAAGACAGAGAGAGAGAGAGAAAGGAAGGAAGGAGGGAGGGAGGGAGGGAGAGAGGGAGGGATGGAAGGAAGGAGGGAGGGAGAGAGGGAGGGTGGAAGGAAGGAGGGAAGGAAGGAGGGAGGGAAGGAAGGAAGGAGGGAGGGAAGGAAGGGTGGAAGGAAGGAAGGAGGGAAGGATGGAAGGAAGGAGGGAGGGAAAGAAGGAGGGAAGGAAGGAGGGAGGGAGGGAGGGAATGAAGGAAGGAAGGAGGGAGAGAGGGAAGGAATGAAGGAAGGAAGGAATGAAGGAATGAAGGAAGGAAGGAGGGAAGGGAGGGAGGGAGGGAAGGAATGAAGGAAGCAAGCAAGGAAGGAAGGTTCGATCTGCCAAACTGCAGGCAGTCGGTGATCAGCAGAAGTAGCTGGCAGTACTGCCCTCTAACCACAGCACCACCGAGACAGACCTTACTAATGTTGTTAAGTGAATTCCTTGCCATCATTACGTTTGTCCCGCGGTCGTTAAGCAAACTTGCTAGTTACTACTTGAAAGGTCCCCAAAGCCGCCCAGAGTTGGGCAGCATATAGATACCAAATAATCAATAATGAATAAATAAAGGGGGAAACTGCAGGAGCCCAGGACAGCTGCAAACTGTCATACGTCCATATCAGTTGCCAAGCCTCTGAAACTGGGGTCATGTGACCGTGGGAATGCAACCCATCCTGTCACTTTTCCCCCAGGAATGTTTGTAACCTTGAATGGTTGGAAGAGGAGAGCTGGGGGGGTCCTGGGAGGCTTGGAGGGGGACTTCCCCGGGCTTTCTTTGTGGTCCCCCGTCCAACTTGATCACCTTTCCGCTGGGGCTGGGAAGGAGGAAGAAGAGGAGGAGGAGGAGCAGTAAATTCCTCCCTCCCTCTTCCTTCTTTCCTGCCTTCCTCCCTTCCTTCTTTCCTTCCTCTCTGCCTCTTTCGTTCCCCCCTCCCTCTCTCCTTCCCTCCCTCTTTTCCTTCCGCCTCCTTCTTCCCTTTCTTCCTCCCTTCTTTCCTCCCTTCCTCTCTGCCTCCTCCCTCCCTCCCTCGGGAAGGCTTGGGAGGGAACCTTCCCAGGGCTTTCCGCGTGGTCTCCCGTCCCTCTCACCTTCCCCACCAGCCACTCCAGCCGCCAGGTGTGACGCAGCACGGGGCGCCTTGCGGGCGATGCGGGCGAAGAGGAGCCGGCTGCGCCTCCCGTGCATGCGGCTCTCCCGAGTGCGGACGCCGGGTCTGGGCGGGCGGAGGCGGAGGCGGAGGCGGAGGAGGAGCCGGCCGAGGGGAGCGCCCGCCGCCGGACAAGTGGGCTGGAGGCTTTGCAAGCTGCACCTTTTGCAAAAGAGCCCCCGGGTGGGGAAGGCTCGGCACACACACACACACACACACACACACACACACACACACACACCAAAAATCCCCCACCGGCTCACTTACCGGCCAGCCAGGGAAGGAAGGGAAGGAGGAAGGAAGGAAGGAGAGAAGGAAGGGAAGGAGGAAGGAAGGAGAGAAGGAAGGAAAGGGAGGGAGGAAGGAAGGACGATAGGAGGGAGGAAGGAAGGAAAGGAAGGAAAGGAGGAGGGAGGGAGGAAGGAGAGAAGGGAGGGAGGGAGGAGAGAAAGGAGAGAGGGAGGGAGGGAGGAAGGAGAGAAGGGAGGGAGGAAGGAAGGAAGGAAAGGAAGGAAGGAAGGAAAGGAGGGAGGAAGGGAAGGCAAAGGAAGGCGTCCCAAGGGAAAGAGAGCTTGTGGTGTGTGTGCATGTGTGGGGTGGGAAGACAGAGAAAGAAAAAAGAAAGTGAAAGAGAGAAAGAAAAGAAACAAACAGAAAGTGAAAAAGACAGAGAGAGGGGGGGAGAAAAGAAACAAAGAGAAAATGAAATAGAAATAAGAGCAAGCAAGAAAAAGAGGGACAGGAAGAGGAAAAAGATCGAAAGAGAAAGAAAAACAAAAAGAGAAAGTGGAAAAAAGTAGAGAAAGGGAAAGAAAAAGAGACAGAGATACAGAAAGGAAAAAAGACAAACAGAAAGACACAGAAACAAAAAAGAGAGAAAGGGAGGGATAGGGGGAAAGAAAGAGGAAAAAAGAGAGCCACAGAGAGAGAGAGAGAGAGAGAGAGAAAGGAAGGAAGGAAGGAAGAGGGAGTGAGGGAGGCAGAAACAAAGAGAAAGTGAAGAGAGGAAGAAAAAAGAGAAAGTAAAAGAGAGAAAGAAAAGAAAAGGAAAAAAGAGAAAGTGAAAAAGAAAGAAAAAGCAAGCAAAAAAAGAGGGGCAACCAAGAAAGGTCGTAATTGTGAGGCAAAGTCCACTCCATGACTGTCTCACTTAGCAACATAAGTTTTTGAGCTCCATTATGGTCCAGAGTCAAGGGACGTTATTGGCTTCTAATTTGCCCTCCTGAAAGAGTTCCATTGCAAGTGGGGCCTTGAGGATTTGCCCAACAAGCAGACAATCCAATTAAAATATCCATGCAAATTCATACTTTATAATAAAATATTAAATAGGGTAGGGGGAAAAAAATCAATTAAACCATGATATAATGTGAAAGCACCTACAATTTAAATCTTATTTACACAGACTGTTCCTATTATTTATATTTACAAACACTGGAACTATGTAAACACTGGGTCAATAATACAAACTTAAATAATGACAATAAGCAATAGAACCAACATAATTTAAGAGGTCAGCTTTGATCTGTGCAAAATTAAAACTGAAAATAATCGAATAAAGCTTTAAAAAGATATTTATTTGCATTGGCATCCTTCAGTCTCGAAAGACCATGGTATCAGGCTCTGGATTTCCCAGAGCAGGGGAAGGCAGAATTGGCTCTTCTATGACATATGGACTTCAACTCCCAGAATTCCTGAGCTAGCATGATTGGCCCAGGAATTCTGGGAGTTGAAGTCCACAAGTCATAGAAGAGCCCACTTTGCCTGCCCCTGTCCCAGAGCATGAAATCTGGGTAGGTTAGTATAAATATAATATAATAATATAATATAATTAATATAATATAATATAATATAATAATATAATGCTCAAAAAAATAAAGGGAACAAATAACGCATCCTAGATCTGAATGAATATCCTCCTTTATTTTTTTTGAGAAATGTAATGTGATGTGATATATGATATGATATACTGTAATATAATATAATATAATACAACATAATAAAATTGTATAATACAATACAATATACAGTAGTACAATATAAATATAAAAATATTGATATAAATATAAAATATCTAAGGTGCTTTTTCAAAAAGGCAACTGGACTGGGTTTTTTTCCACCTTGAGAAATAATTTAATTCATTTAAAATTAAATTTAAGAATTTATTTAAATTTCTCTACAGCCTGACCATATTGAAAAAGAAACAAGTATTTAAGACATTTGCAAATCCACTCCGAGATTCGTAAAGGGCCCCTACGCGAGACAAAGATAGATCATATACAACCTTAATTTTGTGGGACTACATAAACCATGGCAGAGGACGACGGGCTTCGTGGTAGGCTCCAATCCTGACAAGCGAACCCGGGAACTGCACGTCCCTTGCCTGGCCGACTCTAATTTTTCTTGCTTCTAGAGCAAGGGTAGGCGAAGTTGGCTCTTCTATGACATGTGGACTTCAACTCCCAGAATTCCTGAGCTAGAGTGATTGGCTCAGGAATTGTGGGAGTTGAAGTCCCCAAGTCAACTTCGCCTCCCCCTGGTTCTAGAGCCACGGAAAAGGAGGGCGGGTCGCGGCGTGCGTGCGTGTCTACGTCACAGTTTCGTGCGTCACGAGGAGCGCGCGGATTGGCGACGCACGGATGGCAGGGACGTGCCCTGCTGGCTATATGAGCTCGGCGGAGGCGCGTCCTCGGCCTTTTTCCGCCTCGCTCTTCGCTCGCGCCGGGGGCTGCCGCCACTAGCGCTCTGTTCCACCCGGCCTGCCGCCGCCGCCTGCCCGCCCGCCGCCTCAGCCATGATCATCTACCGGGACTGCATCAGCCGTGAGCTTCAGCCCCCCCTTCTTCCCCCCCCTGCTCTGAATCTTACGGGAGGGTGGGGGAAGGGGGAGGAAAAAAAGGAAGGGATGCCGACTGCGCCTGCGCGGCCTGGCATTCCAAAGCCGGGGGAGAGAGCGCGCGCCGGACTCACCCTCGGAACTGCGCCTGCGCTCCTCCGTCTTCCTCAAAAGGAGGTGGGGGGAGGCAGCGCGGTGTCGACTGCCGTCCTCCCTTATTCCCCCCCGCCCCCACGCCCAGGGCGCTCCATTATCTGCGCATGTGTGTCGCCAAGGCGCCGGGCCGCCCTGCCTATCTCTCGCCGGCCGCCCTGCGCTTGCGCAATTGGCCGGGGTGGGGGGGGGAATGGGAATGGATGAGTCGAAGCCGCCGGCCGCCTCTAAAGGGCGGCAAAGAGCTTTGAAAAAAAAGGAAGAGTCTCTCCCCCTGTTGGCGGTGCGGGGTATTGCAGGCTGGTTTGAGGGATATATATTTTTCTTCTCCATCTTGGGAGATTTTTTTTTAAAGAAGAGATTGGACAACCATTTATTTATTGGTTTATA
Source organism: Erythrolamprus reginae (assembly GCF_031021105.1). Lineage (NCBI taxonomy): Eukaryota > Metazoa > Chordata > Lepidosauria > Squamata > Dipsadidae > Erythrolamprus > Erythrolamprus reginae. The sequence goes on along the minus strand of NC_091953.1, from coordinate 137,555,249 downwards.
TGCCAAATATGCTTTATATGTTTGCCTGCAAAGGGTGTTTAAAGCAGGGGGCTGGGCTAGATGACCTCTAAGGACCCTTCCCAGCCTTTTGCTCCATGTTTCTCCTCCATCTGGGCGTTGGGGAAGGGCTGCTTTTGGGGGCTGCCCAGGTTGGGGCCCTGCCCTCCCTTCCACTTACAGCCTATTGAGGTTATTTGCTTATTTATTAGAGCTGAAAGGGACCTTGGAGGTCATCTAGTCCAACCCCCTGCTCAAGCAGGAGACCTTACACCACCCTTAGGGGAAACAGCTGTTGCTGCTCCTCCAGGTGTGGCCTTACCTGGCTGGAAGCGTCCTGCTTGCAACCCTTATGTGCTTCCTGCCCCTCTCCTTGCAAGCTTTCTTGGAATTACAGGAGTCCAATTTTACTGATGGCAAAGGTGGGGTCTGGGGCAGGGGTAGGCAAAGCTGGCTCTTTGAAGTCCACAGGTCATAGGAGAGCCACCTTTGCCTACCTCTGAGCTAGGTGGTTGGACTAGAAGACCTCTAAGGGACCCTTGCAACCCTGAGAAGGAGAGGAGGGGGGAGTAGGAAGAGGGAGAGAAGGAGAAAGAAGGTAGAAGAGGGAGGGGGAGTGTAATAGAATAACACTCTATTATTCTAGGTTATTCGTCAGTAGAAAAGTAGTACTGATCAATATCAGTATTATTTATCAAACTGATAAATAACAGTATTTATCTGACAAAGATTGATAAATAACGGTATAAGTAGGTGCAAAATAGGATATTGATTTATGACAGGTCAGATAGGAATGTATAATTATGTTTCCATATGATTTATGGTACATGCATGGATGTATATATGGAAAAACTTAAAAATAAAATAAAATAAGGACCCTTCCAGGTCTATTGTTCTATATTTCTCCCCACCTGGGCTGTGGGATTTGGAGGAGGGCTGCTTTTGGGCGGTGTCTGATAAATAGAAATCTAAGTAATATAGAAATATATAAATAGTGGGCAAAATGGGCTACTTTCAAGCCTCTCCTTGCAGGCTTTCTGATTGATGAGAGGTCAGATAGGAATGTATAATTATGTCTCCATATGATTCATGGTGTATGCATAGAGGTATATATGGAAGCTTGGGAGAAAAAATTAAGAGAATAAAATAAGGATCCTTCCAAGCCTATTGTTCTATGTTTCTCCTTATCTGGGCTGTGGGATTAATGGAACGGCTGCTTTTGGAATGATGTCTGGCTCCCAGTTTGGCGCCCTGGAATAATAATGGTGGCCTCCCTTTGACTCAGTGCCAAGCTTGCTTATGGGAACTGGTCCGCCTGGCTTGAAGGCTTCCTATTTGCACCCTGCAGGCTTTCAAGCCTCTCCTTGCAGGCTTTCTTGGAAGCTGCAGAAGTGAAATAACCTGAGAGTAAGGCAGGTCTTCGGCCTGCCGGGGACTCCCTGACCCATGTGGTAGGAACCAGGGCACTCCTTATAGGGGAAGAGCAGAGAGGGGGTACGAGGTTTCAAGTGCAGTGGGAAAAAGCTTTTTTTTTCTCTCCTTTCTTCTCTTGCAGAAGATGAGATGTTCTCGGATATCTACAAAATCGCAGAAGTTGCCAACGGGCTCTGCCTGGAAGTGGAAGGGAAGGTAGGTGAGCGCCGGGCAGGGGGATGGAAGAAGAGGTGTGGGGTACAGCTAAATCCTCAACTTATACAGGGTGCGTTCAAAAAGTAATGCAATTTTTTAAAAAGTAATTTATTGAACAGGTTTGCACAAACACTTAAAATTCTTCAAGGTACTGTCCTTGGGCCTCTACACATTTTTTCCAGTGACTCTGCCGTGACTGGTACGTGCCCTTGAAGGTGTCTTCGGAGACCTCTCGCAAGGTTTTCGTCACGGCTGATTGGATCTCTTCTATGGACGAAAAACAGGTTCCTTTCATGGCTGGGAACAAAATGAAATATACTGGGGTGACATCAGGACTAGGGGGTGGGCAGCGTTGGCACCTGGTGTTTGGCCAGGAACCCGCGGACCTGTGGCACGTTTTTCGCCCATAGAAAAGATCCAAACAGCCATGACGAAGACCTTGCAAAAGGTCCCCGAAGATGCCTTCCAGGGTGCGTACCGGTCACGGCAGAGTCGCTGGAAAAAATGTGTAGAGGCCCAAGGACAGAACTTTGAAGAATTTTAAGTGTTTGTGCAAATCTGTTCAATAAATTAAGTGAGAAAGCAGTGAGGAGCATTTTGCCCCATCTCAACATCCTTTCTTGACTCAGTTAGATGAATCACTGCAGTTGTTAAATTAGTCATCTGGTTGTTATCTGTTGAGGGAATCTGGCTGATCAAAAGGGATCAACTGCAACCATCATAAGCAACACGAGTTAGTTGCTGAGAATTTGAAGATTGATCGTGTGAGCATGGGGGGTAGCGCAACTGTCATAACTGGGACGTGGTCATAAGTCCCGTTTTTCAGTGTTGCAACTTTGGATGGTCCCCAAACAAACCCTGGTTAGTGGAGGGCTATCTCTAATTACCATCGACTCTTAATATATTTTAAATAATAGAAGATAGAATAATAGAAGCAATGAAGCCAAATTCTGTTTTTTGTAGAAATCGCAGACAGGGAGACATGATTTCTTTGACAAGGCTTGTCCAGGGTGGGAAATTTATTTATTTATTTATTTAATTTATTTAATTTGTTTGCCGCCCCTCTCTAGACTCGGGGCGGCTCACAACAGTAATAGAAAATCTCTGAGCGAGCAGCTTTGTGATAACTTATTTATCACCAGTTTCTTGTGTGCAAATATAAAGTAATAATAATAATAATAATAATTTATTAGACTTGTATACCGCCCCTCTCTGAAGACTCGGGGCGGCTCACAACAATAGAACAATACAGATACAAATCTAATAATTAAAAACTGTAACTGTAAATAAAACTATTAATTCTCTACTTAACTTAGTTACAATATAAATGGTTAATATGTAACACATAGTATACAAATGAAATCCTGTCAAGGTAGGATGGCTAAAATAAACAGAAGAGTAGCTAATTAGTTTTTTATCATAGACAAAAGGGTTTTAATTGCCTTAGGTAAACAGAAGCTTAAGCGGGTATTTATTTCCTTAAATTAATCCAGGCAGTAGGTTTAATCCTATCATATCCACAGAGGGCATTCCATATTCTTATAGATATGGATTGTTAATCCACATTTTATTCTTTTCCCTAGTTACCCAGAGAGTATAACTTTTAGATTTAAATAAGGCAGAATAATGAGATGCTTTTTGTTATTTATTTATTTATTTATTCGACTTTTATAGCGTCTTTCTCCAAGGACATTTTATTGAGAAGATAGGTTTGCCATATCGTTGGCAATAATCGACAATAGCCTAAATTTTTAATTTTGAAGTGGAGAGGGATAAACAGCCTTTATTGCCAGAATTATTCAGGATTCTATGTTTTCTGACTTTGAAATACATTTGTTTGAATTAAGGAGAAAAGCACATTGGTGTTTCTAACGGGTCGCCTGCTGTGATCCTTCCTATATATCTGCTTTACTGGAGCTGCTTCTTGGTTATTTCTTTTAAAAAAAATATTGAGAATTTTAAAAAGCAAATTGGCATATACAAAAACAAAAGCAATACATACAAAAGACAAAAAATGAAAAGAAAAAAATCAACATATGTACACTGCTCAAAAAAATAAAGGGAGCACTCAAAGAACCCATCCTAGATCTGAATGAATGAAATATTCTCATTGAACACTTTGCTCTGTACAAAGTTGAATGTTCACAGCAGCAGGTGAAATGGAATGTCCATCAGTGTTGCTTCCCAAGTGGACAGTTGGATTTCACAGAAGTTTTGGAGTTATATTGTGTCATTTAAGTGTTCCCTTTATTTTATTTTTTTGGAGCAGTGTATATATTTCCTTTCATGCTAAGCATCGCCTGATAGGCCGGGAGCGATCGCATTTCCTCCCTGGCTTGCATTAAGATGCAACAGTGACATTTCCCTGCGCTTTCTGCCTGCACCGAATTCCGTAGCAGTTCAGATTGAATAAGGGAGAACATTACCCAGGTCTACAAAAAAAATTATTGTTTTTGTAATTGTCACAGTTGACCTTGCACTTTTCCAAATCGGTTTTTTTTTTGTTCTGATTTCAAAAATGTATATACAGTGATACCTTGTCTTACAAACTTAATTGTTTCCGGGACGAGATTCTTAAGGTGAAAAGTTTGTAAGACGAAACAATGTTTTGTAAGGTGAAAATCTTAAACCCCGGGTTTGTATCTTGAAAAGTTTGTATGACGAGGCGTTTGTGAGACGAGGTATCACTGTAGTTGTTTTCTGTAGCCTAGTGGTTCTCGACCTAGGGGTTGGGACCCCTTTGGGGGTCGAATGAGTGTTTCACTGGGGTCGCCTAAGACCCTGGGAAAAGACAACTTGTCCATCACTAATTTGCTTCCTAAGTGGACGTTTGATTTCACAGACGTTTGATTTAATTGGAGTTCAAACTTTAAATTTATTATTACAGTCATAGACCAAAACAAATACACAATCAAAAGTTGTAGGATAAAATGATAAATAACAGATTAAATCCATGATAAAATCCAGGCTATCAATTATGCATTGTCAATACTATTGAAATTACAATCCATAAGCTGTGAGGTCTATAAATTAGCTAAGGTGTATTAGGCACTTATATTATCACTTATATTATCAATTATCAAGTCTAATCCCCCCTTCACTTTTTGTTATTCACTCTTTTTTCCAAAATGTTACCATTGTCTACAAATTCTCATTTCTATTACCTCTACACTACTTACCTTAATTTATTTTATTTTTCTCGTCCAACCAATCGTACCATTTTCCCCAGATTTCATAGAAATCTAGCTTTCTTCCCCTCTCCTTCATTGGCATAGAAACATAGAAGATTGAGGGCAGAAAAAGACCTCCTGGTCCACCTGGTCTGCCCTTATACTATTTCCTGTATTTTATCTTGGGATGGATCTATGTTTATCCCAGGCGTGTTTACATTCAGTGACTGCGGATTGACCAACCACTTCTGCTGGAAGTTTGTTCCAAGCATCTATGACTCTTTCAATCAAATAATATTTTCTCAACTGGCTTCTCATCTTTCCTCCAACTAACCTCAGATTGTGTCCCCTTGTCCTTGGGTTCACTTTCCTATTAAAAACACTTCCCTCCTGAACCTTATTTAACCCTTTAACGTATTTAAATATTTCAATCATGTCTCCCCCCTTCCCTTCTGTCCTCCAGACCAGTGTTTCCCAACCTTGGCCACTTGAAGAGATCTGGACTTCAACTCCCAGCATTCGCTGGCTGGAGAATTCTGGGAGTTGAAGTCCAGATCTCTTCAAGTGGCCAAGGTTGGGAAACACTGCTCCAGACTCTACAGATGGAGCTCATGAAGTCTTTCCTGGTCAGTTTTATTCTTAAAACCTTCCACCAAGGTCTGAGTTCACCTATTCATAGTTAAGGTGACCTATTCATCTCTGCCGCTTCCAATTATCTCACTTGTGACCGTTGGCTTCTTGGTTTGCTTCCCCGTCCCAGATGGTCAGCAGGAAAGAGGGTGAAATTGACGAGGCCTTGATTGGCGGGAATGCCTCCGCCGAAGGGCCCGAAGGGGACTGCACAGAAGCCACAGTCGTCACCGGCGTTGACATCGTCATGAACCACCACCTCCAGGAGACCTCTTTCACCAAGGAGTCTTACAAGAAGTACATCAAGGAATACATGAAGTCGTAAGTGGGCCTCCTCGCTGGCCAAGCGACGGTTTATTTATTTTATTTTATTTATTTATTAAGATTTCTATGCCGCCCCTCTCCGTAGACTCGGGGCGGCTCACAACAATAATAAAAAACAGCATATGACAAATCTAATGTTTAAAATAACTAATAAACCCTTATTAAAAACCAAACATGCACACAAACACACCATGCATAAATTGTATAGGCCTGGGAGGGAAGGGAATATCTCAGTTTATTATTTATTATTATTTATTTATTGGATTTGTATGCCGCCCCTCTCCGGAGACTCGGGGCGGCTAACAGCAACAATAAAACAGTAATACTAATACTATTACTAGTATTAGTAATCTAATACTAAAAACGATTAAAAACCCATTAATATAAAAACCAGACATACATACATACATACCATGCATAAATTGTAGAGGCCTAGGGGGAAAGAGGATCTCAGTTCCCCCATGCCTGACGGCAGAGGTGGGTTTTAAGGAGCTTACGAAAGGCGAGGAGGGTGGGGGCAATTCTGATCTCTGGGGGGGAGCTGGTTCCAGAGGGTTGGGGCCACAACAGAGAGGGCTCTTCCCCTGGGTCCCACCAGGCGACATTGCTTAGTCGATGGGACCCGGAGAAGGCCGACTCTGTGGGACCTAACCGGTCACTGAGATTCGTGCGGCAGAAGGCGGTCCCGGAGGTATTGCCTGGGTTTGGGCCACAAGACCTTTTGGGAAAGCCTCGTGCCAATGGTGCGTTTTCAGGAAGGCAGCTGGACTTTCTTTGAAGAGGTTTTGTTTCTCATTGCAGAAGCTGCTTCAGTTCTGGATAGATGGGGAAGGATACATACAGTAATACCTCATGATACGAACTTAATTGGTGCAAGGAGGAGGTTCGTAAGACGAAAGGTTCGTAAGACGAAACATTGTTTCCCATAGGAAACAATGTAAAGTCAATTAATCCGTGCAACCAAAAAACCCCCCGCAAAAAAACGGCTTTCGGCGACTGCTGGGAAGCGGCGCGGCTGTTTTAAAAGGTGACAGCCGGGCTGGGGGGCTTCCCAGCACCCCCCCGAACCCGGAAGTTCGGCAAAAGTTCGGGGTTCGGGGGGGGTGCTGGCAAGCCCCCCAGGCCGGCAGAGCCTTTTAAAACAGCCGTGCCGTTTCCTAGCTGTCTCCCGAAGCCGAACGCGGAAGTTCGGCTTTAGCGTTCGGCTTCGGGAGACAGCTGGGAAGCGGCGCGGCTGTTTTAAAAGGTGACAGCCGGGCTGGGGGGCTTCCCAGCAACCTCCCGAACCGAACCCGGGGTTCAGCAAAATTTTGCCTCTTCTTACAAACTTTGTTCGAGTTACGAACCGGCGTTCGGGAGGCTTCTGGGAAGCCCCACCGCCTGGCTGTCACCTTTTAAAACAGCCGCGCGGCTTCCCAGCAGTCTCCGAACGCCGGTTCGTAACTCGAAAAAAGTTCGTAAGAAGAGGCAAAAATTTTTCTGAACCCCGGGTTCGTATCACGAGTTGTTCGTAAGACGAGGGGTTCGTATCTTGAGGTACCATAGAAACATAGAAGTCTGACGGCAGAAAAAGACCTCCTGGTCCATCTAGTCTGCCCTTATACTATTTTCTGTATTTTATCTTAGGATGGATATATGTTTATCCCAGGCATGTTTAAATTCAGTTACTGTGGATTTATCTACCACATCTGCTGGAAGTTTGTTCCAAGGATCTACTACTCTTTCAGTAAAATAATATTTTCTCATGTTGCTTTTGATCTTTCCCCCAACTAACTTCAGATTGTGTCCCCTTGTTCTTGTGTTCACTTTCCTATTAAAAACACTTCCCTCCTGGACCTTATTTAACCCTTTAATATATTTAAATGTTTCGATCATGTCCCCCCTTTTCCGTCTGTCCAATACTGTACATGTATTTTTCGGAGTATAAGACTTTAGCTTTTGGGGGAGGAAAATAGGGAAAAGAAACTGCTTACCAGATATTCCTCTGGCTAGCGCCCTTAGTCTGGTCAGCTTCAGCACATTATTTTATCCCCTGGTTAAGAGTTTAAAGGGGTTTTGTTTTTCTAAGAGAGCAACAATGAAAGAGCTTTGAAGCCAGTAAGAGCTGAGAACATTATTAGCACCTGGCTAGGGCTGGAAAGAAACTTATTCGGAGCAAGTTAGAGCAATGAAAAGAACCCTGCAAAGACTTAGGGCTTGGAAAACTTTCTTCTTTGCAGAGAGTAACAATGAAAGAGCTTGCAAGCCAGTAAGACCTGGAAACATTGTTAGCACCTGGTTAGGGCTGGAAAGAAACATTTGGAATAAATAGAGAATGGGGGGGAAAAAAATAATCAAAGACAGGGTTTGGAAAACATTCTTTGCAGAGAGTAATAATGAAAGAGCTTGCAAGCCAGTTAGAGCTGGGGACATTATTAGCATCTGGAAAGAAACATTCGGAGCAAGTAAAGCTATGGAAAAACCTCTGCGAAGCCTATGGGCTTGGAAAACATTCCTCTTTGCAGAGAGTAACAAGGAAAGAGCTTGCAAGTGGATAAGAGCTGGGAACATTAATAGCACCTGGTTGGGGTTGGAAAGAAGCAATGAAAAAAAGCCCTTTCCCCTTGCTGTTCAAATCTGCTTTCGCTGTGTGTCCTTTTAACAATCAAGTTTGATCTTACAATGAAAATAAGGGGCTTTTTTGAGCAGGTGGGTTCACTCTGAGGGCTGTGCACGGCACATTAAGTAGATATTTGCCACTGTCGTAAAACTATTTGTACTGTCAACTCCACTAATGCCGCTTTAGTATAGCATCTGTTTGTAACCTTTCTGTCTAGGTGATATCCTTGGGGAGGAGAAAGGGTACATATATCTATATGCGAGTGTTGAGGAATTGTTTTCTTTCTCCAGGATCAAAGCCAGACTCGAGGAAACTAAACCCGAGAGGGTGAAGCCTTTTATGACCGGAGCAGCTGAGCAAGTGAAGCACATTCTTGGGAACTTCAAAAATTATCAGGTGGGTTCAAAGGGTCTCTGGTTTCCCCTCCCAAAATAGGATCAATTCTACCTGGCGTTACTGTAACTTGCTACAGGCTTGAAACAGCTTTTTCTCAAATATCTGGATTTTATTTTAAAATGGGTTTGGGTGAGGCAGCTTTTTTCAACTCCCGAGTCTGACCAAAGAGACAAGATTCTCTAGATTCTAAGGATCAACAAAATTTATTGTTCTGGGGACCACATACAAATCTGGCCATTCCATGCCTAAAATATTAAATGTGTCGGGAGATTTATTTCTCTATCGGGGGAATCTCTTGTTTAGAAGTAGAGCAAGCCAACATGAAGCTGTTGGTTATCACCTATAAAGCCCTACATGGCATAGGACCACCTTGTGCGACCGATAAGGGCCTATGGGGCTGGCCTTCCTTGGGTCCCGTCAGCCAATGTCGACTGGCAGGGCTGAGGGGGAGGGCCTTCTCTGTGGTGGCTCCAGCTCTCTGGAACCAGCTGCCTCGAGATCTGCACCCTCCTCATCTATTGGCCTTCTGTAAAGCTGTAGAGACCTGGCTCTTTTGGTAGGCCTGGGGGCCACTGATCTAATGAGATACTACCCAGATCTGGCCACGAGTGATACTGAAAGAGATGCATATTTTTATTAATGTGGTGGATATGCCAAGAGGACTTATTGGAAGAAAATCCAAAAATGGCTGAAAAATGTTGCACAAATTGATTTAGAACTAACACCAGGCATATTCCTACTGGGCATGATAGATCATAAAATATACAAAGACAGTAGATATTCTAATGCAGAATAAAGAGTGGATAGACAGAAAAGATTAAAATTATGGATGGGCTAATTTATAAAGGTGAACTATACCAGTTATAACATAAATTACTTAAAATTAAGAATTTCTATGAAGATGATCAAATCACAATACACCAAAACTGTTAAGATCGCAAATATATATGCGATACAGTATGGATAACTGCATAAAACATAGCAAGATATTAGTAAGAATAAGATAGTGAAGAGAGAACAAGAATATCTCTCTTGTATTTAACTGTGTATATCTTTTTCTGTTACCTTTTGAAATGATTATATATATATTTGTAAGGACACTAATGATGCTGTATGTTTATGTGGTTTTTTTAAAGCAATAAAAATTTTTTTAAAATGTATTTAGATAGATAGATAGATAGATAGATAGATAGATAGATAGATAGATAGATAGATGAAAGATAGATAGATGAAAGATAGATAGATAGTAGATAGATAGATTGATTGATTGAATTGATAGATTGATTAGATCCAAGAGCCAAGCTTGTATTTTAACGGGATGATATTTCTTCCTCTAGTTTTTTGTAGGCGAGAATATGAATCCAGATGGCATGGTGGGGCTACTGGACTTCCGCGAAGATGGCGTGACCCCCTATATGATTTTCTTTAAGGATGGATTAGAGATGGAAAAATGTGTAAGTATTGGGTTGACAAGGCGATGGGTAGAATGCAGGCGGGAAACAGCAGGGTCAAAGCTATTAACAACAGGAGAGAGTAGCTCAGTTCTAACCACAGGCAGCTTTTGAAGTTGATAACAAGCGGAGGAACAAGACTTTAATTTAATTTATTAAATTTTATAAGCTGCCCAACTTGTGTCGGACTCATAAAAACAATGTAAGAACAGTTAAAACCCCAAAAATAAAGCAGCCATTCAACCAAACATTCATTTCTTCATGGCTGGTATTGGATGGTCTAACTAGATGGAGAATTAACTCCGTCTTTGTAACGTTCACTTCAAACTTCAGAGTAATTCTGACCCATCCCAGTTCTACTGCTGTGGTATTCTCCCATTTAATGATTTTCAGTAATGCTGGTAGTCCTCAACATGCAATCGCAATTGAGCCCACCATTTCTGTTGCGGTGTGAGACAGTCATTAAACGAATTTCCGCCCCGTTTTACGACCTTTCTTGGCTGTGAACCACTGCTACTGTTAAGTTAATGACCAGGGTTATTATTAATTGAGTCTGGCTTCAATGGGGAGGCCATTGTCAAAAATATATACACACGTCAATTGCCAAAAGTCTGGATTTTGATCAGGGGATTGTGGGAATGCTGCAGTGGTGAAAAGAGACATTAAGTCCCTTGTAATTTTCTCCACCATACAATTATTATTTATTGGATTTGTATGCCGCCCCTCTCCGCAGACTCGGGGCGACTAACAACAGCAGTAAAATAGTACAACAAAATCCAATACTAAAAAAAAAACAGTTAAAAACCCATTATATTAAAACCAATCATACATACAAACATACCATACATAAATTGTAGAAGCCTAGGGGGAAAGAATATTTTAGTTCCCCCATGCCTGGCGGCAGAGGTGGGTTTTAAGCAGCTTACGAAAGGCGAGGAGGGTGGGGGCAATTCTAATCTCTGGGGGGAGTTGGTTCCAGAGGGCCGGGGCCGCCACAGAGAAGGCTCTTCCCCTGGGTCCCGCCAAGTGACATTGTTTGGTTGACGGGACCCGGAGAAGACCCACTCTGTGGGACCTAACTGGTCGCTGGGATTCGTGCGGCAGAACAATAAAACACACATAGATAACAAAAACACAACATCAGTACTTCGGAATCACAGATTGTGCCCCATTTGCTTCTCATATAATATAAAACTTTTTAAGGAGCATCATAAATTTCATTTTCCATTTAAACAACCTTACCCTCAATTCTCCACTATTTAAACTTAACTTAGTATGCTAAAACCATGAATAGAAATCAGAAACTAATATTAACATTAAATTGTTTTTGAAGTGATATATGAGAGTTAGAGATTAGCTGAGACCCATATGAAGAAAAAAAGGAAATGGTGGTAGCTCTAGATAACAATACAGTGATCCCCCGGTTATTGCGTCCCCGACCATTGCGAACAGGGTAATTTGCGATTTTTCAACCCGGAAGTCAAAATACCATCTACGCATGCGTGCCCTTTTTTTTCTATGGGCACGCATGCGTAGATGGCAACCGGGAGATCAGCTGCTGGGCGGCTTCCCTGGGTCTTCCCCCTCTTGCTGGCATCAGCGAGGAGTTTCCCCACCGCCCACGCAAACTCCTCGCTGCCGCTCGCCCGCCCTTCGCCTGCCCACGCCGTTCGCTCCCCCTCTTGCTGGCGGGAGGGCGAGAAGCCCTCCCCAGCACCCGCTCGCCCGCCCTTCGCCGCTTGCCCGCCCTTCGCCCTGGCGGAGAAATTCCAGCCCCCACCTGGTCCCGCCCGATCCTCCTCCCTGAGGCAGCTCGCCCTCCCATGGCCGCTTCCTCCACCCTCCATCGCAAGCCCTCGCCACCGCAGCCAACGCGCGCTGCGATCTTCAAGCCCGGCTCCTTTCGGCCCAGCATCCCGGGCCAAGCAGCTGCCTTCCGTGACTGAGCCTGACTGGCCCGGAAGATCGTAGCGCGCGTTGGCTGCAGCGGCGGCGACATTGCTGCCGGTTTGGCTTCGCTCGCTCGCCGCTGAGGAGCCGAAGATTGGGGGGCGGCGCAGCGAGCGAGCGAAGCCAAGCCGGCAGCAATGTCGCCGCCGCTGCAGCCAACGCGCGCTACGATCTTCCGGGCCAGCCAGGCTCAGCGGATCAAGCCCGGCTCCTCTCGGCCCATCATCCGGGGCCAAGCGGCTGCCTTCCGTGACGGAGCCTGGCTGGCCCGGAAGATCGTAGCGCGCGTTGGCTGCAGTGGCGGCGACATTGCTGCCGGCTTGGCTTCGCTCGCTCGCCGCGCCGCCCCCCAATCTTCGGCTCCTCGCTAGCGCTGCGGAAGTTTAAAACACCATCTGCACATGCGCAGATGGTGTTTTTACTTCCGCAGCGCTACTTCGCGAAAACCCGCTCGTTGCGGGGGGTCCTGGAACGGAACCCTCGCAACGAGCGGGGGATCACTGTATAACAAAGATTTAAGATGTTTATATTCAAAATAGTTTATTGAATTTAAATGTTTAAAAAGGGGTAGGGAAGGAGGGTGGGAAAAGGGAGAAAAGGAAGAGGGGGTACATAATGAAGAAAAATCTTGTATTACACATAAACAAGCTCAATATTTAAAAAGTTTAATTATATAAAGGCTCATGTGTTTTGCTATATGTTATATAGAGCTAGGGAATTTTATGGTGTTAGCAGATCAGGAGATTTTATACATACCGCTCAAAAAAAAGAAAGGGACCCTTCAAAGAACCCATCCTACATCTGAATGAATGAAATATTCTCCCTGAATACTTTGCTCTGTACAAAGTTGAATGTGCACAACAGCAGGTGAAATGGATTGTCCATCAGTGTTGCTTCCTAAGTGGACAGTTTGACTTCACAGAAGTTTGATTGACCTGGAGTTATATTGTGTCGTTTAAGTGTTCCCTTTATTTTTTGGAGCAGTGTATATGCTAAGCATCGCCTGATAGGCCGGGAGCGATCGCATTTCCTCCCTGGCTTGCATTAAGATGCAACAGTGACATTTCCCTGCGCTTTCTGCCTGCACCAAATTCCGTAGCAGTTCAGATTGAATAAGGGAGCACATTACCCAGGTCTACCAAAAAAAATATTTTGGGAGGTAACCATCGCAGTTGACCTTGTACTTTTCCAAATCAGTTTTTTTGTTCTGGTTTCAAAAATGTATACAGTGTTCCCTCAATTTTCGTGGGTTCAAACTTCGCGAAAAGTCTCTACCACGGTTTTTCAAAAATATTAATTAAAAAATACTCCATGGGTTTTTTCCCTATACCACGTTTTTTTCCGCCCGATGACGTCATATGTCATTGCCAAACTTTTGTTTGCCTTTAATAAATATTTTTTTGAATAAACTTTAATAAACAGGGTGAGTAATCTAAATGGTTGCTAAGGGAATGGGAAATTGCAATTTAGGGGTTTAAAGTGTTAAGGGAAGGCTTGTGATCCTGTTCATAGCCAAAAATAGTGTATTTACTTCCGCATCTCTACTTCGCGGAAATTCAACTTTCGCGGGCGGTCTCGGAACGCACCCCCCGCGAAAATTGAGTGAACACTGTATAGTTTTTTCTGTAACACAGTGGTTCTCAACCTGGGAGTTGGGACCCCTTCAGGAGTCGAACGACTGTTTCACAAGGGTTGCTTAAAACCCTGGGAAAAGACAATTTTTCCTTGATGTCAAATAAAGCATCTATTCTGCCAGCTTGGAACATATTTTTACAGTCTGACCAATCAGGCGTTTACAGTGGGACCGTCCCTCTGACCTTCCTGCCAATCAGCTGTTGGGAGAAATGGTGCTAGACCTATGTTTGGGGGGCCACCACAACATGAGGAACTGTATTAAGGTGTCGTGGCAATAGAAAAGTTGAGAACCACTGAGAACCTTTCCACGGAGCATTCTTAAATGTACTGGCAACATTTAAGAAAACAGTAATTACCATATACCATATTTTTCAGGGTATAAGTGTATAACCTTAGGTTGTTTGGGAGGAATATAGGGAAAATAATCTGCTTACTAGATATTTATCTGGCTAGCATCCTTAGTCTGGTCAGTTACAGTACATTATTTTATCCCCTGGTTAGGGCTTTACAAAAACCTTATTTGGAGAGAGTAACAATGAAAGAGCTTGCTAGCCAGTAAGAGCTGGGGACATTGTTAGCACCTGGTTAGGGCTGGAAAGAAACATTTGGAACAAGTAGAACAAGGGGGGGGGGGAACCTGCAAAGACTTAGGGCTTGGAAAACATTATTTACAGAGAGTAACAATGAAAGCTTGCAGGCCTGTAAGAGCTGGGAACATTGTTAGCACCTGATTAGGGCTGGAAAGAAACATTTGGAGCAAGTTAGAGCAATGAAAAAAGAACTGCAAAGACTTAGGACTTGGAAAACATTCTTAGCAGTGAATAACAATGAAAGAACCTGCAAGATAAGAGCTGGGATGATAGTTAGCACCTAGTTAGGGCTGGAGAAAAAAAAGCTTTGGAAAAAACCTGCTCTTAGAATATAAGATTCACCTGAATTTTCAGCCTCTTAGGGAGGAAAAATATACGTCTTATACTTGGAAAAATATGGTACGTTCAAAATGTAGAAACGACGTAATAGCAAAAATGCTTCTCTATCAAAAACTTTTGGAATCAGAACATCAGACTCCATAGGAGACATATACTGCTCAAAAAAATAAAGGAACACTCAACACATTCTAGATCTGAAGGAATGAAATATTCTCATTGAATATATCATTGGCACAACTATTCCATTGGCACAACAGCGTGTGAAATTGAGTGTCAGTGTTGCTTCCTAAGGGGACAGTTTGATTTCACAGAAGTTGGATTGACTTGGACTTATGCTCTGTTGTTTAAGTGTTCCCTTTGTTTTTTTGGAGCAGTGTATTACCTTTCCTGATGGTTTTTTGTGTGTGTGTGGGTTGACCAGTGTTATAAGAAAGTGGGGAGGGAGAACATGAAAACTCTGGTGTGTCTACTCTAAACTTTCCTTCATTTCTCGACAGTAACAAGACATCCAATCATTCGGAATCATTCGTCGTCATAATTGGCTGCTGCTCTTTATTCATCAACAAAAAAAACATCATGACTCAACAATGTCTGAAAAAAAAACTGGACTGATTGATCTCATCTTGAGCTTTAATTTGATTTATTTTGCCCCCCCCTTCCCCCCCACCTCTGAATTATAATTGAAGCGTGGAGAGGCATTGGGGTTTTTGGTTTTTTTTGGTTTTGTTTTTTTAAAAGAGAAAAAAACCAAACTTGTCTTGTAGGCTGTCTAAAATAAAAACAAAAACAAACAAACTCCATTTAAAAACCCAGCATAGGTAATGCCTCTTGGTTTAATGTGTTGAGAGCGGGCTTCTCGTAGCAGTGTGGCCTTAGTGGTGGTGTCTCCAGATTACCGGGACCTTTGAAACTGGAAGTTCGGTTGGCCACTCCTGAACTGCTGATTCTAGACACTCATCGGGGGGAAAGAAATCTAAGAGAGAAGCCTGAGTTTCTGAAGCGGACTTGACATCTTTTTAACAACTCACAATAACTACTCGGACGACAACCCGGGAGAGGCCTGGATGTGGGGTGTGGCTTTGCACGCTAATAATCCCCGAGTGTTTCACCAGCGAAGGAGAGATGGCGGCGGGTTTTTTTTGACAAACACGTCGTGCCGATGGAGCAGAAAGCGGGAAAGAGAATTCTCGGCCGCGGAAACGAGAGTATTGAGCAAAACGACCGACACATTCGCGAGGCATTGCTTTATGTGCTGTAACACTGAATAACTGTAATTTAAATACATGAGTATAATAACCAATTGAATTGCAGGCTGCTAACTGTGCTGTGTGTTATCCATTCCAGCCTGGAGCCCTTAGTTGAGCTTCAGTGGTGCAGTGGTTATTATTATTATTATTATTATTATTATTATTATTATTATTATGTATTCGATTTGTATGCCGCCCCTCTCCGTACACTCCAGGAGGCTCACAGAATAGATAAAAACATAATAAGCATGTAGCACAAATCTAATAATTTAAAATACAGCTAAAAGCCCTAGGGTGATACGCAGTCATAAAGTCGTGATTTAGGGGTAGTGATTTCTGACAGTCTCAAAATGGGTGAGCAGTGTGGTCGGGCAGTAGGAAAAGCAAGTAGGATGCTTGGCTGCATAGCTAGAGGTATAACGAGCAGGAAGAGGGAGATTGTGATCCCCTTATATAGAGCGCTGGTGAGACCCCATTTGGAATAACACTGTGTTCAATTCTGGAGACCTCACCTACAAAAAGATATGGATAAAATTGAAGGGGTCCAAAGACGGGCTACAAGAATGGTGGAAGGTCTTAAGAATAAAACGAATGAGGAAAGACTTAATGAACTCCATCTGTATAGTCTGGAGGGCAGAAGGAAAAGGGGGGACAGGATCAAAACATTTAAATATGTGAAAGGGTTAAATAAGGTCCAGGAGGGAAATGTTTTTAATAGGAAGGTGAACACAAGAACAAGGGGAAGTGAGTTGGGGGAAAGATCAGAAGCAACGAGACAAAATATGATTTGACTGAAAGAGTCATAGATCCTTGGAACAAACTTCCAGCAGGCATGGTTGGTAAATCCACAGTCACTGAATGTAAACATGCCTGGGATAAACATAGATCCATCCTAAGATAAAATACAGGAAATAGTATAAGGGCAGACTAGATGGACCATGAGGTCTTTTTCTGCCGTCAGTCTTCTATGTTTCTAAGTCCAGCCACACCATACATCACATTTATTGGTCAGAGGGGCAAGGTCTAATTGCCCCAAGCCTGGCAACATAGATGGGTCTTGAGACTCTTGTGGAAGGCGAGGAGGGTGGGGGCAGTATGAATCTGTTGGGAGCTGATTCCAGAGGGCCGGGGCCGCCACAGAGAAGGCTCCCTAGGCTCCACCAAACGACATTGTTTAGTTGACGGGACCTGGAGAAGGCCAACTCTATGGGACCTCACTGGTCGCTGGGATTTGTGCGGCAGAAGGCGGTCCCGTAAATAATCCGCTCCGATGCCATGTACGGCTTTGTAGGTCATCACCCACACTTTGAATTGTGTCCGGAAACCAATCGACAACCAGTGCAGTCCGTGGAATGATGGAGAAACATGACAATATCTGGGTAGACCCATGACTGCTCGCATGGCTGCATTCTGCACGATCTGAAGTTTCCGAACACTCTTCAAAGGTAGCCCCATGTAGAGAGCACTACAGTAGTCGAACCCCAAGGTGTGAGGGCATGAGTGACTATGAGTGACTCCCTATCCAAATAGGGCCACAACTGGTTAGTACAAGCTGCTTCTGATCCCCAGCTGCCAGCAGTTTGGCAGATCGAATCTCAGTAGGCTCAAGGTGGACTCAACCTTCCGTCCTTCCGAGGTGGGTCAAATGTGGACCCAGATTGTTGGGGGGCAAGAGGCTGACTCTGTAAACTGCTTAGGACTGTAAACCACTGAAACAGCATATAAGTCTAGATGCTCAATGCTAGTTGTAGTTTTAGTAAACTCCTTCAGCACGGATCACAGGGGGAATATGGCTTTATGTAGTGGGCTTCTTATTCGAATTGTACAAGATGTTTGAAATACAGTGTTCCCTCAATTTCCGCGGGGGATACGTTCCGAGACCGCCCGCGAAAGTTGAATTTCCGCGAAGTAGAGATGCAGAAGTAAATACACCATTTTTGGCTATGGACAGTATCACAAGCCTTCCCTTAACACTTTAAACCCCTAAATTACCATTTCCCATTCCCTTAACAACCATTTACTCACCATTATTACTGGTACGCACCATTGAATAAGACACTAAGTGATCCTGATATTTATAAACATAATTATTTATTAACAATAATCATTTTTTTTGTTATTTGCAAAATTTATTAGTTTGGTGATGACGTATGACGTCATCGGGTGGGGAAAAACCATGGTACAGTATAGAAAAAAAACCCGCGAAGTATTTTTTAATTAATATTTTTTGAAAAACCGTAGTATAGGCTATTCGCGAAGTTCGAACCCGCGAAAAGTGAGGGAACACTACTGGAATTGTGTTAATTTTTCACTCCCAAGTAGTTAACTTGTAATTGGGGAGTTGGGATCCATATCACGGTAATTGGGAATTATTAGACCTTGTTTATTAGACCAGAGTTCTGGGCAATCTACGTAATTCTATGTGTTCTGGAGTGTAGATAATAATAGAAAGTAAGACAATGGAGATGAAACATTCTTCAGGTGACAAACTAGGAAATCCACAACAAAAAGGATTTTCAACATGAGGCATAGGGAAAGGAGCCCGATGTGCTGCCCATAACAGGACTTGCAATTTAGTAAACTCAGTTACATGAAGAACTTCTGCCCGGTGCTTCTGTCAAACAGAAAGAAATGCTCCAAAACCCCTCAAAATGTTTCGGTTCCATCCAAATGTGTCTCGGGTAAATAGAAAACGAGGCTAGGTTAGATTCTCTTTCAACCCGACTAACCAGAGAGCGGTTTTAGCTCTGCACCCCTGGCAAAACATTGCACAGGTTTAGGAAATGACCAAGTTGCTGTGGATTCTGTGCATCCAGGAGAATTCTAGATCAAGACAGATGTGATTTTAAAAAATCATTTTGTAACCGGAAGTTGCCTCGTTATAGGGAACAGTGTTCCCTCTAATTTTTTTTTGGGGTGGGCGGAAAAGTATAGTGTCTGAGCGGCAGTCCTTTCGGGACTGGGCGGCACAGAAATAATAAATAAATAAACAAACAAACAAACAAATAAAAAACCCACCCTGTTTTGCCTCAGAGAATTTCAAAATAAAATACTGTACTGTGTGTCTATAACAGTGAGCTCATAATAGGGCAACTCTATCAATATCAAAATGCCACTTAAATAGTTGAGCTAGTTTCAAACTAGATTTTGATTTTCTTTCTCTCTTCCTTTCTGCCATTCTTTTTCTTTCTCTTTTCCTTCCTCTCTTTTTTCTATCTGTTTCTCTCTCTTCCTCTCTTCCTCTCTCTCTCCTTCCCTCTCACTCTTTCCCTCTCGGCTTCTGGGCAGGTTTGGAAAACTCTGAGTTGATGATGATTTTTAAGTGAGCGATTGCTCACTGCTCAGCTTAGAGGGAACTATGATAGGGAACAGCAGTTTTGAGTTGATGGTTGAGTCAATTTTACTTTGGACATAGCATGTTTTTTTCTATAAAACTTAACTATTGGCTGGCAGGTGGATAAATTAAAGATAGAGAAATATTAGGATTGATTGGATAGAGGACATATTGATGATTGATAGATGGATGGATGCATCCCTATTTAAATCTATTAAATATGCAAGCCATGTTATTTAAAAAAATATTTTTTGCATTGTAAGATGAATTGCTAGTTGTAAACGACAAGATAAATAGAAGAAAAAGTACCAGTGTAAGATCTATGAATCATACCGTCAGTGCTTGTCCCAAAACATGAGGTTGGGCCTGGAAGAGCTGGTATGTCCTGTAAGGGGGTCCACAGAACTCTTAACGGGCCAGGTTTCCGTTGAGAAGGAGTTGCAGTGTGGTAATAGGACCTGTCCAAATGTCCAAGAAGAGACGGATTTGTTGTGAGTGGTCCACGTCCAGCTCAGCTGGTTGCGGATTTTGAGGACCAAGAGATGGATGAGTACTGGCATCGCAGGCCCGTGTTCTTGCCATGTGAGAGTGAGGCAGAGTTAAGGACTGAGGAACCACCAGAGACCGTAGTACCCCGTTAGGTATTGTTGGATTCGGAGGACGATGGGGACTTGGAGGATCAGGACCCCCTGTTAGATGCAAGAGTGAGGAGGATGAGATCCAGGAATGAATATCTCTCAAGAAGGGGTTCTTGGCGTTGATTAGATCTATGGGACATTTGGCCACACCTTGGGAGGTACCGTAGTTTTTGGAGTATACGACGCACCTTAGTTTTGGGGAAGGAAAATAGGGGGGAAAGAATCTTCTTACCAGGGATTCATCTGGCTAGCGTCCTTAGTCTGGTCAGCTTCAGCACATTATTTTATCCCCTGGTTAGGGCTTTAAAAAACTTTATTTGAAGAGAGTAACAATGAAAGAGCTGGCAAGCCAGTAAGAGCTGGGATCATTAGCACCTGGAAAGAAACATTTGGAGCAAGTAGAACAATGGTAAAAATCTGGCAAAGACTTAGGGCTTGGGAAACATTCTTCGCAGAGAGTAACAATGAAAGAGCTTGCAAGCTGGTAAGAGCTGGAAACACTGTAAGTACCTGGTTAGGGCTGGAAAGAAACTTATTCCAAGTAAGTTAGAGCAATGAAAATACCTGCAAAGACTTAGGGCTTGGAAAACATTCTTTACAGAGAGTAACAATGAAAGAGCTTGCAAGCCAGTAAGAGCTGGGAACATTGTTAGTACCTGGTTAGGGCTGGAAAGAAACTTACTCAGAGCAAGTTAGAGCAATTTAAAAAACCCTGCAAAGACTTAGGGCTTGGAAAACATTCTTCGCAGAGAGAAAGAATGAAAGAGCCTGCAAGGTCAGAGCTGGGAAGATTGTTAGCACCTACTTAGGGCTGGGGGGGGGGAAGCTACATTCAGAGTATAAGAGGCACCAAAATTATCATTCTTGGGGAGGAAAAAGGGGTGTGTTATGCTCTAAAATATGGTATATTAAAAAATGCTGATGGGAAAAAGGGGTGTGGAAAGCAATGTTCAACATTAAGACGGTGCCTTGAGAGACTGCTTCGGATGCCATGGATTTCAATTCCTGCTTTTACAGGAGCTGGTGAAGCCCTGAACATTGAATAAGTGAAAAAATACCAGAGACATTTCATTAGGGGAGATTTATGTCTCTAACTGGCGTACATAGAAACAAGATTGACGGCAGAAAAAGACCCCCTGGTCCATCTAGTCTGCCCTTAGACTATTTCCTGTATTTTATCTTAGGATGGATCTATGTTTATCTCAGGCATGTTTACATTCAGTTCCTGCGGATTTACTAACCACTTCTGCTGGAAGTTTGTTCCAAGCATCTACGACTCTCAGTAAAATAATTTTTTCTCCCGTTGCTTCTGATCTTTCCCCTGACTGACTTCAGATTGTGTCCCCTTGTTCTTGGGTTCACTTTCCTATTAAAAACACTTCCCTCCTGAACCTTATTTAACCCTTTCATGTATTTAAATGTTTTGATCATGTCCCCCCTTTCCCTTCTGTCTTCCAGACTATACAGATTGAGTTCATGAAGTCTTTCCTGATACGTTTTATGCTTAAGACCTTCCACCATTCTTGTAGCCCGTCTTTGGACCCCTTCAATTTGATCCATATCTTTTTGTAGGTGAGGTCTCCAGAACTGGACACAGCATTATTTCAAATGGGGTCTCACCAGCGGGATCAAAATCGCCCTCTTCCTGCTTGTTATACCTTTAACTATGCAGCCAAGCTTTCTACTTGCTTAAATTCATCATCAAAAGGCCAACATTGGCTGCATTAACAGATAGAATCAAGAGTCCCTAGGGAGTTGAATTGAATTAATCAATTAATTAAACAAACAAAAACACAAGTATAACCTGGAGCGCTAAAAGATCAACCATTTGTAGAATAAATGCAAATAAATGCATTCATTTGTCTTTAAAAGTATTGTCAGATTCCTCCATTGTTCAATGTAGGGGCTGATTCAAGAGGCTAGTGGGATAAATAGGAAAAATTCAGCCTGGGAATAAAATAAAACTTCTACTCGATTTATCAACATGATTTATATTTTTATAAAATGCAACAAGTTACAAGAAGAGGCCACGCGTTAAAAACCCAAGTACAAGTTTATTCTATAAATAATTTGTATGCAATAAAACATACACCCCCCCCCCCAAAAAATTAGGAAGCACTGCAGAAAAAAAGATTTTTTTAAAAAGCAACGGAAGAGGGCTGATTAGAAAAGCTTACTCTTTTAATGGTGAGGGTATTATTTTGTTCCCCTGCTTTCAAGATTGACAGCTTCCTGGCTGCTAATCGCTTTTATCTTCATTTTGATAATGCCTGTATTCTGGCTTGAGTTCCCATGTACTTTTATGCGCCCCTTTGAAATTGTAGATGCCGATTTCTCTCAAAATTTCCTTTAGGTAGATCTGAAAGAGAGCAAGAGAGGTTGACTTGAACATAGTACATAAAGCAGGACATGTTACGTTGAGTCCAATATATTTGATAAATAAATTTGATATATTTGTTAATCAATATCCCTTAATCCAGACCCAAAGACAATCTCCCTTAAAAGACAGACATTTACACCAAGTTGAATGTACGGATGAGGACGCCAGATATAAATATAACATCTGGTTTTAATAGAAGACATTTGTAATAGAATAGAATTCTTTCTTGGCCAAATGTGATTGGACACACAAGGAATTTGCCTTTGGTGCAGATGCTCTCAGTGTCCATAAAAGAAAAGAGACATTTGTCAAGAATCAGGAGGTGCAACACTTAATGATTCTCATGGGGTCAAATAAGCAATTAGGAAACAATATTAATAAAAATCTTTGGATACAAGCAACAGGTTACAGTCATACAATCCTAAATGGGAGGAGATGAGTGATAGGAACAATGAGAAAAAACTAGTAGAAATAGTAATGCAGACTAAGTAAATAGTTTGACAGTGTTGAGGGAATTCTTTGTTTAGCAGAGTGATGGCGTTCGGGAAACAACTTTATTATTTATTTATTTATTCATTCATTTATTCATTCATTTATTCATTTATTTAATTTGTATGCCGCCCCTCTCCGCAGACTCGGGGCGGCTCACAACAGCAACAGAAAACAATATATAATACAAATTCAATAATTAGAAAGCTAAAAACCCATAAGTTAAAAAACATGCACACAACATACCATACATAAACAGTATAGGCCTGGGGAAGATATCTCAGTTCCCCCATGCCTGATGGCAGAGGTGGGTTTTAAGGAGTTTGCAGAAGGCCAGGAGGGTGGGGGCAGTTCTAATCTCAGGGGGGAGCTGGTTCCAGAGGGTCGGGGCTGCCACAGAGAAGGCTCTTCCCCTGGGACCCGCCAAACGACATTGTTTAGTCGACAGGACCTGGAGAAGGCCAACTCTGTGGGACCTAACCGGTCGCTGGGATTTGTGCAGCAGAAGGCAGTCCCGGAGATATTCTGGTCCGATTCCATGAAGGGCTTTATAGGTCAAGACCAACACTTTGAATTGTGACCGGAAATTGATCGGCAACCAATGCAGACTGCGGAGTGTTGGTGTGACTTGGGCATATTTGGGAAAGCCCATGATTGCTCTCGCAGCTGCATTCTGCACGATCTGAAGTTTCCGAACACTGTTCTTGTGTTTCGTTGTCTTGGTGTGCAGTGCTCTGTAGCCACGTTTTGAGGGTCGGAGTTGAAACAGTTGATGTCCAGGAAGCGAGGGGGGCAGTAAATATTTCCACCGCCCTCTTTTTGACTCGTGCAGTCTACAGGTCCTCAATGGAAGGCAGGTTGGCAGCCACTGTTTTGTTCTGCAGTTCTGATTCTCCTCTGAAGTCTGTGTCGGTCTTGTTGGGTTGCAGAACCCAACCAGACAGTTGTGGAGGTGCAGATGACAGACTCATTGATTCCTCTGAAGAACTGGATCAGCAGCTCCTGGGGCAGTTTGAGCTTCCTAATCACTTGCTCTGCCCATTTGCAGAACAGTTGCAGATCCAAAGCAGCAAGCGCTGAAGATGTGTGAATTCTGTGTGTCTCAGGATGCCAGCTCTCCAAATATTTTAAAGCAGTTAAGAAGAGTCTCCTTTTAACAAAGCGGTTGAAAGGCTGATGCAATCTCCAAATATTTGTTCACACAGTATTGCAACAACCCCACGAGGGGGCAGCAATTGACCAGCCGAGTCCAAAATGAAAAAGTTGGTGTGCAAAATCAGAAAGGGATCTTCTCAATGAGGAAACCAGACCATTGAGATCAAGGGAGGTGACTAATACCACTCTGTAAAGGCTTAGTAGGACCACACCAGTGATGGGCTCCTACAGGTACGTCTAGGTACGCAGAACCGGTAGGAAAAATTTGATTTTTTCCCCCTTCACTCCGAGTCCTCGGAGAGGGGCAACATAATAATAATAATAATAATAATAATAATAATAATAATAATAATAATAATAATAATAATTATTATTATTATTATTATTATTGACTCTGGGTATGTTTTTCCTATCACAGTAAATGAGGTTGAATGTGTATAATTTTAGAAGCGCTGTGTGTGTGTGTGTGTACATACACTTTATAAAGTAGATATAATGTATATTTTTGTGTGTCTGTGTGTAATATGTACACATATGGGATATATACCTAGAATTAAAGAATATATTTTGGATGTTCAGTCATAGTAAATAGAGGAGGAAATTGTCTCTCTTTGACCAGAAGATCTCCAAAGTGCCTTCCAATTCTGTTGGTTCTACTTTCAGCTAGGTTGGGAATTACTGATTTTCATACATCCCTGTCATTCAAATAGTCTCAGTCTCTCTCTCTTTCTCTGTCTTTCTCATTGTTCTTTTTCTCTCTCTCTCTCTCCCTTCCTTCCTCTCCCTCTTTCCCTCACTGTCTTTCTGCCTCTCTCTCTCTCTTTGTCTGTCTGGCTCTCTCTCTCTTTTCTTTTTCCCTTTTTTCTCTTTCCTTCCCTCCCTTCCTTTCCCTCTATCTTTCTCTCACAGTCTTTCTGTCTCTCTCTCTCTCTTTCTCCCTCTCTCTCTGTTTGGTGCTTTCTCTCTCTTTTCTTTCTTTTCTCTTTCTCCCTTTTTCTGTGTCTGTCTCTCTCTCTTTTCTTTCTTTTTCTTTCTCTCTCTCTCCCCCCCTTCTTCTCCTTCTATCTTTCTCTCATTGTCATTCTGTCTCTCTCTCTCTTTCTCCTTCTCTCTCTGTTTGGTGCTTTCTCTCTCTTTTCTTTCTTTTCTCTTTCTCCCTTTTTCTGTGTCTGGCTCTCTTTTTTCTTTCTTTTCTTTCTCTCTCTCTCCCTCCCTTCTTCTCCTTCTATCTTTCTCTCATTGTCATTCTGTCTCTCTCTCTCTTTATCCCGCTCTCTCTGTTTGGTGCTTTCTCTCTCTTTTCTTTCTTTTCTCTCTCTCTTTTTCTGTGTCTGTCTCTCTCTCTTTTCTTTCTTTTTCTTTCTCTCTCCCTCCTTTCTTCTCCTTCTATCTTTCTCTCATTGTCATTCTGTCTCTTTCTCTTTCTCTCCCTCTTTGTCTGGCTCTTTATCTCTCTCTCTTTTCTTCCCCCCCTCTCTCCCCCTCCCTTTCTCCCTCCCTAATGACTGGTTTCCTCTACTTCTGTTTTCTTCTGTAGTCAAACAGGCTTCCACCATTATCAAAGAAAGGGAAAGACAGAAACAATGCCATGAAACCAGTAATTAAGAGGAACAGTTTAATTAAAGGGCATTTCAATTGTCTGGCCTCGCCAAGCAGGGAAAAAATTAGGGCTAGAAGAAAATGTACTTTCTAGAGGAGGAACCTTCCAATTGAAAGATGTTGGAGCTGCAACTGTGCGGCTTGAGTAAAACATATACTTAATAAGTAGACTTGTATTTATCACTTGCCTAGATTTATGTCCCAGTCACAACTAATGGATCCACACTCAAGTTGATTTAGAAAAAAACAGGATCACTTGCAGTTGTGAGAAAAGGAGGAGGAGGAGGAGGTGGTGGAGGAAGGAAGAGGATCAGTTGATAATTCATCATAATAAACTAAATAGTCTAACATCCAGATCCGATCAGCCATCACTCATATTAGAAAGTTGACTTCTCCACTTGCGCGTCATAAGACTCACTCTTAAATATCCAAAAGGCATATGGTGAAGTATTCTAGAGATCTGCTCATGCAGAGACCTCCTCTTGCTCAGCCACTCGTGTCTTCTGGCAACTCTGCGTACCCTAGCATCAAGAAGAGGATCTTCCGCTTCTCCTGAGTTACTCATGGACACCTCTGGAGGTGCAGCAGGCCCTGGTTGGCCCTGTGCCTCTGACCCCACATCCTCTCCGACCTCCCCGCTATCAGACTCAGGTGCCAAGTACACTGGCCTAGCATACCAACCCACCCCGTCTCTCGATCCTGTCCATGATCATGGACAGGCCCAACAAGCCATGGCTAGACACCAGCAATACAATTTTTCCAGCGGTCACTCTTGCCCTCATCTAGCCTGCCTTTTGGAAAGTTTTAGCAGGAAAGAGCTACTTATTTCCAGTGGTCAGTAGTTCCACGGGCACAATTTTAGCCTCAAGAATTAATAATAATAGTAATAATAATTTATTGGATTTGTATGCCGCCCCTCTCCGCAGACTCGGGGTGGCTAACAACAATAATAAACACAACATGTACAATCCAATAATAAAACAACTAAAAACCCCTATTATAAAACCAAACATACACACAAACATACCATGCATAACTTGTAATGGCCTAGGGGGAAGAGCTATCTCAACTCCCCCATGCCTGGCGCTATAAATGAGTCTTGAGTAGTTTACGAAAGACAGGGAGGGTGGGGGCCGTTCTAATCTCCAGGGGGAGTTGGTTCCAGAGGGCCGGGGCCGCCACAGAGAAGGCTCTTCCCCTGGGGCCCGCCAAACGACATTGTTTAGTCGACGGGACCCGGAGAAGGCCAACTCTGTGGGACCTTATCGGTCGCTGGGATTCGTGCGGTAGCAGGCGGTTCCAGAGAAGGTCTCGCTTCACTAAAAGCTCGGCCTGTCTTACAAAACCCAGTGGAAAACATCAAGTGTTGCCAAAAAGCGACAGCCACAACCATAAAGTGTGAACCCTAAGAACTTCTGAAGACGTTCTGTGGATACTACATACAGGTAGTCCTAGCCCTTGACTTAACAACAGTTCCTTTACTGACCGTCCAAAGTTACAACGGCACTAAAACCGGTGACTTACACAATGCGTAAAATTCACAAACCGCAAACACACGGCTTGTCTCCTTCCAATGAGTCAGAGAGAGAAAGAGAGAGGTGGGAACTATGGAGACCTCAGAATATGGTAGACTTCATTAGTCTTTGTCTCTGCTTCTCCTTCGAAAAGTTAACGTTCCATCCCTCTAATAATCCACTAAAAATTAAAATCCATTAAAATTTGCTCTACCCAGTCAAACCCCCTCCCACACCAACCCACCGGCTTCTGCACCAACGTTCTCCTCTTTTCTTGCCATTCCTACAGAGAGGAGCAAAACCAACATCTGTCACAGAGAAACAGCACAATTAGTAGCCTCTCAGTTTGTAGGAGGCGAAGGAGTTTGAACAGGGGTTGCTGGAGGGGAGGCTGAGAGCCAAAGCTGTTCGGTGTCTGGAAATAAGATAAATATCTACGGTTTTGATTTCTGCAGAGCAACAGATCGCAGCGGCGGGAGGAATACTGTATTTCAATATATAAGCGACAGATTTATTTATTTATTTATTTATTATTTAGATTTGTATGCCGCCCCTCTCCGCAGACTCGGGGCGGCTCACAGCAAGATACAGCAATTCATGACAAATCCAAATAAATTTAAAATATTTAAAAATATTTAAAAAACCCCATTTACTAGCAAACACACACACAAACATACCATGCATAAATTGTACATGCCCGGGGGAGGTGTTTCAGTTCCCCCATGCCTGACGGCAAAGGTGGGTGTTAAGGAGTTTACGGAAGGCAGGGAGAGTAGGGGCAGTTCTAATCTCTGGGGGAGTTGGTTCCAGAGAGTCGGGGCCGCCACAGAGAAGGCTGTTCCCCTGGCTCCCACCAGACAACATTGTTTAGTCGATGGGACCCGGAGAAGGCCGACTCTGTGGGACCTAATCGGTTGCTGGGATTCGTGCGGCAGAAGGCGGTCTCGGAGATATTCTGGTCCAGTGCCATGAAGGGCTTTAAAGGTCATAACCAACACTTTGAATTGTGACCAGAAATTGATCGGCAGCCAATGCAGACTGCGGAGTGATGGTGAAACATGGGCATACCTAGGTAAGCCCATGACTGCTCTCGCAGCTTTACATCTCCACCCCATGCCCAGTCAACGAAGCGGCGGAAGTGATGTGCCGGTGCCTGGAGGCTGTTGGGGCCTGGATGGGTGTCAACAGACTCAAGCTCAACCCGGATAAGACGGAGTGGCTGTGGGTTTTGCCTCCCAAGGACAATCCCATCTGTCCGTCCATTACCCTGAGGGGGGAATTATTGACCCCCTCAGAGAGGGTCCGCAACTTGGGCGTCCTCCTCGATCCACAGCTCACATTAGAAAAACATCTCTCAGCTGTGACGAGGGGGGCGTTTGCCCAGGTTCGCCTGGTGCACCAGTTGCGGCCCTATCTGGACCGGGACTCACTGCTCACAGTCACTCATGCCCTCATCACCTCGAGGTTCGACTACTGTAATGCTCTCTACATGGGGCTACCTTTGAAAAGTGTTCGGAAACTTCAGATCGTGCAGAATGCAGCTGCGAGAGCAGTCATGGGCTTACCCAGGTATGCCCATGTTTCACCATCACTCCGCAGTCTGCATTGGCTGCCGATCAGTTTCCGGTCACAATTCAAAGTGTTGGTTATGACCTTTAAAGCCCTTCATGGCACTGGACCAGAATATCTCCGAGACCGGCTCCTGCCGCATGAATCCCAGCGACCAATTAGGTCCCACAGAGTGGGCCTTCTCCGGGTCCCGTCAACTAAACAATGTCAGTTGGCGGGCCCCAGGGGAAGAGCCTTCTCTGTGGCGGCACCGGCCCTCTGGAACCAACTCCCCCCGGAGATTAGAACTGCCCCTACTCTTCCTGCCTTCCGTAAACTTCTCAAAACCCACCTTTGCCGTCAGGCATGGGGGAACTGAAACATCTCCCCCTGGGCATGTTTAATTTATATATGGTATGCTTGTGTGTATGTCTGTTAGTATATGGGGTCTTTTTTAAATCTTTAATATTTTAAATTTGTCAGATTATTTATGATTTGTTCCACGTGTTGTGAGCCGCCCCGAGTCTTCGGAGAGGGGCGGCATACAAATCTAAGTAATAAATAAATAATAAATTCTGCACGATCTGAAGTTTCCGAACACTTTTCAAAGGTAACCCCATGTAGAGAGTGTTACAGTAGTCGAATCTCGAGGTGATGAGGGCATGAGTGACTGTGAGCAGTGAGTCCTAAACAGCTACTCCTTCGATGCAGAGGAGGCAAGTGGATTGAGGCAAACTACACGGTGTAACGTTAGAACCATAGAATCATACAGTTGGAGTAGTCGGGTCCAACCCCCTGCTCTAAGTACTGCCCACAAGATCATATGCTGCAACGTCCTGCCTGTCAATGACTACTTCAGCTTCAACTGCAACAACACAAGAGCACGCAACAGATTCAAACTTAATGTTAACCGCTCCAAACTTGACTGTAAAAAATATGACTTTAACTATCGAGTTGTAGAAGTGTGGAACCTCAGTAGTGTCAGTCCCTAACCCCCAACATTTTTCCCTTAGACTATCCATGATTGACCTCTCCAGGTTCCTAAGAGGTCAGTAAGGGGCGTACATAAGTGCACCAGTGTGCCTTCAGTCCCCTGTCCAATTGTCTTTCCTTTATCTCATATATCTTTTCTTCCTTTCATATATCTTCTCCTCTATTTTTATATCTTTTGTCCTATCCTTTTCTTTATATATATTACTACATGTCTATTCTCTTCAATATGTATTGTGTATTGGACAAAATAAATAAATAAAATGCAGGATTCATTAAACCCAGAAAGATGACTGTCCAGTCTCTGTTTGAAGACGTCCAGTGAAGGTGAGCCCACCACTTCCTGTGGCAAACTGTTCCACCGGCTTGTTAGAAAAAAAATTCTGATATCTCATCTAAATCTCCTCTCTTGCAGTTTCATTCCATTGTTTCTAGTCCTTCTGTGGGCTAATGAGAACAATGCTGATCTCTCTGCTCTGTGACAGCCCTTCGGATATTGGTAGACAGCTGTCAAGTCTCCTCTCAGTCTTCTCCTTTGCGGACTAAACCTCCCGAGATCCTTTCACCGTTCCTCACCATCCTTGTAACTCTCCTCTGAACTTGCTCTAGTTTATCAATGTCCTTTTTAAATTGGGCCCCCCAGAACTGAACACAGCATTGCAAGTGTGGTTGTACCAAAGTACCATAGAGAGGAATAATTACTAAATGTGAGCGAGATTCTATGCGCCTCTTGATGCATCCCAGGATTGGGTTGGCCTTTTTTGCAGCTGTTTCACGCTCTTGACTCATGTTTAATCTGCGATCTACCAATATACCCAGATATTATTATTATTATTATTATTATTATTATTATTATTATTATTATTATTATTATTATTATTATTTCAGTACAACACAGCAAACGAGATCACTATGCTGGATTTCGTATTTCATCACCAGTCGCGCCCTTCCCAAGCACCTAAGACTGTGTGATGTAGCGGCGAATTATGTTTGCCGATCCCAGTAAAGCAGCCTTTTGCAATTGACAGATGGAGATTATGTCAATTCCGATGGTTTTCAGATGTCCGCTGAGATCCTTTGGCACATTATTATTATTATTATTATTATTATTATTATTATTATTATTAATTAGATTTGTATGCCGCCCCTCTCCGTGGACTCAGAGTGGTTCACAACAAAATAATACAGTATAACAAACCTAATATTAAAAAAACATTTAAAACCCCAACATTAAAACCATGCAACCCAATAATTCTATGCATAAACTATATATGCTTGGGCGTATCTTAATTCCCGCATTCCTGGCGACATAGGTGGATCTTTAGCAATTTACGAAAGGCAAGGAGGGTAGGGGCGGTTCTAATCTCTGGGGGGAGTTGATTCCAAAGGGCTGGGGCTGCCACAGAGAAGGCTCTTCTCCTGGGGCCCACCAGACGGCATTGTTTAGTCGACGGGACCCGGAGAAGGCCAACTCTGTGGGACCTAATTGATCGCTGGGATTCGTGTGGCAGAAGGCGGTTCCGAAGGTATTCTGGTCCGATGCCATCTAGAGCTTTATAGGTCATAACCAACACTTTGAATTGTGACCGGAAACTGATCGGGAGCCAATGCAGACCGCGTAGTGTTGAAGAGATGTGGGCAAATCTAGGTAACCCCACGATAGCTCTCGCGGCCACATTCTGCACGATCTGAAGTTTCCGAACACCCTTCAAAGGTAGCCCCCATGTAGAGAGCGTTACAGTAGTCGAGCCTCGAGGTGATGAGGAGGTGAGATCCTTCTCACCTGTGCTGCTGCTCAGACTTATTCCTCCCATTCTATATGTGCTGTTTTCGTTATTTTTGCCCAGATGTAGAATCCTGCATTTCTCTCTGTTAAATACCCTTCTGTTCGTATCAGTCCATTGTTCAAGCTTGTCTAGATCTTTAAGCCAATGTCCCTGGAGAGAATTACAGAAGGGATCCCCTGTAGAGACCTCTTTGCCGAGTGTTCAGTTGTGGTGGTGAACTTTCCACCGGCAGACCATATGGAGAAGGATCATCTACAGATGTTTTCGAATTACCATATTTTTCAGAGTACATAGAAACATAGAAGACTGACGGCAGAAAAAGACCTCATGGTCCATCTAGTCTGCCCTTATACTATTTCCTGTATTTTATCTTACAATGGATATATGTTTATCCCAGGCATGTTTAAATTTAGTTACTGTGGAGTTACCAGCCACGTCTGCTGGAAGTTTGTTCCAAGCATCTACTACTCTTTCAGTCAAATAATATTTTCTTATGTTGCTTCTGATCTTTCCCCCAACTAACCTCAGATTGTGTCCCCTTGTTCTTGGGTTCACTTTCCTATTAAAAACACTTCCCTGCTGAACCTTATTGAACCCTTTCACATATTTAAATGTTTCGATCCTGTCCCCCCTTTTCCTTCTGTCCTCCAGACTATACAGATTGAGTTCATGAAGTCTTTCCTGATACGTTTTATGCTTAAGATCTTCCACCATTCTTGTAGCCTGTCTTTGGACCCGTTCAATTTTGTCAATATTTTTTTGTAGGTGAGGTCTCCAGAACTGAACACAGTATTCCAAATGTGGTCTCACCAGCGCTCTATACAGCGGGATCACAATCTCCCTCTTCCTGCTTGTTATACCTCTAGCTATGCAGCCAAGCATCCTACTTGCTTTTCCTACCGCCCAACCACACTTCTCACCCATTTTGAGACTGTCAGAAATCACTACCCCTAAATCCTTCTCTTCTGAAGTTTTTGCTAACACAGAACTGCCAACACAATACTCAGATTGAGGATTCCTTTTCCCCAAGTGCATTATTTTACATTTGGAAACATTAAACTGCAGTTTCCATTGCTTTGACCACTTATCTAGTAAAGCTAAATCATTTGCCCTATTACAGATGCCTCCAGGAATATCAACCCTATTGCACACTTTAGAGTCATCGGCAAATAGGCAAACCTTCCCTACCAAACCTTCCCTATGTCACTATATAAGAAACACCTTAGTTTTTGGGGAGGAAAATAGGGAAAAGAATCTGCTAGTATGGGCTTCTATATAATTCTATGATTCCTCTTTTCCGACGCTGTACAACGTTCTTGCAACTGTCAGCTTATCCTTTAGTAAACTGTGATATTTTTCATTTGTGTTTTCTGGGATTGCACCCAATAAGGCTATTTGTAGTCTCGGCTCATGCGTTTATTTTTAGCGTTTACTTACCACGGGCTGTTTGGTTATATCCACCAAGTCTTTGATGTTGTAATACTGGTGTTTCTCAAAAGCAGAAAACAGCATGTCCAGCACTTGCTGCTTTTCAGCCCGGGCTCGTTTGCCATCTTCTTTTTTCTTCCTGTCGTACTCAATCTATGGATATTGAAATAACAGAAGGAGAAGGAGAAGGGGGAGGAGGAGGAAGAAGAGGAAGAAGGAGGAGGAGGAAGAGGAGGAGGAGGAAGGAGAAGGAGAAGGGGGAGGAGGAAGAAGGAGGAGGAGGAAGAGGAGGAGGAGGAAGGAGAAGGAGAAGAGGAGGAGGAGGAGGAAGAAGAGGAGGAAAAGGAGGAAAGAGAAGGAGAAGAGGAGGAGGGGGAAGAAGAGGAGGAGGAAAAAGAAGAAGAGGATGAGGGGGAAAAGGAGAAAAAGAAGAGGAAGAGGAGGAGAAGAAGAAGAGGAGGAAAAAGAAGAAAGAGGATGAGGGGGGAAAGGGGGAAAAAGAAGAAGAGGAAGAGGAGGAGGAGGAGGAGAAGAGGGGGAGGAAAAAGAAGAAGAGGAGGAGGAGAAGAAGAAGGAGAAAGAAGAAAAGGAGGAGGAGGAGGAAAAAGAAGAAGAAGAGGAGGAGGAGGAGGGAGAAGAAGAAGGAAGAAGACGAGGAGAAGAAGAAGGAAGAAGAGGAGGAGGAAGAGGAGGAAAGAGAAAGAGAAGAGGAGGAAAAAGAAGAAGAGGAGGAGGAAGAAGAGGAGGAAAAGAAGAAGAGGAGGAGGAAGAAGAAGAAGGAGAAGGAGAAGAAGGAGAGGAAGAAGAGGAAGAAGGAGAAAGAGAAAAAACATACTATTTTCAACCTGGGTCGGGAACATTGCTTAACCACAACAACCGAAATAATCAAACTCCCTCCTGTTTTATGGTCGCACAAAGAGGGATTTGGGGATATTTTTGGTTTCCCAGTTGCACTCTGCTTCGAGGCCGGAAGAGAGGGCAGCCAAGCGAAGCAGGGCAGAGCTGCGTGGGTCCTGCCGTAGCTGGGCAAAAGCTTCCAATGGCACCTAAAGTCTCCTTTCAGCATGCAAGGGCTTTCACTTAGTCTTAACAAAAGGAACTAAAGAGAAATTTCCTGACAGTCAGAACAATCAACCAGTGGAACAGAAGTTGCCTCCAGAAGGTGTGAAGGCCCCAACACTGGAAGTTTTTAAGAAGATGTTGGATAACCCTCTGTCTGAAGCAGTGTAGGGTTTCCTGTCTAAGCAGGAGGTTGGACTAGAAGACCTCCAAGGTCCCTTCCAACTCTGTTATTCTGTTCTGTTCTGTTCTACTATTTCTATTATTTCTATCATGTCTTCTGTCTTCTATTTCTATTCTCCTTTCTTTTTCTTTTCTTTTCTTTTCTGTTCTCATTCCATTATTCTATTATATCCTCTTTCTATTCTATTCCATTTGATTCTATTCAATTCTTATTCTTTTCGGAGAGGGGCGGCATATAAATCCAATAAATGAAATGAAATGAAATGAAATGAAATTCTGTTCTTCATTCCAATGTTTTCTATTCTATTTTATTCTTCATTTCTCTTATTCTATTCCTATTCTATTCTATTCCTCATTCCAATATTTTCTATTCTATTCTATTTTATTCTTCATTCCTGTCTATTCTTATTCCTATTCTATTCTATTCTATTCCTATTCTTCATTCCAATGTTTTCTATTCTATTTTATTCTTCATTCCTCTTATTTTATTCTTATTCCTATTCTTATTTTATTCTATTCTTCATTCCAATATTTTCCATTCTATTCTATTTTATTCTTCATTCCTTCTGTTCTGTTCTATTCTATTTCTATTCTCCATTCCAATATTTTCCATTCTGTTCTATTTCATTCTTCATTCCTCTTCCTATCCTATCAAATCAAATCCTCTCCAAAAGACACCAGTTCATTTAGCGACTGTTCAACGTGACAACGGCCCTAAGAAAACCAGTGACCATTGTCCGCTTTCCACACCCGTCGAAGGCATCGAGCGCCCGTCGGAGGAGCAGCAGCAAGGGTTCGGAGCCACTCACGTTGTATTGATGATTAGAGACCGGCTTGTAATTGGTGGTGACGGCCTTGTCCAGCTGCATTGTCCAGCTCACCGGCTTAGAGGATTCTTCTATCTGCAGCCTGAAGGAAGAAAGGGCAAAATCAGAGAAGGCAGAGACGGCAGCCGCATCCTTCGGATTGTCTAAAACAGTGGGTCTCAACCTTTCTAATGCCGCCACCCCTTAATACAGTTCCTCATGTTGTGGTGACCCCCAACCATAAGTCTAGCGCCCATTTTCCTAACGGAGCTTTAAAGTGATTGGCAGGAAAATCAGAAGGACCCCCACTGTAAATGCCTGATTGGTCGGATTGCAAAGATATGTATCAACATGCCAGAATAGAGTCGGGGTGGCACAGCAGGTAGAGCGCTGTACTGCAGGCTACTGAAGCTGACTGTGGATCTGGAGGTCAGCGGTTCAAATCTCATCACCGGCTCAAAGTTGACTCAGCCTTCCATCCTTCCGAGGTGGGTCAAATGAGGACCCGGATTGTGGGGGCAAGAGGCTGGCTCTGTTAAAAAAGTGCTATTGCTAACATGTTGTAAGCTGCCCTGAGTATAAGAAGAAGGGCGGCATAAAAATCGAATGAATGAATGAATGAATGAATGAATGAATGAATGAATGAATGAATGAATGAGTAAGTAAATAAATAAATAAAAGCATTACGTCCTAACACCATGGGAAATTTGTTTTTTTCCATGGTCTTAGGCAACCCCTGTAAAATGGTCGTTCGAACCGCAAAGAGGAAATTTGTCCAGGGTCAACTTCGGATCAGGCCTAACAGTATACATTTATAAAATTTTCTTATCTTAAGTTTCTATTTTCATTTAAACTATCATAGCGTCATCACTCCCAAAATTACATTAGTTGGCAGATTAAAATTGGCAGATTAAAATATAGAGGCGGCACATGGACATCCCTTTCAATCACCACCTATGACACACTTCGCATCCATGAATCTGTCTAATCCTGCCTTGAAGCTCTCCAGGCTGACAGCTGTCACGACCTCTTCTGGAAGGGAATTCCATCAACCAAGGACCCTCTCGGTGAAGCGATATTTCCCTTGATTTGTTCTCACTTTCTTACCCATGAGTTTAGGGAGGGCCCCCTTGTCCTAGTAATTGTGTGATAGAGAAAAGAATTTTTTCTCTATCCACCTTTTCTATTGCATGCCTGATTTTATACCCTTCGATCAAGTCCCCCCTTAAACGCCGTCTTTCAAGGCTGAAGAGACCAAGGCATTGCAACCTGGTTTCGTAAGGGAGGGGCTCCATTTCCTTGATCTTTGCCAAAACAACCGGCAAAACTTCGCATTAGGCATCTCTGCTATCGCGGTCACCAATGCGGGAGCTGAGAAATTCAATATACAATGGCCTTAATTGCCATTATTAATTGCTGCTACAGGTTTATCTACTGTAGCTGGGAAAGGGGGGGGAAGAAATCCCCTGGGGGGAAGTCAGTGTGATGTGGAACAGAGCAGATCTCATATGATTTGAGGTCAGATATATTATTGGGGTTAATAGGAAAGTGAACACAAGAACAAGGGGGGACACAATCTGAGGTTTGCCATCACGGGTTTAGGATTTCCAAAAGCACAATGCTTCAAACAAAACAAAACAAAACCCACAGGTACAGCATATGGGGTGCATTGCTCAACAGTAGTAACCGTGAGAGGGACCTTGGAGTCCGAGTGGACTATCATTTAAATAGGAGCCAGCCGTGTGCAGCAGCTGCCAAAAAAGCCCACACAGTTCTCGGCTGCATCAACAGAGAGAGAGAATCAAGGTCACGTGAAAGGTTAATACCACTTTATAAGGCCTTGGTAAGGCCACACTTGGAATCCTGCATTCAGTTTTGGTCACCACAATGCAAGAAGGATGCTGAGACTCTGGAAAGAGTGCAGAGAAGAGCAACAAAGAGGATGAGGGGACATATGCAGGAACTGGGCATGGCTAATTTAATGAAAAGAAGGACCAGGGGAGACATGATAGCAGTGTTGCAATATCTCAAGGGTTGCCACAAAGAAGAGGGAGTCAAGCTATTCTCCAATGCACCTGAGGGTAGAACAAGAAGCAATGGGTGGGAACTAAACAAGTAGAGAAGCAACCTAGAACTAAGGAGAAATTCTATCTATCTGTCTATCTGTCTGTCTCTCTGTCTCTGTCTCTGTCTCTGTCTCTCTCTCTCTCTCTATCTATCTATCTATCTATATCTCAGGGGTTGTCACAAAGAAGAAGGAGTCAAACTATTCTCCAAAGCCCCTTAGGGCAGAACAAGAAGCAATGGGTGGCAACTAAACAAGGAGAGAAGCCACTTGGAACTAAGGAGAACATTCCTGACAGTCAGAACAGTTAACCCGTGGAACAGCTTGCCACCAGAAGGTGTGAATGCCTCAACACTGGAAGTTTTAAAGAAGGTGTTGGATAACCATCTGTCTGAAGGAGTGTAGGGTTTCCTGCCTAAGCAGGGGGTTGGACTAGAAGACCTCCAAGGTCCCTTCCAACTCTGTTGTTGTTGTTATTACTACTACTATTATTATTGTTATATTGTTATTTTATTTATTTATTTATTTATTTATTGGATTTGTATGCCACCCCTCTCCGTTGTTGTTATTATTATTGTTGTTGTTGTTGTTGTTGTTGTTGTTGTTGTTGTTATTATTAACCACAACGCCCTTTGAAACAGCCCGGGGAGCTTTTCCCAAGCTAAACGTCTCCTGCACAGTCCAGATTGAGGCAGTGACTCATCCAAACGGCTCCTATTTTTCCCGACTTTTATTATATCAGGATAATAGGCATCTGCTAGTGACACATCCAAGCTGGAATGGGATCGAACAAGGCCAGGAATGCATTGGAGGAGGGAGGGGGGGACATGTTGGCAGGGAACAGAGGGGGGCATCAATTAAGTCAACCCCCCCTCTTGAAAAACCTCGAAGAACACCTAATTTTGTACTGGGAATTAGCAACAGCATTTCTCTAAAAAAACAAAAAAGTGGGGAAAAAATAAGATTACGTATTGATATTAGCGGATGTAAAAATAGAGGCGTGGGGGATAAAACCGTTGCATCGGCTACAGGCAGACGAAGGCTTTTAATTCAGAGGCTATAAATCTCACGGCATTCCACCAGTTAAGGCTATGGGTGAGAAATACCTGTTTGGGGGGAGCAGAATAAATAACATTTTAAACAATGTTGGGGTTTTAGCACGAGTTTTATGTTTCAGGACGGGCGGCATAGAAATGCAAATGAATAAAAATAAAACAAAATAAAATGTTGCCTGGGCTTCTTTGTCCAATCTGGCCTTAGAAGAAGGCAGCCCACCCAGCAAACCCTGGGAAACCACAGGGAGGGTGAAGGCCCTGTTTCCTCCCAGGAGATTTCTAGAGAAGCTCCACAGAGGCTTTTCTGGCCCTGTTTCCTCCCAGGAGATTCCTAGAGAGGCCCCACGGAGGCTTCTTCCCACCTTTTCTGGCCCTGTTTCCTCCCAGGAGATTTCTAGAGAGGCCCCACGGAGGCTTTTCTGGCCCTGTTTCCTCCCAGGAGATTCCTAGAGAGGCCCCATGGAGGCTTTTCTGGCCCTGTTTCCTCCCAGGAGATTCCTAGAGAGGCCCCAAGGAGGCTTTTCTGGCCCTGTTTCCTCCCAGGAGATTCCTAGAGAGGCCCCACGGAGGCTTCTTCCCACCTTTTCTGGCCCTGTTTCCTCCCAGGAGATTTCTAGAGAGGCCCCACGGAGGCTTTTCTGGCCCTGTTTCCTCCCAGGAGATTCCTAGAGAGGCCCCATGGAGGCTTTTCTGGCCCTGTTTCCTCCCAGGAGATTCCTAGAGAGGCCCCAAGGAGGCTTTTCTGGCCCTGTTTCCTCCCAGGAGATTCCTAGAGAGGCCCCACGGAGGCTTTTCTGGCCCTGTTTCCCCCCAGGAGATTCCTAGAGAGGCCCCACAGAGCCTTCTCCCCGCCTTTTCCGGCCCTGTTTCCTCCCAAGAGATTCCTAGAGAGGACCCATGGAGGCTTAGCCCCGTCTTTTCCGGCCCTGTTTCCTCCTATGAGATTCTAAGAGAGGCCCCACAGAGGCTTCTCCCCCCTTTTCCAGCCCTGTGTCCTCCCAGGAGATTCCAAGAGAGGCCCCACGGAGGCTTCTCCCCGCCTTTTCCGGCCCTGTTTCCTCCCAAGAGATTCCTAGAGAGGCCTCACGGAGGCTTCTCCCCGCTTTTTCCGGCCCTGTTTCCTCCCAGGAGATTCCTAGAGAGGCCCCACGGAAGCTTCTCCCCGCCTTTTCCAGCCCTCTTTCCTCCCAGGAGATTCCTAGAGAGACCCCACGGAAGCTTCTCCCCGCCTTTTCCAGCCCTCTTTCCTCCCAGGAGATTCCTAGAGAGGCCCCACGGAAGCTTCTCCCCGCCTTTTCCAGCCCTCTTTCCTCCCAGGAGATTCCTAGAGAGGCCCCACGGAGGCTTCTCCCCACTTTTTCGGGTTACAGTTTCGGAGGCTCGGCTTTGTAAGTGGAAAATGGTTCTTGAGAAGAGGCAAAAACATCTTGAGCACCCGATTCTTATCTAGAAAGGTTCGTAAGTAGAGGCGTTCGTAGGTAGAGGTAATCCTGTATACGGTAAATACTGCCATAAACATACGTCTGCAAAGTGTTTGATGTCCAATAGGGATAAGAATTAAAACAATGCGGTTTCGGCCGTGATTGACTTGTTTATGAGCATCCTTCCTCAAATCCGTCTTCACTGCTGCTACGGGCGGCTGAACATTTCAGGCGGGAAGCATCAACCAAGCCCCCCTCCCCGTGCAAAACCGCCCCCAACCCCTCCCCATGCAACCCACAGCCATCTGCCACTCTCCCTGCTTGGTCTCCCTCCCTTTGGCTCCCAGACGCTCAAATTTATTCCCAGCTGGAAACTGTCTGCACAGACACTGCACAGGGTTTGGGAAGAAGGCGTTACGTTTTCTCACCACTCGGGTGGGGGTGGGGGGATGT
This sequence comes from Erythrolamprus reginae, assembly GCF_031021105.1. Lineage (NCBI taxonomy): Eukaryota > Metazoa > Chordata > Lepidosauria > Squamata > Dipsadidae > Erythrolamprus > Erythrolamprus reginae. The sequence continues at coordinate 137,515,388 of NC_091953.1, read as the reverse complement.
CCCTAAATCCCTCCCCACAGGACAGACAGGGGGAGGGCGGCCGGGTTCCTAGGATGGAGGGAGGGAAGGAAGGAGGGAGGGAGGGAAGAAGGAAGGAAGGGATAAAGGGAGAGAAGAAAGGAGGGAGAGGAAGGAGGGAAGAAAGAAAGAATAGGGAGAGGGAGAGAAGGAAGGAGGGAGGGAAGAAAGAAAGAGAGAAGGGAGGGAGGGGGAGAAGGAGGAAGGGAGGGGGAGAGGGAGGAATGGGGAGATGGAGAGAAGGAGGGAGGGAGAAAGGAAGGAGGGAAGAAGGAAGGAAGGGATAGGGAGAAGGAGAGGGAGAGAAGGAAGGAGGGAAGAAAGAAGGAATACAGATGGAGAGAAGGAGGGAGGGAAGGAGGCAAGAACAAAGGAAGGAATGCAGAGAGGGAAGGGAGAGAAGAAAGGAAAGAGGGAGGGAAGGAGGGAAGAAAGAAAGAAGGAATAGGAGGAAGAAGAGAAGAAAGGAAGGAAGGAGGGAAGTAGAGAAAAATTAAGGAAAGAAGGGGGAGAAGGAGGGAAGGAAGGAAGGAGAGGGAGGGGAGAAGAAGAGAAGACCAGAGATGGATGGATGGATGGAAGGAAGGAAGGAAGGAAGGAAGGAAAAAGGGAAGGGAGGGAGGGAGAAAAAGACAGACTTCTATAAAAGAGAGAGAGAGAGAAAGACGGTTGTCCCCAAGGTGCTTTTTTCAAAAGACATCTTGGAATCTGTTTTTTCTTGAAGACGTTTCACTTCTCATCTAAGAAGCTTCCTCGGTTCTTCAGCAGTTCCAAAATGGTTCCACTCATCCCTTTGCACTCTTCACGTGACCCTGAGGGCACAAGAGGAACCTCCAAGTGGCTAAAGGGACTCCCTGAAAGAGCGCTGACGACCAGATGATTGCAAGGAGTATCAATCCTTCCATTCCCCACTCATTGAGCCAGAACTGAGGAAGCTTCCTAGATGAGAAGCAAAACGCCTTCACGGAAAAAAAATCCCCAAAAGTCCAGTTGCCTCTCAAAAAAGCATCTTTGGGACAATTGCAGATAATATGGACAGATGGCAGCCCCATCCTCAACCGAGAGGTGTCAGGATTAGTACTGACCTGACGTAATATCGCAATGCAGGAAGAAGGATTGTAATTAATATCATGATTGTAACAAGTAAAGAATGCTGAGTCACCGTGAATCTACAGAACGTGCTGCAACCTGATTGGTGGATAAATGTATAAAATGTAATGCACCTTTGCATAGCTGCAGCTTGTGGTGGGTGGTTTGTTGTAGGTGGCTTGTTGTGAATTGTAGATGGCTTGTTGTCTGTATTGTGCTAGTAAGATGCCGTATTTTGCAGTGTATAAGATGCACGTTTTGCCTCTCTAAAAGAGGCTGATAATTTGGCTATGTCTTATAGTCTGAATGTAGCTTTTTTTTTCAGCCCTAACTAGCTGCTAACGATCTTCCCAGCTCTCACCTTGCATGCTCTTTCATTGTTACTCTCTACGAACAATGTTTTCCAAGCCCTAAGTCTTTGGAGGGGGTTTTTCATTGCTCTAACTTGTTCCAAATAAGTTTCTTTCCAGCCCTAACCGGGTGCTAACGATGTTCCCAGCTTTTACCCACTTGCAAGCTCTTTCATTGTTACTCTCTGCAAAGAATGTTTTCCAAACCCTGTCTTTGATTTTTTTTTTTCATTCTCTATTTACTCCAAATGTTTCTTTCCAGCCCTAACTAGGTGCTAACAATTTTCCCAGCTTTTACCGGCTTGCAGGCTCTTTCATTGCTGCTCTCTGCAAAGAAGGATGTTTTCCAAGCTCTATGTCTTTGCAGGGTTTTTTTATTACTCTAACTTGCTCCAAATAAGTTTCTTTCCAGCCCTAACCAGGTGCTAACAATATTCCCAGCTTTTACCGGCTTGCAAGCTCTTTCATTGTTACTCTCTGCAAAGAATGTTTTCCAAGCCCTCTTTGCAGGTTTTTTTTTTCAATGCTGTTACTTGCTCCAAATGTTTCTTTCCAGGTGCTAATGATGTTCCCAGCTCTTACTGGCTTGCCAGCTCTTTCATTGTTACTCCCTCAGAATAAAGTTTTTTAAAGCCCTAACCAGGGGATAAAATAATGTGCTGGAGCTGACCAGACTAAGGACGCTAGCCAGATGAATACCTGGTAAGCAGATTCTTTGTTTTCCTCCCCCAAAACTAAAGTCTTAAATTCCGGTGCAACTTATATTCTGAAAAATACGGTAGTTATAGTGTAAACAGATAGAATAGCTTTTGCCAGGAAGAAGTAAAATGTTTTCTCAAGAACTCCTGCTACGTTGTATTTATTCAAAACTCCAATCTTGGTCTGTAGCTGGCTGGTCGGGCTATACATCTTCGGCAAAACGCTCCTCTAACAAGAGGCCCAGGGCTCCGAGTTCGATTTCTGAAGGAATATCGGTGGTTGCAGATTGGAGAAGAAAACAGGAATGTTCCTGGGTCACAAATTAAATTTCATCTCTGCAATCCTGGCTGTCACTCCAAGGTGCTTTAATTTGAATGGGATTTAAATGACCTTTCACTCCAAGGTGCTTTAATTTGAATGGGATTTAAATTTGCAGCAGCTCTAAGTTCAAGTAGAGAAATCTGTTCAAATGAGTCTCCTCCGTTTTTTGATTTTTCTTTCAAGCCCAGATGAAACGGTCTTTATCTCAAGGAGAACTTTGAAGTGAGCGGTTCCAGGTAGAGGGGCCGCTTGGAAAGAGGACTAATGAAGCTCGCGCCACTCAACTACAAAGCGTGCCCAGCCTTTAATTTTCAGACCTTTGTTCTTGAAAAATGTAACTTTTAAATGGAAATATCTCTGTCTCTGTCTCGCTTTCTCTCTCCCTTTCTATCTCTCTATATGTCTATGTTTCTATTATAAATATTATATACAGTGATACCTTGTCTTACGAACTAAATTGGTTCCGGGACGAGGTTTGTAAGGTGAAAGGTTTGTAAGACGAAACAATGTTTCCCATAGGAATCAATGGAAAAACGATTAATGCGTGCAAGCCCAAAACTCACCCCTTTTGCCAGCCGAAGCGCCTGTTTTTGCGCTGCTGGGATTTCCCTGAGGCTCCCCTCCATGGGAAACCCCACCTCCGGACTTCCGTGTTTTTGTGATGCTGCAGGGGAATCCCAGCAGCACAAAAATGGGTGCTTTGCTGGCAACGGAAGTCTGAAGGTGGGGTTTCCCAGCGAGGGGAGCCTCAGCGAAATTGCAGCATCGCAAAAACACAGAAGTCCTCGAAACCCCACCTCTGGACCTCCGTGTTTTTGTGATGCTGTGATTTCGCTGAGGCTCCTCTCGCTGGGAAACCCCACCTCTGGACTTCCGTTGGCAGCGAAGCGCCCATTGGGATTCCCCTGCAGCATCGCAAAACCATGGAAGTCCGGAGGTGGGGTTTCCCATGGAGGGGAACCTCAGGGCAATCCCAGCAGCGCAAAAATGGGCGCTTCGCTGGCAACAGAAGTCCGGAGGTGGGGCATCCCAGTGGCGGTGGTTTGGGTTTGTAAGGTGAAAATGCAAAAAAATCTTAAACCCTTGGTTTGTATCTCGAAAACTTTGTATGACGAGGGGTTTGTAAGACGAGGTATCACTGTATTTGTTTCCATAAATTTTCACGGTCAAGGAAACCCACTTTACAAACCTTTTCACTTTAGCCACAGCAATAAGTTGTGGGGCTCAGTTGTAGTCGTAATTTGAGGATTTCCTTTGCAGAGAGTCTCGAGAAGAAAGCTCCCTTACCTTTTCAGCTTCATGTAACTCTCGTTGGCTGCAGGCCGGCATTCCGCCCGCTGGACCACAATTCCTTCCAGGGACAGTTTTTCTGCAATGGAAGGAGACCCGAATTAGCACCAAGATTTATTTATTAAACATACTGATAGGCCACCCGACTCCTGGATGAGATCTAGGGGGGGGGGGGGGGCGTGTTAAATACAGGAAGTCCTCAATTTACAACAGTTTGTAGTTATGACCGCACTGGAAAAAAAAGTGTTTTATGACCATTTTTCACCACTTTTCATACTGCATGTTGTGGCATCGACCGATTTGTTTGTATGTATGTATGTAACCTATCTATCTATCTATCTATCTATCTATCTATCTATCTATCTATCTATCTATCTATCTATCTATCTATCTATCTATTTATTTATCTACCTACCTACCTACCTACCTATTGTAAGTTATTAAAAACTCATCTTTGCCGCCAGGCATGGGGAAATTAACACACACACCAATTGTCAAGGTTGGTGTATGGGTTGATTGGATTGTGTGATTATTTTATTATAAGGGTTTTAAATTGTATTTTTTAAAATTGGATGTCTCCCAAAAGACTCTTCTTCAAGATTTTGCAGGATTCTTCTTTTTGGGTTGATAGGGAACCGGTTTATTCAAGAATTCTGATGAAATAAATCCCGATTATAAATAGAGGAGACATTCCCCAACGTTATAAAAAGAATCAATCTGCTTTTCTCGTGCAATACAGGTGCACAAAACTAGAAATTCGGTGTTTTCATGAAAGGGATGCCAGCACATGGCTTGGTTCCACCAGGAAAACAGGGCGAGGTAGCATAATTCACAGAAAGGATTTCGTTGTTAATAGAGCCGCTGTTTATAAGGGATCTGAATACGATTTGCAGGGCAAGGAATATACATTTTTTAAATCTGCTAATAAGAATAATCAGAACTGCAGAAAAAACGTATACTGCACAAGTCAAAAAGAGGGTCGTGAAAATATTGACTGACCCTTCTCATCCTGGACATAAACTGTTTCAGTTTCTACCCTCAAAACGTCACTACATACCAAGACAAGTAGACACAAGAACAGTTTTTCCCAAACACCCTCACTCTGCTAAACAAAGAATTCCCTCAACACTGTCAAACTATTTACTAAGTCTGCACTACTATTACTACTAATTTTTTCTCATCATTCCTATCACTCATTTCCTTCCATTTAGGACTATATGACTGTAACTTGTTGCTTATATCCTTAAGATTTTTATTAATATTGTTTCCTGATTGCTTATTTGACCCCTGTGACAATCATTAAGTGTTGTACCTCATGATTCTGGACAAATGCATCTTTTTCTTTTATGGACATTGAGAGCATATGCACCAAAGACAAATTCCTCGTGTGTGCAATCACACTTGGCCAATAAAATTCTATTCTATTCTATTGTACTTTGCACGTTAGCTTTCTTGTGCTGAGCTAATGAATAAAATCCATGGCATTAATTATGAGCTCTCAATAGAACTGGTCCATGATCCTCAGCAAAGGTTTCAGGTTGCAGTGGGTTGGGGGGGGGGTGTGGGAAGGAGAAGGGTGAGGGGAGAGAAACAAGAGGAAGGAAGGAAGGAAGGAAGGAAGGAAAACAATGAATGAAAGAAAGAGAAAGGAAAGAAAAGGGAAGGAAGGAAGGAGATAGGGAGAAAGAAAGGGTGATGAAGACACACAGAAAGATAGAAAGACAGGGAAAAAGAAAGGAGGAACAGAAAAAGAGGGTGGGAGAGAGAGGCAGAGGGAAGGAAGGAAGGAGAGATAGGGAGAGAGAAAGAAGAGGGTGGGGGAGAGGCATACAGACTGAGAGAAAGACAGAAAAAGAGAAAGAAAAGAGAGAGGGAAAGCAGGAGAGAGACAAAGAGAGAGAGAAAAGAAAGAGTGTGCTTTTTAACAAAACCGATCCATCTGTCGGGGTGTGTCTGGGCTCCTTCTGATTTTATCTACACCTCCGAGGGGTCTCGAAGGTCTTCGGCTGGCCAGTGTGTGTCCAACTTCCACAACTGGGTCAAGAAAGGTGATAAAATGGAGCGAAACCACCTTAACAAGAGTCTCGCTTAGCGATCGAAGTCGAGGACCACCTGTAGCTGGAAGAGCCCCTCTCCCAAGTTTGATTCCTGGTCCTTCATTCTGGCAAATAAGCCACGAGCTCCCTTCGTTTTAAAGGCTCATTCTTGTAATAGAAAGCTGCGGATGTTTATTGACTATTTGTGCTGTGGAAGTCTGGCATATATTCTCACCTCCTCTTAAAGAGATATCAGCCATCGATTTTTTCCCCTCTGCCTTACAACTTGGTGCAAATGTTTTACATTTTTGAAAGAAAAGTCAACCTTTAAAGCCACGGCAGCTAACCCGTCTTTCTCTCACCTTTCTCCTAACCTAAAGTGTTGGTAAAGTGTCACAAGAACAGAAGAACAAGGGGGCACAACCTGAGATTAGTTGGGGGAAAGATCAGAAGCAACGCGAGAAAACATTATTTGTCTGTAGATGCTTATTAGTAGATGCTTGGAACAAACTTCCAGCCGACATGGTTGGTAAATCCATAGTCACTGAATGTAAACATGCCTGGGATAAACATAGAACCATCCTAGGATAAAATACAGGAAATAGTATAAGGGCAGACTAGAGGGACCAGGAGGTCTTTTTCTGCTGTCAATCTTCTATGTTTCTATATGTCTCTTTATGTGTCCACTTAGGACTGTATGACTGCAACTTGTTGCTTAGATTTTTATCAATATTGATTGTTTCTTCATTGCTTATTTGACCCCTATGACAATCATTAAGTGTTGGGCCTCCTGATTCTTGACAAATCTATATTTTTTTTATATACACTGAGAGCAGATACACCAAAGACAAATCCCTTGTGTGTCCAGTCACACTTGGCCAATAAAGAATTCTATTCTATTGTATTTATCCACAGAAAGAGCAAACCCATTTGGGCTGAAGACAAACCCCATCCTTCAAACCTCTCCCTGTAAATCAAATTTTGCAGTAAAGTCCTTTATCCCCTCCCACCGTTGCAATTTGCAGGCAAAGTGTGGTGGGTTTCTATCGTAAATAACACCCTCAGAGGCTCCACTGTTCTCAGCAAATCGGGTTTCAAAGCAAGTCAATATTTTCACGGCTGCCTTTGTGTAGAGCGATGGACCCGACAACAATAGGGATGCAAAAGCTATGGAAAAAAATGAGACTTGAGCGGAGCAGGGTTGCTGTTTTGTTGCTGCTGTTGTTCGGAATGTTTACGAACCCCTTAAAAAGGTATCTTGGAGAGCTGAAGGCGAGCTCTTTAATTCCACCGCCCCCCAAAATCTGGGTTTCAGCCTTAAGGTGGCATTGTGGGCAAATCCACTTTCTTTCCATGGCAGAAACATTATCCTTTATAAGATAAATTCCGGGGACTTCAAAGAGGCAAAGAAAAGCCCACTTTTTCCTCTCCCCCCCCTTCCTTCCTTTCTCTCCCCCCACCTCCCAAAACCAGGAAGCCTCCTCTTCCCCTCACACAGTTAAATGCAAATTGAGATTTCCCCAGACCTGCTCCTTGCTAGCACACACAGTTCCTACGCCACCTACTGCAAAACTGCGCTGGCAAAGCTCATGCGGCTCCTTTCCCGAACGTGCTCCGAGGGGCTTTGGGGAAAGGCGCCTGTCCTCCTCCTCCTTGCGCCAAGCCGAGTAGCGAGCGACAGGTGGGCCCCGTCCTAGGAGCGACCCAAGGAGGAAAACCCACCGGGGGTTGGGGAGATGGAGAGCGAGAAAAAAGGCAGCGTGTCTTCGTGGTCGGAAGGCAGGGACCAAAGCAAACATCGGAGCATCATGTCTCCGGTGACTCTCAACGTAGGGGGCTACCTCTACGTTACCCAGAGGCAAACGCTCACCAAATACACAGACTCTTTTCTGGAAAGAGTGGTGACCGGGAAGATGCTCTGCCCGTTGGACGCGGAAGGCAATTTCTTCATCGACAGGGATGGTCTCTTATTCCGGCACGTCTTGAACTTCCTCCGCAACGGGGAACTGCTGCTCCCGGAGGGTTTCAAAGAGAACCAACTTCTGGCCCAAGAGGCCGAATTCTTCCAGCTTCACCCCTTGGGGGAGGCGGTGAAATCCAGGTGGGAGAAGGAACAGCTGGCATCCAGGGAAGCCACCTTTCTGGAGATCACCGACAGCCACGACCGTGCCCAGGGCCTGCGGATTTTTTGCAACGCGCCCGATTTCATCGCCAAGATCAAATCCCGCATCGTCTTGGTTTCGAAAAGCCGGCTGGACGGTTTCCCCGAAGAGTTCACCGTCTCTTCCAACGTCATCCAGTTCAAATACTTCATCAAGTCGGAGAACGGGACGCGGCTGGTTTTGAAGGAAGACAACACCTTTGTCTGCACTTTGGAGACGCTCAAGTTCGAAGCCATCATGATGGCGCTCAAGTGCGGCTTCCGCCTGCTGACCAGCCTGGATTGTTCGAAAGGGTCCATCGTGCACAGCGACGCCCTCCACTTCATCAAGTAATGAATTACTCTTCCTCTCCAACCCGGACGTAAATGGGCCCCAGCATGCTGCCTCTCGGTCTTGTTCCAACTTCCAAACGTCGCAAAAAAACCCCAACAGTTTCTTGGGCTCTTCCCAGAGCATTGCTGCTAATGACTTCGTTAAGAACTTACTATGGTATGTAAAATTGTAAACCAAATAATAATAATAATAACAACCCACCTGTGAGTTCGTTGTGTCCGTTTTTGAATCGCAACCAGCGTAATTATAATAATAATAATAATAATAATAATAATAATAATAATAATAATAATAATAATAATAATGGTGTTTATTAGATGTGAGACCACATTTGGAGTACTGTGTTCAGTTCTGGAGACCTCACCTACAAAAAGATATTGACAAAATTGAAGGGGTCCAAAGACGGGCTACAAGAATGGTGGAAGGTCTTAAGCATAAAACGTATCAGGAAAGACTTCATGAACTCAGACTGTATAGTCTGGAGGACAGAAGGGAAAGGGGGGACAGGATCGAAACGTTTAAATATGTTAAAGGGTTAAATAAGGTCCAGGAGGGAAGTGTTTTTAATAGGAAAGTGAACCCAATGACAAGGGGCCACAATCTGAAGTTAGTTGGGGGAAAGATCAAAGGCAACATAAGAAAATATTATTTTACTGAAAGAGTAGTCGATGCTTGGAACAAACTTCCAGCAAATCCACAGGGACTGAATTTAAACATGCCTGGGATAAACATATATCCATTGTAAGATAAAACACAGGAAATAGTATAAGGGCAGACTAGATGGACCATGAGGTCTTTTTCTGCCGTCAGTCTTCTATGTTTCTATGTTTCTATGTGATGGAAATCGAAGCTGGGGCTGCCTCCCTTGTTGTTTGCTTGCTTTTATCACTCCGGAGCCCAGCGATAGAACAGGCTGGTCTGCATTTTAGGGTGTCCAGAATGTGTGTCTGCTTGCTCAAGAATGATAAAAATGTGTTTTCTTTCGGACTTGTTCTTCTATCTCCCTGGCTTGGTTGCTGGTTCAAGAGAGGAAAAAAATGGGTTCGGGCTTTGCATTGGTTGAAATGTTACAATTTGCAGAGTGGTTGCAGGAATCATCAGAGAGGGGCGGCATACAAATCTAATAAATTGAATTGAATTGAATTGAATTGGGTTTGGCCAGTCTGGTGAAAAAGAAGGACCAGTGGAGGTGAAGTGAGGACAGTCTTCCAATATTTGACGGGCTGCCACAAAGAGGGAGTCAAACTATTCTCCAAAGCACCTGAGGGCAGGACACTTTAGCAATGGGTGGAAACTAACCAAGGAGAGAAGCAACTTAGAACCAAGGAGAAATTTCCCGACAGTGAGAACAATTAAACAGTGGAACGACTTGCCACCAGAAGTTGTGAATGCTCCAAAACTGGATGTTTTTAAGGAGATATTGGATAACCGTCTGTCTGAAGTGGTGTAGGGTTTCCTGCCTAAGCAGGGGGTTGGACTAGAAGACCTCCAAGGTCCCTTCCGACTCTGTCATTCTGTAAATCATGTGCAAGATCTCAAACACGATGGGATTTAAGATTGTAGACAGGCATCCAATTTAGAATAGAATAGAATAGAATAGAATTTTATTGGCCAAGTGTGATTGGACACACAAGGAATTTGTCTTTGGTGCAGATGCTCTCAGAGTACATCAAATAAAAGATACATTTGTCAAGAATCAGAAGGTCCAACACTTAATGATAATCATATGGGTCAAATAAGCAATGAAGAAACAATCAATATTAATAAAAAATCTTAGGATACTAGCAACAAGTTACAGTCATACAGTCCTAAGTGGGAAGAAAAAGATGATAGGAAGGATGAGAAAAACCTAGTAGAACAGAAGTGCAGATTTAGTAGAAAGTCTGACAGTGTTGAGGGAATTATTTGTTTAGTAGAGTGACAGCATTCGGGGAAAAACTCTTCTTGTGTCTAGTTGTCTTGGCGTGCAGAGCTCTGTAGCGACGTTTTGAGGGTGAGAGTTGAAACAGTTGATGTCCAGCATGCGAGGGGTCCGTAGATATTTTCTCGATCCTCTTTTTGACCCGTGCAGTCTACAGGTCCTCAATGGAAGGCAGGTGGGTAGCAATTGTTTTGTTCTGCCGTTCTGATTTTCCTCTGAAGTCTGTGTCCGTCTTGTTGCGTTGCAGAACCAAACCAGACAGTTACAGAGGTGCAGATGACAGACTCGATGTTTCCTCTGTACAACTGGACCAGCAGCTCCATGGGCAGTTTCAGCTTCCAGTAAATCATTCTGCAAGATCTCAAACACGATGGGATTTAAGTTTGTAGACAGACATCCAATTTAACAAGCAGTATAGAAGTTGCCACATCGTGTATAGTTGAGGATGTCATTTTATTTAAAGTTTGCGTTGGAAGGGACCCTGTAGATCTTCTACCCTATAGCATCCCAGACCTATGGCAGGCCAGTCTCCTGTGTTGGGGCATTCACAACCTCCGTGGGCAGGACATTCCACCGGTTGATCGCTTTCACCGTCAGGAAGTTCTTCCTTATTTCCAGGTTGAATCTCTCCTTGGTCAGCTTCCATCTGTTGCTCTTGGTCTGGCCTTTGGGGGCTTTAGAAAAAAGGGTGACCCCCTCCTCTTTGTGGCAACCTCTCAAATATTATTATTATTATTTATTTATTATTATTATTTATTTATTATTATTATTTATTTATTATTATTATTATTATTATTATTATTATTATTATTATTATTATTATTATTATTATTATTATTCTTAGACTCATATGCCGCCCTTCTCCGAAGACCGAAGACCCTAGTTAAATATCTGTATACTGCTATCATGCCCCCCCCACAAGTCCCCCTCTTCTCTAGAGCAGTGTTTCCCAACCTTGGCAAGTTGAAGATATTTGGACATCAACTCCCAGAATTCCCCAGCCAGCATTTGCTGGCTGGGGAATTCTGGGAGTTGAAGTCCAAATATCTTCAAGTTGCCACGGTTGGGAAACACTGCTCTAGACTATCCATGCCCAGTTCCTGCAACCTTTGCTTGTATGTTTTGGTTTCTTCTGTACTTTTTCTAGAGTTTCAATATCCAATTCAATATTCAATATTTTCCAGAGTTTCAATGAGCCGGGGTGGCGCAGCAGGTAGAGTGCTGTACTGCAGGCCACTGAAGCTGACTGTAGATCTGTAAGTCAGCGGTTCAAATCTCATCACCGGCTCAAGGTTGACTCAGCCTTCCATCCTTCCGAGGTGGGTCAAATGAGGACCCGGATTGTGGGGGCAATTGGCGGGCTGTGTTAAAAAGTGCTGTTGCTAACATGTTGTAAGCTGTCCTGAGTCTAAGGAGAAGAAGAGTGGCATAAAAATCGAAGAAATAAAATCTTTTGGATGTCATATTTTAACTATCGAAACGACAGGAGGAAAGGGAGAAATCTAATCTCTTATTAATTTTGGTCTTTTAGAGCAGTCTTTCCCAACCTTGGCAACTTGAAGATATTTAGACTTCAACTTCCAGAATTCCCCTGCCCAGCAAATGCTGGCTGGGGAATTCTGGGAGTTGAAGTCCAGATATCTTCAAGTTGCCAAGGTTGGGAAAGACTGTTTTAGAGAACAATTGACACACCAAGACAAAACTGTTCAGAGTTCCAGAAAAGAAGACTTCAATATCCGTTGTCTTTTTACATTTTGAAAACCCCTTTTCGAAAATACACATTTGTGCCAAGATAAACCGGGTGGATGGGTGGGAGAGAGATAATCTAGTTAGCCCCGCAGAGGAGAGAGCTACCTATAGTAAATTGTGAGGTGCTTATCACACCTCAACACTATCATCATCTTAATTACACCGTTGCCTTGGGGGGATGATAAGAAGGTGTGGACGAGTTTGCTTTTCCAACACAAATTCATTCCCTTGTTTAAACATTCAAGGTTTTCTGTCCAAACTTTACTGTCAGGAAGTCTGTTGCTTTCCATTTGCCAGGACTAATCCATTCTTTCTGGAGTGGAACTCACTCCAGGGCATTTTCTTTCCCCCTAGGCCTTTACAATTTATGCATGGTATGTTTGTTTGTATGTATGTTTGGTTTTACAAATAAGGGTTTTTAACTATTTTAGTATTGGATTTACATGCTGTTTTGTACTACTGTTGTTAGTCGCCCCGAGCCTACGGAGAGGGGCGGCATACAAATCCAATAAATAATAATAATAATTTTAAGAGTAATCTGCTGATAATATTAATCCTCTCGCCCTATTAGCAAGTTAAAAACATTTGGATTTTTTAAGAAAAACATAGGATGGGGGGGGAGAGATGCAAGTTCTACATTATTTTCTCACCTGCTTCCTCTTGCTACAATCCTCACCTCTTTTTAATTTTTTTTACATGTACTTTAAGAATAGATCAATAGCATAGACATTTCCCAATCAATCAGAATTCAATAACCTATTTTTAATTATTTATTTTATTATTATAGATTTCTAGGCTGCCCTTCTCCGTAGACCCAGATTAGCCTTGCTTTTATTAATCAATTGATTTTAATTCTGAACATTAATTTAGATAATTGGCAAGATTTGTGGCATAGGAACAGAAAATGAACACTGGCTACTCCTTATAAAGAAAACCAGTAAGATTGGCTAAAATGAATCAAAACATATCAGGAACATGCTGGAAACGCAAAAAGACTATTGGAACATATTGTCACATGTGGTGGAAAGGCCCCAAAGCAAGGGATTATTGGGAAAAAATTATAGGGATTATTGGGAAAAACCATCGACAAATATGAGAAAAATAAAGTGACATATTTTAACTGCAGGAAGAATAGCCTATGCTCAGAAATGAAAAAATAAAAAAACCCCTACAGAAGAAGAAATCTTATTCAAAATTCTAACATGCACAGAGATGGACAAACTAGATTTAAAGGACAAATCGGATACAGATTATTTTGAAACCTGGAATAAATTATATAACTGGATAGAGAGGAAAACCAAGATTCAAAGCTAGAAAGTACGATGGAGAAGTTGTAAAGCAATTCAAATTTAAATTGGAAAATTAATAGGGGGGAAAAAGGGAATAACCAGTGTATATAATGATTAGACTGTCATCACCTATCTTTTCTTTTTGTTATCTGCCTCTATTGTGTTACATTGTTATGTATATGTGATGTTTTTTAAATGTATTATAAATAAAAAAACTTTTTAATTAAAAAAGTCAGTCAGTTTCCCCCCCTTTTCTCCATACTCCCCTCTCTCTATCTCCATCTCCTCTCCCTACCTTCTTACTCCTTCTCTCCCCCTTACTACCTTCCTCTCCTTCCTTCCTTCCTTCCTTCCTTCCTTCCTTCCTTCCTCTCCCTCCTTCTAAACTCTTCCCTGAGTGGTTTTAATTCTAATGCACATTATATTTAGCACACTGATAACATTTTCCCATGATTTAATTTGTTGGTGTCACTTTTATACTTCATATTTTTTTAATATCGTATCTATCCTGTTACTCTTTATTTTAGGTATATGTTATTAATCTAATGCTACCTCCTTAATCTCATTCTGTCATCTAGGTTACCTTCATTTCTTTTCTATTCTATTCTCTTTTTCCTTTAATCATGAGTTTAATCTCTTATCTATATTCCTTTTCTATCCATTCATAAAATTTGACCCGTACATTATAATATTCCAAATCTTCCTTATCTTTCAGCTTCATTGTCAATCTATTCATTTCTCCATTTCTCTTCCATTCTGAAGGGTTAGGGTTAGGGTGAGTCTCAGCAACCGGTGAGGTCACACAGAATCAGCTTTCTACAGGTCCCATCAACCGTCAAATGTCGCTTGATGGGGCCTGGGGGAAGAGCCTTCTCTGTGGGGGCCCCAGCCCTCTGGAATAAACTTCCTCCAGAGATTCACACTGCCCCCCCACTCTCCTCGCCTTCCGCAAGAGTATCAAGACATTTATGCCGCCAGGCTTGGAGCATTTAGATCTCAGCCCCCTGGCCAACTAAATGTTTCTATGGCTGCTGTTTGAATGGGTATGGCTGATTTTTAACATAAATAGGGATTTTAGATTGACCCCTTTTGGAATACTGTATTGTGTCCAGTTCTGGAGACCTCACCTACAAAAAGAGATGGATAAAATTGAAGGGGTCCAAAGACGGGCAACAAGAATGGTGGAAGGTCTTAAGCATCAAACTGATCAGGAAAGACTTCATGAACTCCATCTGTCTAGTCTGGAGGACCGAAGGGAAAGGGGGGACACGATTGAAACATTTAAATATGGTCAAGGGTTCAATAAGGTTCAGGAGAGAAGTGTTTTTAATAGGAAAGAAAGAACAAGGGGGCACAATCTGAGGTTAGTTGGGAGAAAGATCAGAAGCAATGTGACAAAATATTATTTGATTGAAAGAGTAGTAGACTCTTGGAACAAACTCACAGCAGACGTGGTTGGTAAATCCACAGTCACTGAATGTAAACATGCCTGGGATAAATATAGATCCATCCTAAGATAAAATAGAGGAAATAGTATAAGGGAACACTAGATGGACCAGGAGGTATTTTTCTGCCCTCAATCTACGTTTCTATGTTTAGTTTTAATTAATTGGATATAGCTATTGCATTCTATTTTCTTTTTAAATGTTGTCAGCTGCCCCAATAGATGGATAGATAGATGGATGGATGGATGGACGGGCAGACAGACAGATGATAGACAGACAGACAGATGATAGATAGACAGACAGACAGATGATAGACAGACAGACAGATAGACAGACAGACAGATGATAGACAGACAGACAGATAAATATCAAAAGAAGACAAGGGTTGAGGTAGAGAAAAGGGATCCACTACAGTTTATTTAAAAATTGCCACGTTTCTGTCACTTGCTTCAGTCCAGGTGCCTGAAGGCGATGGAGTAGTCCTACTTCTACCTCTGGAACAAATTTAACATGCAACACTCTGATGTCCATCACGAGAATTTTTTTTTAAAAAAAGAACATGTCTCAAAAGTTTTAAGATGTGTCCAAAATGCGATGTTGGCACCTTCTGCAAAACCCCGTTGCGTGCAGCCAGAGGCTGACCTAGAGAACACAGCCCTTAAATTATGGTTTGGCAAATGTACACCGTCTGGGCCACCGTTAAAGCCAGCTACGCATTTTATCCCAGAGAAGGAAGCAAGCATCCATCGCCAAAGCTGATTTCTGGTTTGGAGACCACACGCGGCGGAGAAAGTGGTGTTATGTAAAGAGCAATAGAGAAAAACAAAAGGCTTTGTAATTAACAGGATTGCATTTTTCCCCGGTTGGTAATTTCCTGATTCAAGAAATGAATAGTGTGTCAATGTGTTTTTTTTTTTTAAAAACCAATTTTTTTTAAAATTTACAAAAAAAGGAAGAAAAAAACTTTTGTTCACCATCTGTTATCACCTCTTATTATTCATCCTACTTCCAATGCGACGGGAATCTGGGATTAATTGTCACGAGAGAGAACTCGATCTCGGCATAACATACGGCTCTCCAAGACACCCCCCCCCCAAACACGATGGTATTTATTAATTAAATCATTAATTAATTTATCGATGTGTTAATTAATCTTTCCAAGAGCCCCCAACGCAATGATATGTTCACCTATCTTTGTAAACCCTCTCGATCTTGGTTTATATTCAGGCTTCGATGGAGCGACGGCAGATGAGAAATCAAGAAGAGAAAAAGGAGGCTGAAAATTAGAAACCTAGAAACATAGAAGACTGACGGCAGAAAAAGAGCTCATGGTCCATCTAGTCTGCCCTTATACTATTTCCTGTATTTTATCTTACAATGGATCTATGTTTATCCCAGTAAATTCAGTTACTGTGGATTTATTTACCACGTCTGCTGGAAGTTTGTTCCAAGGATCTACTACTCTTTCAGTGAAATAATATTTTCTCATGTTGCTTTTGATCTTTCCCCCAACTAACTTCAGATTGTGTCCCCTTGTTCTTGGGTTCACTTTCCTATTAAAAACACTTATTTATTTATTTATTTATTTATTTATTTATTTATTTATTTATTTATTTTATTATTTAGATTTGTATGCCGCCCCTCTCCGAAGACTCGGGGCGGCTCACAACAAGATAGAACAAATCATAAATAATCAGAAAACTTTAAAATTTATACAAGATTTAAAAGAACCCCCCACACACAAACATACCATGCATAAATTGAACATGCCCGGGGGAGGTGTTTCAGTTCCCCCATGCCTGACGGCAAAGGTGGGTGTTAAGGAGTTTACGGAAGGCAGGGAGAGTAGGGGCAGTTCTAATCTCTGGGGGGGAGTTGGTTCCAGAGAGTCGGTGCCGCCACAGAGAAGGCTCTTCCCCTGGGGCCCGCCAACCGACATTGTTTAGTTGATGGGACCCGGAGAAGGCCCACTCTGTGGGACCTAATCGGTCGCTGGGATTCGTGCGGCAGGAGGCGGTCTCGGAGATATTCTGGTCCAGTGCCATGAAGGGCTTTAAAGGTCATAACCAACACTTTGAATTGTGACCAGAAATTGACTTAAACCCTCCTGAACCTTATTTAACCCTTGAACATATTTAAATGTTTCGATCCTGTCCCCCCTTTCCCTTCTGTCCTCCAGACTTCTTCTCTTCTCTCCTTTGCTCTCTGTCCTGTTCTGTTCTATTGTTCTATTCTACTCTACACTCTAATTTTCTCTCCTTTTCTCTTCTCATCCTATCCTCCCCTCCTTTTAGGATCATACCTCAATGGGGTTAGTGGCTCGCCTGAATATCCTGAATACAGTGGCTTGAAGAAGGATGAATGGGCTTTTGAGTCCCATCTGGCATTAGAAATAACATGCCAAGGCATCCAAATAGAGAAATATGCTTAACTCTTCCTACAAAATAACAGAATCTGAAATCAGTGGATACTTTGGGTATTTTTTTTTTAATTTGAGGCCAATTACAGTTGTCATAGAGAAGCCGTTGCAGAGGGAAATTGTGTTAGGAAAGAAGGGGAGGGATTGAGGGTTATTTGACAATAATTACTCAAGTCTGTAATTAGCGGAGGGAAAATGCACAATTGTGGCAAATTGAGGGCAGGGAGACAGCACAACGGCTGTGTCTCTCCAGAAAAAGACAAACATCCCCTGCCAAGACAACGCGATGCCATCTACCCAACTTTCACCTGCTGAATTCAGGTACAGTGATACCTCGTCTTACAAACGCCTCGTCATACAAACTTTTCGAGATACAAACCCGGGGTTTAAGATTTTTTTGCCTCTTCTTACAAACTATTTTCACCTTACAAACCCACCACCACCGCTGGGATGCCCCACGTCTGGACTTCCATTGCCAGCGAAGCGCCCGTTTTTGCGCTGCTGGGATTCCCCCCGAGGCTCCCCTCCATGGGAAACCCCACCTCCGGACTTCCGTGTTTTTGTGATGCTGCAGGGAATCCCAGCATGGGAATCCCAGCAGCGCAAAAACAGGCACTTCACTGGCAACGGAAGTCCAGAGGTGGGGTTTCCCAGCGAGGGGAGCCTCAGTGAAATCGCAGCACCGCAGAAACACAGAGGTCTGGAGGTGGGGTTTCGAGGACTTTGGTGTGTTTGCGATGCTGCGATTTCATTGATACTCCCCTCGCTGTGAAACCCCACCCCCGGACTTCCATTGCCAGTGAAGTGCTTGTTTTTGTGATGCTGGGATTATCCTGCTAGGATTCCCCTGCAGCATCGCAAAAACACAGAGGTCCAGAGGTGGGGTTTCCCATGGAGGTAGCACAGTGGTTAGAGTGCAGCACTGCAGGGTCCTTTAGCTGACTGCTAGCTGTAGTTCGGCAGTTCAAATCTCACCAGGCTCCAGGTTTTCTCAGCCTTCCCTCCTTCCCAGGTGGGTCAAATGTGGACCCAGATTGTTGGGGGCAAGAGGCTGAGTCTGTCAACTGCTTAGAGAGGGCTGTCAAAGCACTGTTAAGTGGTATGTAAGTCTATTGTTAGCCGCCCCGAGCCTACGGAGTGGGGCGGCATACAAATCCAATTAATAATAATAATAATAATAATAATAATAATAATAATAATAATAGCTATTTTATCTGAAGCAGAATCTTCATCAGACTGTGTTGATAGGAAGATTGGTTAAAAAACATTGGAAGGAAAATGCAGGATTGTCTAACAGAAGGCAATTACTATCCATCAAATGTACTGAACAGAATTATTCTTCCGAAACCCGCTAACATTTCTAAAAAAGCATTTTCACCTTTAGGTTGACTTGGGAAATAACTCATTTATGAAAATGTCACATTAAATCTGTTCAGCCCAGCACTTTAGGAGAGAGAAAGTCAGGCATGTTCATCTGACATTAAGCGTATTTCCCTGTTCAACAAAATGCCTTGCAAAGCTCTTTTGGATGACTCGAATAAGAGAGGCACATGTCATTATCTCCAGTAAATTAAGCTCTCTCGAACACATTGAGGAAACTGTCTCAATGCAGCTTCAGAAAAAGACTCCAGACTGATGGCTTTTGACCGAATCTATTCTCGGGCTTGGAAAAATCCAGGATTTAAAGCAAGAAACCATTAACATAGAAACATAGAAGATTGAGGGCAGAAAAAGACCTCCTGGTCCATCTAGTCTGCCCTTATACCATTTCCTGTATTTTATCTTAGGATGGATACATGTTTATCCCAGGCACGTTTAAATTCAGTTCCTGTGGATTTACCAACCACGTCTGCTGGAAGTTTGTTCCAAGCATCTACTACTCTTTCAGTCAAATCATATTTTCTCACCTTGCTTCTGATCTTTCCCCCCAACTAACCTCAGATTGTGGCCCCTTGTTCTTGGGTTCACTTTCCTGTTAAAAACACTTCCCTCCTGAACCTTATTTAACCCTATAACATATTTAAATGTTTTGATCTTGTCCCCCCCTTTTCCTTCTGTCCTCCAGACTCTACAGATGGAGTTCATTGAGTCTTTCCTGATACGTTTTATGCTTAAGACCCTCCACCATTTTTGTAGCCCGTCTTTGGACCCGTTCAATTTTATCCATATCTTTTTGTAGGTGAGGTCTCCAGAACTGAACACAGTATTCCAAATGGGGTCTCACCAGCGCTCTATATAAGGGGATCACAATCTCCCTCTTCCTGCTTGTTATACCTCTAGCTATGCAGCCAAGCATCCTACTTGCTTTTCCTACCGCCCGCCCACACTGCTCACCCATTTTGAGACTGTCAGAAATCACGATCCCTAAATCCTTCTCTTCTGAAGTCTTTGCTAGCACAGAACTGCCAACACAATACTCAGACTGAGATATTGAGATAGCCATATTGGATGGATAACCTGATGGAAGGACCTCGGTAACCAACAGTAAGACCAATTGGAATATCTGGGCACTCCCGATTTTAGAAAAGCACAAATAACCAGAATTGAAAAACACTGAGCCCTTCAGAAAAAGCAACCTTTGTTGTTTGTCATTATTCATTTCAAGCCAACTGTGGAGCTCTCTCCTTCCTCAAATCGAGCGGCTGTCCGCCTGGTTTGGGTATATCCTCAGAAGGAGGCTTCATCTGCCACGCCAATCAAACCTTTGCAAGATGGTTACGCCGTGGCTCAACCTGTCAAGTATAAAAAAAACCCCTTCGGTCTGGTTTCCAGAAGGTGGCAAAGCTGTCTCGTTTGGAGCAAAAAAAACAAATACTCAGAAAAACAATACAGTATACCGCAATTCCAAAAAGCATCTGTTAGTGCTGAAAAACAGGAGGTGTCAACGAAGAAGGAGGGTAATTAATGGTCCTGGGAGGACCTCTGGCTGAAGAAGAAGACGGCCAGCCAAGGACAGCTTGCTCAGTTCTGCAAGGAAGCTCCTGACATTTGAAAGGAACATCTTGCCAGCATTCAAGCCAACTTGAATGCAGTGGCTGCCGATTAGTCTTCCAACATAATTCAAAGTGTTGGTTATGACCTACAAAGCCCTACGTGGCATGGGACCAGATCTGTTGGCTGTGGCGAGGGGGGCATTTGCCCAGGTTCGCCTGGTGCACCAGTTGTGGCCCTACCTGGACCGGGACTCACTGCTCACGGTCACTCATGCCCTCATCACCTCGAGGTTCGACTACTGCAATGATATCTACATGGGGTTAATTTTGAAGAGTGGAAACTACAAATTGTGCAGAAAGCAGCCACGTGAGCAGTCACGGGACTATCCAGACATGTCCAGACGATAGTGAGACCACACTTGGAGTCCTGTGTACAGTTCTGGTCACCTCACCTCAAGAAGGATAGAATGGAACTGGGAAAGGTGCAAAAAAGGGCAATAAGAAGGATCAAGGAAATGGAGCCCCTCCCTTATGAAACCCGGTTGCAAGGCCTTGGTCTCTTCAGCCTTGAAAGACGGCGTTTAAGGGGGGACTTGATCAAGTGTATAAAATCACGCATGGGATGGAAAAGGTGGATAGAGAAAAATTCTTTCCTCTATCACACAACACTAGGACGAGGGGGCCCTCCCTAAAGCTCACAGGTGAGAAGTTGAGGACAAATAAAGGGAGATATTTCTTCACCCAGAGGGTTCTTGGTTTATGGAATTCACTTCCAGAAGAGGTCATGACAGCTGTCAGCCTGGATAGCTTCAAGGCAGGATGCGACAGATTCATGGATGCCAAGTGTATCGGTGGTTATTGAAACGGATGTCCATGTGCTGCCTCTATGTTGGTTGAAGCAGGCAGGGTTCCCTTGGGTCCCATTTGTTGGGGGTCTGGGGAAAGGGAGGGTCTTGCCTTCTCTTTCTGCTCAAGATCTCCATGGACAATTGGGGGGCCACTGTGGGACACAGAATGCTGGACTTTGGCCCAATTCAGCAGGACTCTTCTTAGGTTCTCATGTTCTTATGTCCACATCTCTTCAACACTCTGCCGATTGGTTTCCAGACTCAATTCAAAGTGTTGGTGATGACCTATAAAGCCCTACATGGCATGGGATCAGATTACTTATGGGACTGCCTCCTGCCACATGAATCCCAGTGATCGGTCAGGTCCCACAGAGTCAGTCTTCTCCAGGTCCCGTCAACTAGACAGTGTTGCTTGGGGAAGAGCCTTCTCTGTGGGGGCCCCGGCCCTCTGAAACGAGCTCCCCTTGGAGATCCGTACTACTTATATAGAGCGCTGGTGAGACCACATTTGGAGTACTGTGTTCAGTTCTGGAGACCTCACCTACAAAAAGATATTGACAAAATTGAACGGGTCCAAAGACGGGCTACAAGAATGGTGGAAGGTCTTAAGCATCAAACGTATCAGGAAAGACTTCATGAACTCAATCTGTATAGTCTGGAGGACAGAAGGAAAAGGGGGGACATGATCGAAACATTTAAATACGTTAAAGGGTTAAATAAGGTCCAGGAGGGAAGTGTTTTCAATAGGAAAGTGAACACAAGAATAAGGGGACACAATCTGAGGTTAGTTGGGGGAAAGATCAGAAGCAACATGAAAAAATATTATTTTACTGAAAGAGTAGTAGATCCTTGGAACAAACTTCCAGCAGACGTGGTTGGTAAATCCACAGTAACCGAATTTAAACCTGCCTGGGATAAACATATATCCATTGTAAGATAAAATACAGGAAATAGTATAAGGGCAGACTAGATGGACCATGGGGTCTTTTTCTGCCGTCAGTCTTCTATGTTTCTATGTTTCTATGTTTCTACTCCCATTCTCCCTGCATTCTGTAAAGTTTTAAGGACCCACCTCTGCCAGCAGGGTTGGGGCCATTGAAATTTTAATATCTTGCCCTGCCCAATGAATCAACATATGATGTATGAATCTGTTTGTCTAATTTTTAACTATGGGGATTTTTAGAATGTAATTTTATTTCGATTTCCAAAGTGTTTATATTACATTTGTTGTAAGCCGCCCTGAGTCTCAGGACAAAGGAGACATAGAAATTGAATGAATGAATAAAGAAACAAACAAATAAACAAACTGGTGTAGCAGCTCCACGCCAACTGCCCTTGTTTCTCCCCTCCTTTTCTGGCCCTGTTTCCTCCCAGGAGATTCCTAGAGAGGCCACACGGAGGCTTCTGTCCGCCTTTTCCGACCCTGTTTCCTCCCAGGAGATTCCTAGAGAGGCCACACGGAGGCTTCTGTCCGCCTTTTCCGGCCCTGTTTCCTCCCAGGAGATTCCTAGAGACGCCCCACGAAGGATTTTCCTCACCTTTTCCGGCCCTGTTTCCTCCCAGGAGATTCCTAGAGACGCCCCACAGAGGCTTCTCTCTTCCTTTTCCAGCCCTGTTCCCTCCCAGGAGATTCATAGAGAGGCCCCACGGAGGCTTCTCCCAAACTTTTCCGGCCCTGTTTCCTCCCAGGAGATTCCTAGAGAGGTCCCACGGAGGCTTCTCCCCGCCTTTTCTGGCCCTGTTTCCTCCCAGGAGATTCCTAGAGAGGTCCCACAGAGGCTTCTCCCTGCCTTTTCCGGTTCTTATCTAGAAAAGTTTGTAAGTAGAGGCGTTTGTAGGTAGAGGTACCACTGGTTTGCAAAATGAGGTATTTGGTTTGCAAAATGAGAATTAAACACTGTTGTCTCTTGACTTATCCTAACTTTTCCCAAACGGCTTATTAGGGATGGAAATGAAAGCAACAAAGAACATTTTCTTCCAGTGCCTTTTAAAAGGCAACAGAGACACTTGGCCTAAGATTTCTTTAAATTTCATAAACCGTTTAAAAGACGCCGCGTAAGTATTCTCCCTTTTGGAACAATTGAAGAGCAATTTAGAGCAACGGAGGCATTTGAATCCATGCTCTCAGCCCAGCGGGTTCTCGTGTCACTCTGGACAAAGCTTTAAGAGGCGGCCTAACGCAAGCCTTAAAAACGAAGGGGCGTTATGAATATTATTAGCCTCGTAATCAAGAGGCTGCAGGCAAGGCTTACCGTTATTGCTGCTGTCTGGTTTTTCATCTGTCTGGCTCTCTGGAAAGAACGATAAAGCAAGAGTGAGGATTATTATTATTATTATCATTATCATTATTATTTTGCCGTTAGCATTATTATAAAGTAATTTCGCCTTACAGCCTCTAGCTATGGGGCCCTTGATGCTTTCTGGTCTTTCGGTGCTGTTTTGCAGGCGTTTAATTACCTAACCAGGTAACATCATCAGTGCTAGAAGGGAGAAGGCATTTTTGGGAGGAGGGAGGATGAGGGGGGGGGAAGAGGAAAAGGAGGAGGAAGAGGCGGAGGAGGAAGAAGAGGGGAAAAGAGGAAGAGGAAGAAGAGGAGGAGGAGGAAGAAGAGGAAGAGGAGGAGGAAGAGGAGGAAGAAGAAGAGGGAAAAAGAGGAAGAGGAAGAAGAGGAGGAGGAGGAGGAAGAAGAGGAAGAGGAGGAGGAAGAGGAGGAAGAAGAGGGAAAAAGAGGAAGAGGAAGAAGAGGAGGAGGAGGAGGAAGAAGAGGAAGAGGAGGAGGAAGAGGAGGAAGAAGAAGAGGGAAAAAGAGGAAGAGGAAGAAGAGGAGGAGGAGGAGGAAGAAGAGGAAGAGGAGGAGGAAGAGGAGGAAGAAGAAGAAGGAAAAAGAGGAAGAGGAAGAAGAGGAGGAGGAGGAGGAAGAAGAGGAAGAGGAGGAGGAAGAGGAGGAAGAAGAGGGGGAAAGAGGAAGAGGAAGAAGAGGGGGAAAGAGGAAGAGGAAGAGGAGGAGGAGGAAGAAGAGGAAGAGGTGGAAGAAGAAGAGGGAAAAAGAGGAAGTGGAAGAAGAAGAAGAAGAAGAGGGGAAAAGAGGAAGAGGAAGAAGAGGAGGAGGAGGAAGAAGAGGAAGAGGAGGAAAAAGAAGAGGGGAAAAAGAGGAAGCGGAAGAAGAGGAGGAGGAGGAGGAAGAAGAGGAGGAAGAGGAGGAAGAAGAAGAGGGGGAAAGAGGAAGAGGAAGAAGAGGAGGAGGAGGAAGAAGAGGAAGAGGAGGAGGAGGAAGAGGAGGAAGAAGAAGAGGGAAAAAGAGGAAGTAGAAGAAGAGGAAGAGGAGGAGGAAGAAGAGGAGGAAGAGGAGGAAGAAGAAGAGGGGGAAAGAGGAAGAGGAAGAAGAGGAGGAGGAGGAAGAAGAGGAAGAGGAGGAGGAGGAAGAGGAGGAAGAAGAAGAGGGGAAAAAGAGGAAGCGGAAGAAGAGGAGGAGGAGGAAGAAGAGGAGGAAGAGGAGGAAGAAGAAGAGGGGGAAAGAGGAAGAGGAAGAAGAGGAGGAGGAGGAAGAAGAGGAAGAGGAGGAGGAGGAAGAGGAGGAAGAAGAAGAGGGAAAAAGAGGAAGTAGAAGAAGAGGAAGAGGAGGAGGAGGAGGAGGAAGAGGAGAAGGATTCTGGATCCTTGGTGCTCTCGGATCTTATTTATTTATTTATTTGACTCGACTTCTATGCCGCCCAATC
Source organism: Erythrolamprus reginae (assembly GCF_031021105.1). Lineage (NCBI taxonomy): Eukaryota > Metazoa > Chordata > Lepidosauria > Squamata > Dipsadidae > Erythrolamprus > Erythrolamprus reginae. The sequence continues at coordinate 137,490,769 of NC_091953.1, read as the reverse complement.
CCAACGGGACACAGTGAGGCTGACAACAATATAAAAATACAATACGTAATAAAAAGAAATCAAATATTAAATATAATAAAACAATTTTTAAAAACCCGTTATAAAACCCACATAGCAAAGCAGTGCAATCAAACCAACATGCACACCAATCCAACACAGTTGGGCCGTTGCAGATGGAAATTACATGTAAATATATGTAAATAGCTTGGGGGTTTTCTTGCAGATGTTTTGTTACTAAACTAGGTAGCATCATCACTATTAAAACTGCAATTATCTTTACTCTAAGCCTATACTACACATGGGCTGTTAGCTAATCATGTCTCAGTAGCAACGATAGAAAGTCAATTTCCTGTCTTTCTTCAGCCAATTCAATGTCTCTTGAAGTCTGTGATAATTCTCTTCCTGTACTATATAAAGAATGGACAACAGGTTGTTCAAAATGTTGTCACAGAATGACATGATAAGAGGAAAAGGGCTGATGGCTTAAAAACAACTAGAAAAAAAAATAAGGGGGTCACAGCATGGAAAATAACTGAGGTTGGAAAGAGATTTAATGACATACTTACAAAGTGAGAATAATCCTACGTAGCTTCTGCTCTGGCAATCTCACACTACTTACCAGAGCTTACAAAACTTTTGCAAGACCCATCCTCAAATACAGCTCATCTGTTTGGAACCCCTATCGCATCTCAGACATTAACATCCTTGAAAATGTCCAAAGATACTTCACCAGAAGAGCCCTTCACTCCTCCACTTGAAACAGAAGACCTTACGAGACTAGACTTTCAATCCTGGGCCTCAAAAGTCTAGAACTAAGACGCCTTAAACAAGATCTAAGTATTGCCCACAAGATCATATACTGCAACGTCCTGCCTGTCAAAGACTACTTCAGCTTCAACCACAACAACACAAGAGCACACAACAGATTTAAACTTAATATTAACCACTTCAAACTTGACTGTAAAAAATATGACTTCAGTAACCGAGTTTTCAAAGCGTGGAACTCATTACCGGACTCTATAGTGTCATCCCCAAACCCCCAACACTTTACCCTTAGATTATCTACGGTTGACCTCTACAGATTCCTAAGAGGTCAGTAAGGGGCGAGTACAAGTGCACTAGAGTGCCTTCTGTCCCCTGTCCTATTACTCTCCTATATCTCCTCTACCTTTCTTCTATTCCTATATCTCTTCTTCTATTCTTTCATTGATATGTTCTATTACTATACCTTCTTTTCTATTATTTCTTAGATATATTTTACTATGAGTATCTCCTCTATAACCTTCATCGTGTATTTTACTATGTGTATATAGATATATACCCACTAAAACCCTCATTTTGTATTGGACAAAATAATAAATAAATAAATAAATAAATAAATAAATAAAACCTTAACAAACTGCAAGATATTATAAAGTACAAAATAAGAGTGGAAAAACGAATAAAAGTGATAAATCTGGTCCTGCAGGTTTTGTAATATATATGGGGATTTTTTCTTCTTCTTTTCTTTTTATAAAATTGGGGCACCAATAGCATTTGCTTCCTAAAGTCACAGGATTTTCCATCGCAGCTTCTTTAGACTTTGAAAAAAATACATTTCAGAGGATAGATCGCTTAAACAAAAAAGCCACGACAGCCCAAAAAAACCCAAGGAAATTTGATCGCCAAAAATGTCTCAAGTCAGATGATCAATTGTTTTAATCAACATATTGGATTTTATACACTGTTATGCCCGGACAAGCCTTTGGGCATTGGTCAGTCTATTTGGTTAAAAAAATCTGCCTTCTCCAACCCAGCAGGATCCAGTTGGGATTAAAAATTTGGAGTCGCTGGTTTAATTACAAAAAAATAGAGAATTGCATTCCCGTTAAATTTTGGAAGGCTGAAACGGTAATAAAGACCTTGTGTAAAAGGCAGAACGTCATCGCTTTGCAAAAAAACACGTCATTTTAAAAACTGGAGGCTTATCACTGGATTTCTAGTCTATGGAAATTATTTACTGTAATAATAACAACATTTTCTCTGTTATTGTTGTCGTTATTGGTGCAGGAAGTCCTTGATTTATAACAGTTCAGTGAGTGACTGTTGAAAGTTACAACGGCACTTAAAAAAAGTGAGTTATTATGTCCCTTTTTTTCACAATTACAACTTTTGCCACATGACTGGCTACGTGATCAAAATTCAGAGACATAATATACACCTAATGGATTGGGAAAAATATCAAACTTCTGTGAAATCAAAGTGTCCACTGAGGGTAGAACAAGAAGCATTGGGTGGAAACTAAACAAGGAGAGAAGCAACTTGGAACTAAGGAGAAAGTTCCTGACAGTGAGAACAATTAATCTGTGGAACAGCTTGCCTCCAGAAGTTGTGAATGCTCCAACACTGGAAGTTTTAAAGCAGAGGTTGGATAACCATCTGTCTGAAGTAGTGTAGGGTTTCCTGCCTAAGCAGAGGGTTGGACTAGAAGACCTCCAAGGTCCCTTCCAACTATTGTTAATCTGTTCTAAATTATATTTTGAATTGGAGAGGAACGCAAGAGTTGTGTTGAGAAAGGAATGATGAAAAGATGAAAAACCTGCATTTAACCCTGTGGTTTAAATCAAAAGGAGGAGGTATTACAAGACTTTCTGTAAAGATCTTTCACGGGGAACATTTTGAGTGTCACCTCTCCCAAACACTGGCTGCACGCAGCATTTTCTTCCTAAACAGATCTATTCATCGCCCGGGTCTTTATCTGACAAAAGGATGCACCATTTCCTTTTTAAGTACGAAAGGAGAACAGCTGTCTCGCGAAAGGAAATATCTTAACGGGTTTAACAAGTCCCATTATATTCAAGTTCTCTTGGAAGCTAATTACCTCTGCAACCGCTTTTGGAATCCTCCGCTAGCTTATCTTTTAAAAGTCAGGGGAATCGTGCCGTGGCATTTAGAAAGACATTTACTGAAATTAAGAACGCGCCTCGGCTACAAAGACATCCCACCACTCCACCATAACATGAACTGAATCCCTTGGCTTGTGCCCCATCTTCTTCACTTATTTACGTAGAAGGAGGAAAGCCGTGGCCATTTTGCCCTCCGCGGGAAGATATTGTGCAGGAGACCAACAACACAGCGCAATATAAAATGTGCCGGTGCTTGGAGGCTGTTGGGGTCTGGATGGGTGTCAACCGACTCAAGCCCTTCATGGCATCAGACCAGAATACCTCCGGGACCGCCTTCTGCCGCACAAATCCCAGCGACTGGTTAGGTCCCACAGAGTTGGCCTTCTCTGGGTCCCGTCGACTAAACAATGTCGTCTGGCGGGACCCAGGGGAAGAGCCTTCTCTGTGGCGGCCCCGACCCTCTGGAACCAGCTTCCCCCCTGAGATTAGAACTGCCCCCACCCTCCTTGCCTTTCGCAAGCTCCTTAAAACCCACCTCTGTCATCAGGCATGGGGGAATTGAGACATCTCCCCCAGACTTATATAGTTTTATGTATGGTTTTAATGATGGGGTTTATAAATGTTTTCCTATGTTGGTGGAGGCAGGCAGGGTTCCCTGGGGTCCCATTTGTTGGGGGGGTCCAGGGAAAGGGAGGGTCTTGCCTTCTCCTTCTGTTCAAGATCCCCATGGACAATTGGGGGGCCACTGTGGGACACAGAAGGCTGGACTCGATGGGCTTTGGCCCCATTCAGCAGGGCTCTTCTTAGGTTCTTATGTAAATAAATACCGTAGAAATGTTTTCCCCTTCCCCACCTCTCTTGGGAAGGGGGAAAATAAAAAAGAGAAGAGAAAGAAGAAACGTACAATTCCCCAGTTTTGTTCCAACAACTGTTGTGGGAAGAACTGGGCAACAGCACAGCCACACATGGACGGGCGATGACTGTGTGTTGTCAACCCCCAAAGGTGAGCCAACCGAGAGGGAGGCGGTGCAGAGGTGGCGGGTGGAAGGAATGCCAGTAGGAGAGGACACATTTTTCAACGCATGTTCGCTTGCTTCACAGTGAGGAGGTGCTGTGGGCAACAAGCCAGAGGTTGTGGCTGTGTTATTTTTAAACATGTAGTAGGTGTATATTTTTTCTTGAAGGTTTCAATCTCTGGGGCTAATGCAGTAGGGAAGCAGCGAATGTGGTTTTGAACATAAGAACATAAGAAGAGCCAGGCTGAATTGGGCCAAAGCCCATCAAGTCCATTGTTATGTGTCCCGCAGTGGTCCCCCAATTATCCATGGGGATCTTGAACAGGAGACCCTCCCTTTCCCTTGACCCCCAACAAATGGGACCCAAGAGAATCCTGCCTGCCTCAACCAACATAGAGGCGGCACTTGGACATCCGTTTCAATCACCATCAATTCTTTCTTTCTTTCTTTCTTTCTTTCTTTCTTTCTTTCTTTCTTTCTTTCTTTCTTTCTTTCTTTCTTTCTTTCTTTCTTTCTTGATTTGATTTGATTTGATTTGATTTGATTTGTATGCCGGCCCTCTCCGCAGACTCGGGGCAGCTAACAACAGTAATAAAAACCAGCATGTAACAATCCAATACTAAAACAACTAAAAACCCTTATTATAAAACCAAACATAATGTGTAAATTGTAAAGGCCTAGGGGGAAAGAATATCTCAGTTCCCCCATGCCTGACGGCAGAGGTGGGTTTTAAGAAGCCTGGGGGGAGTTGGTTCCAAAGGGCCGGGGCTGCCGCAGAGAAGGCTCTTCCCCTGGGTCCTGCCAAACGACATTGTTTAGTTGACGGGACCTGGAGAAGGCCCACTCTGTGGGACCTAACTGGTCACTGGGATTCGTGCGGCAGAAGGCAGTCCCGGAGATATTCTGGTCCGGTGCCATGAAGGGCTTTATAGGTCATAACCAACACTTTGAATTGTAACCGGAAACTGATCGGCAACCAATGCAGACTGCGGAGTGTTGGTGTAACATGGGCATATTTGGAAAAGCCCATGATTGCTCTCGCAGCTGCATTTTGCACGATCTGAAGTTTCCGAACACTCTTCAAAGGTAGCCCCATGTAGAGAGCATTACGGTAGTCAAGCCTCGAGGTGATGAGGGCATGAGGGACTGTGAGCAGTGACTCCCGGTCCACATAGGGTCACAACTGGTGCACCAGGCGAACCTGGGCAAACGCCCCCCTTGCCACAGCTGAAAGATGTTTCTCTAATGTGAGCTGTGGATCGAGGAGGACGCCCAAGTTGCGGACCCTCTCTGAGGGGGTCAATAACTCCCCCCCCCAGGGTGATGGACGGACAGATGGGATTGTCCTTGGGAGGCAGAACCCACAGCCACTCCGTCTTATCAGGGTTGAGTTTGAGCCCGTTGACACCCATCCAGGCCCCAACAGCCTCCAGGCACCGGCACATCACTTCCATGCCTAGGACTCTTCCCAGCTAATGGTTAGCACCCGCTTTGGAGTTGGATAAGGATCAACTGATCTCATGATATAATGTAAAGGGATATAATGTGTAACAGCATACAAAAACAGATAAACCTATGCAATGTAATAAACCATTTGTAAAGGTAAACATAAAGTGATAGAAATAGAAATGTAAATATATATTATGTAAAAATGTAGATGTAAGAAACATGATGAAATGGGTTAGATCTGTAAACAAAGAAAGATTTTGTGGAGTATACAGCATCTTTTATTCATTATTTTGTAAAACTCAATAAACAAAACTTTTTTTTAAAAAAGGATCAACTGAATTCACCTGAAGTTGGATTTAATTTGCTAATGGCTAATGAATAATGAACTTAAAGTAGAGCTTTGACAGGTTAAATGTCAGATTATTAAACTCTCCATGGGAGGAGGAGGAATGCACAATTTGACCAGGGTGTTTGGTTAATATAGAAATATTATTCCCCAAAACGTAGAAGTGGAGCAGCCCTTAAAGGCAAAATAACGGGTAGCCAAAATTGCACCGTTGCATGGCAACCAGTGATGTACATATGGTGATTTTCACAGAACAAAAACACGGCTTATATTTCATGCATAAACAAGCAAATAGCCTTGCAAAGATAATAACCGGGTCTCTCTCTTTCAACCAGCCAACTCTCTGGAAAAGAGTTCCATTCCGGCATTAAAATATTAAACTGCTTCATAATTTTTTTGGGGAACACTTTACATATTGAGAAACCTGTCCCAACTACAGACCACCAAGACAACTAGACACGAAGACGGTTTTCCCCCCGAACATCATCACTCTGCTAAACACATAATTCCCTCACCACTGTCAAACTATTCACTAAGGCTGTATTACTATTACTATTAGTCTTCTCATCATTCCTATCACCCACATCCTCCCACTTATGACTGACTGCATGACTGTAACTTGTGGCTTGTACCCTTATAATTTACTGGAAGCCACCCAATATATATAGAAACGTAGAAACATAGAAGACTGACGACAGAAAAAGACCTCATGGTCCATCTAGTCTGCCCTTATACTATTTCCGGTATTTCATCTTAGGATGGATATATGTTTATCCCAGGCATGTTTAAATTCAGTCACTGTGGGTTTACCAACCATGTCTGCTGGAAGTTTGTTCCAAGCATCTACTACTCTTTCAGTGAAATAATATTTTCTCATGTTGCTTTTGATCTTTCCCCCAACTAACTTCACATTGTGGCCCCTTGTTCTTGGGTTCACTTTCCTATTGAAAACACTTCCCTCCTGAACCTTATTTAAGCCTTTAACATGTTCAAATGTTTCGATCATGTCCCCCCTTTTCCTTCTGTCCTCCAGACTCTACAGGTTGAGTTCATGAAGTCTTTCCTGATACGTTTTATGCTTAAGACCTTCCACCATTCTTGTAGCCCGTCTTTGGACCCGTTCAATTTTGTCAATATCTTTTTGTAGGTGAGGTCTCCAGAACTGAACACAGTATTCCAAATGGGGTCTCACCAGCGCTCTATATAAGGAGATCACAATCTCCCTCTTCCTGCTTGTTATATCTCTAGCTATGCAGCCAAGCATCCTACTTGCTTTCCCTACCGCTGACTGCACTGCTCACCCATTTTGAGACTGTCAGAAATCACTACCCCTAAATCCTTCTCTTCTGAAGTTTTTGCTAACACAGAACTGCCAATGCAATACTCAGATTGAGGATTCCTTTTCCCCAAGTGCATTATTAATATTAATATTGATTGTTTCCTCACTGCTTATTTGTACCCTGTGACAATCATTAAGTGTTGTACCTCGTGATTCTTTTTTCTCTCCAATCACAGTACAATAAAAATTATAACAACAACATCAAATTGTTTTACAATAAATCAATTTCAGGAAGTTATAAAATACAATGCTACCACCTTCACTTGTGACATCTGAATAAAAATAGCTGCCCAATTTTTTAATGCCATAGAAATATACTATTAGCTAAGACCCCATTTGAGCTGTTCCAAATTCTAGTATCTCGCATTGAATAGGCTGAAATGTTTCACATCTCTCCTAATCTCTTCCATATCAATTTTCATATATAATCAATACCCTTTACAAATGGTTAACGCCTGTTAATAAAATAGCCTTAAAAAAACATTTGAAAAATTCTTACGGCAGCATAGTCAAAGGGGGAAAAATAAACCCAATAATATCACCAAATATTGCCTAATCAATCCAATTACCAACCTAATTACTAATTGCTTTATATAAAAAATTAAACATAAAAAAGGATAAAATCAAAATAAAATTAAATCTATAAAAAATAAAATGAAGTTAAGTCTCTAAAGAAATGATTCTTGATAAATAAAAGCTTGTCTTTTATGTACACTGAGAGTATCTGCACCAAAGACAAATTCCTTGTGTGTCCAGTCACACCTGGTCAATAAATAATTCTATTATTCTATTCTATTCTATTCTTCCAAGAGACAAGGTGACTGCTTAAGAGAAACGAAGTTAAGCTGTTGTTTCCTAATATGGTTGGATTGTTACTTTGTACCTTATGACAAATATACATTTATCAAGACTCATCAGAGGCAACATTTAATGTATCATCAAGTGTTGCACTTCATGATTCTTGACACATGTATATTTTCTTTCATATACACTGAGAGCATCTGCACCAAAGACACATGACACTTGGCCAATAAAGAATTCTCTTCTCTTCTCTTCTCTACTCTACTCTACTCTACTATTCTATACTATTCTATTCTATTCTACATTTGGAATACTGTGTTCAGTTCTGGAGACCTCACCTACAAAAAGATATTGACAAAATTGAACGGGTCCAAAGACGGGCTACAAGAATGGTGGAAGGTCTTAAGTATAAAACTTATCAGGAAAGACTTCATGAACTCCATCTGTATAGTCTGGAGGACAGAAGGAAAAGGGGGGACAGGATCGAAACATTTAAATATGTTAAAGGGTTAAATAAGGTTCAGGAGGGAAGTGTTTTTAACAGGAAAGTGAACACAAGAACAAGGGGACACAAGCTGAAGTTAGTTGGGGGAAAGATCAGAAGCAACAGGAGAAAATATTATTTTACTGAAAGAGGAGTAGATGATTGGAACAAACTTCCAGCAGACGTGGTTGGAAAATCCGCAGTCACTGAATTTATACATGCCTGGGATAAACATATATCCATCCTAAGATAAAATACAGGAAATAGTATAAGGGCAGACTAGATGGACCAGGAGGTCTTTTTCTGCCGTCAATCTTCTATGTTTCTATGAACAGAGAACAGAACAGAACAGAATAGAATGAATTAGAAATAGAAAGAAGTAGAAATAGAGAAACAGAAACAGAAATGGTAGGAATAGAAACAATAGAAACAGAACAGAATAGAATTGGAAGAAACCCTAGAGGTCTTTCTAATCCAACCCCCTGCTCAAGCAGGAGAAATACCATTCCAGACAAATGGTTATCCAATCTCATTTAAAAAACTTAGCCATTCTACCGATTAACTTTTCTCACTGTCAGGAATTTTCTCCTTAGTTCTAAGTTGCTTCTCTCCTTGTTTAGTTTCCACCCATTGCTTCTTGTCCTACCCTCAGGTGCTTTGGAGAATAGCCTGATTCCCTCTTCTTTGGGGCAACCCCTGAGAGATTGGAAGGCTGCTATCCTGTCTCCCCTGGTCCTTCTTTTCATTAAACTAGCCATGCCCAGTTCCTGCAACCATTCTTTATATGTTTTAGCCTCCGGTCCCCTAAATATGTTTGTTGCTCTTCTCTGCACTTTTTCTAGAGTCTCAACATCCTTTTTGCATCGTGGCGACCAAAACTGAATGCCATATTCCAAGTGTGGCCTTACCAAGGCCTTATAAAGTGGTATTAACCCTTCACGTGATCTTGATTCTCTCCCTCTGTTGATGCAGCCTAGAACTGTGTTGGCTTTTTTGGCAGCTGCTGCACACAGCTGGCTCAGATTTAAATGATCGTCCAGTAAGCTCGGGGGCTTGTTCACCTTTAACTGAGATCCTCCAGCACAGGATGCTTGAAACCTGTCCACAGCATCAAATTAACCCGAACACAGCGAAGATCATCTCAAAAGCTAGGAGTTAAACATTAAGTGTTATGTATGGATATGATTGTGGAATATTGATTGTGTTTTAAGATAATGGGATTTTAGTCATAGTTTTTATTATTAGATTTGTACATATAGTGTTTTGTATTGTATGTTGTGAGCTGCCCTGGGTCTCCGGAGATGGGCGGCAAAGAAGTCTAATAAATAATAATAATAATAATAATAATAATAATAATAATAATAATAACAACAACAACAACAACAAACAACAAAACAATAATACTAATAATGCTAATAATACTAATACTACTAATATTAATACTAATATACTACTACTACTACTACTACTACTACTACTACTAATAATAATAATAATAATAATAATAATAATAATAGTAATAGTAATAATAATAGTTGAAGCCGTCCCACTTACCTCCAGAGCTCTCGGTGAAGACGGTGAGGGTCTGCCCTCCTACGTTTTGCAAAAGGAAGGGGTGGTCTCTGGGGGCGCTGATGTTCGTGGCCTTCCCCCCGATATCGTCGATGTTGGCAAGATCTTCGTTCAAGGTGAAAGAGACCTGGTGCGAACCAGAAACAACACTTAATATTGAGGACCAAGAAAACGTCTGATGTGGAGTTGACGGCATGATTTGGTGGTGAGTGGGAGACAATTTTTGCCGTTTCCCCCCAAAGGAGAATCCAAATCTTGATGGCATTTCACCCAATCAACTTGTGGGTGCAAACAGATTAGGGCCACCTTGCGATACTGCTAAGTCCTTGAGTGACAACCATTCATTCAGTGACCACTCAAAGTTACATTGGCACTGGACGAAGCGATTTAGAAACGTAGAAAACATAGAAGACTGACAGCAGAAAAAGACCTCGTGGTCCATCTAGCCCGCCCTTATCCTATTTCCTGTATTTCATCTCAGGATGGATCTATGTTTATCGCAGGCATGTTTACATTCAGTTACTGTAGGTTTACCAACCATTTAGCAAACGTTTTTCAAACTTATGAACTGTTCCGAAATCTTCCATGGTCACAGAATCAAAATTTGGATGCTTGACTGTTGTAATCATAGGTTTATAGGCACTGAAATTTAGGAATGGAATATTACTGGAGGGTGATGTTTTAAGCCTAATGGGTGCTGTATAAAACCTTAATTCTTCCTCTATTGAAAGGAAGCAAGAGTCCAGGCTGAGTAAGGAAGCTGCAGGATCCATGACCATGTGGAAATACAACATGAAGAAAACCTATAGCTAACTTCCATATAAGGAAATATATGCCTTACTCTCATTCCTTTAAACACACAATCCAAGAAAAGGCAAAGAATGGAGCTTCCGTTAATTACCTATAGGGAAGCCACAAGGGAAGCCTTATATGGTGCATGAGTGAATAGTAGTTGGAGGATGGCTTAATGTATGTGGCGTTCGCGGATTGGTTATTCTGTTCCACATGTCAGGACAAGTGAAATACAATAAAAGGAGCGATCTTGATTTAACCGAGGTCGTCTCATTGAGAAAACTTTCTCTCTGTCACTTCATTCTGATGTGGCAATCATGGCATCCAGTGCCTCCCTAGAGGTCGACCCACTGAAGGAGGGCTGTATGCCTTCACTTGACAAAACAAGGCCGGAAAAATGCAAGTGAGATATATATATGTGTATTTAATATATCGTTACACTATTGCTGCAAAGGAGAAGCACAGAATTTGATTACTGTGTAATTCCTTCTGATTTATTTCAGTTGAGAATGGCAGATCCGAGAGGGCCCATCGGGTCGGAGTTAATATGCATGGAAACTCAGTTTCTCTTGAGTCTGCGTGACCATTTGGTCTCTCGGCCCTATTAGCCTTTACATCCCACTCCTGAATTAAACATTGGCTTGGAAATTATTGTTTTAATCGTTATTTTTCTCAGCTCTTCCTTTCCCTCCATTTCCCTAGCCAGGAAATAAAATAAAATAAGGACTCAATTGAAATCTTCATTTTATTCTGTTTACTATTTTGCAAAGACTTTTTCTAGCCCATCCCCTCCAGAGTGGTGCGGTGGCCTAGAGGTGAAGCTCTCACCTTGCAGTCAGGAGGCTGTGGGTTCAATCCTAGGTAGAAGCAGATATTTCTCTTTCTGGACATGATTTCTGAGCACGATTTCTAGCCCATCCCCAATCAAATTACAATGTCCAACAAGACAGCATATGATAACTCAATTGCTATTCCAAAATATGGGCTTCTTTATTTTGCTTCCAACGTTTAGAAAATTGGCTTTCGTCTTTTTTTTCCCCAGTTCGCTTTGTGCATTGTTAAAATGCGTTTGATGAAAGTTCTGGGTTCAAAACATGACATATCTCGAATGGGCCCGGATTTATATGAGAGAGAGAGAGAGAGACCGCTAAGAAGCTAAGAAAAAAACAAACAAGGGGCGTACATAAGTGCACTAGCCTGCCTTTCGTCCCCTGTCCAATTGTCTCTCCTTATCTCATATCTCATATATCTTTTCTTCCTTTCATATATCTTCTCCTCTACTTTTATATCTTTTCTTTATATATAATACTTCATGTCTATCCTCTTCAATATGTATTGTGTATTGGACAAAATAAATGAATGAATGAATGAATGAATGAATGAATGAATGAATGAATGAATGAATAAATAAATAAATTTCTAAGAAGAAAGCCTGTAAATGATTCAGCATAACTCTATATCAAAATACAGGCATGCATAAAAATAGTCATTCATCGGTTACTTACTTCTGTTCTTCCTTGGTTTCTGTAAAAGAAAAGAAAAAGATTATTTTAAGGCTAATTTTTTCCCCTAGTAGCAACAAAACAAGGAATGCATTCCCAAAAGTTATTTCAATTTCTCTGCAATTTGATGGGAGGACCAGCTATTTGGGCTGCAAATAAATTTATAGAAACATAGAAGACTGACAGCAGAAAAAGACCTCATGGTCCATCTAGTCTGCCCTTATACTATTTCCTGTGTTTTATCTTAGGATGGATCTATGTTTATCCCAGGCATGTTTCAATTCAGTTCCTGTGGATTTACCAACCACGTCTGCTGGAAGTTTGTTCCAAGGATCTACTACTCTTTCAGTCAAATAATATTTTCTCACGTTGCTACTGATCTTTCTCCCAACTAACTTCAGATTGTGTCCCCTTGTTCTTGTGTTCACTTTCCTATTAAAAACACTTCCCTCCTGAACCTTATTTAACTCTTTAATATATTTAAATGTTTCGATCATGTCCCCCCTTTTTCTATTGTCCTCCAGACTAGACAGATGGAGTTCATGAAGTCTTTCCTGATATGTTTTATGCTTAAGACCTTCCACCATTCTTTGGACCCGTTCAATTTTGTCAATATCTTTTTGTAAAAGAGATTCACCTCTCTTCATGTTATTGTGATTTGCTTTGCTAAGTTGTGAAACAAAACAGATGCCTTAAATTTTGCAGCCGAATAACTAGCATTTCGAGCCTTACAATTCTGGGACTCCCTTGGCCAAAGAGCCCCTTAGAGGCTGAAATATGTAAAAATATAAACTTTCTTACTTGGCAATCTTCAGCTTTCCTACTTCTCCTCTTCCCAAAGCTTTGTTCCATTGCTGAGACAGGTATTTGGGGACCTAAAAGAAATAGAGATTGGGGGGGGGGGGGAACAAACGATCAGGAAAAACCTGCAACAAGTGGCAATACATTGGCAATAAACCAACACAGTTACAATGGTGATCGATATTTTATTTATTTATTAGATTTGTATGCCGCCCCTTTCCATGGACTCGGGGCGGCTCACAACATAATAAAACAATTCATAACAAATCTAATAATATACAATTTAAAATTTAAAATAGTTAAAAAAACCCATTTTTAAGCAGACATACCTACAAACATACCGTACATAAATTATATAGGCCCGGGGGAGATGTTTCAATTCCCCCATGCCTGACAACAAAGGTGGGTTTTGAGAAGTTTACGAAAGGCTAGGAGGGTAGGGGCAGTTCTAATCTCTGGGGGGAGCTGGTTCCAGAGAGTCGGGGCCGCCACAGAGAAGGCTCTTCTCCTGGGGCCCGCCAACCGACATTGTTTAGTTGACAGGACCCGGAGAAGGCCGACTCTGTGGGACCTAATCGGTCGCTGGGATTCGTGCAGCAGAAGGCGGTCTCGGAGATATTCTGGTCCAATGCAATGAAGGGCTTTATAGGTCATAACCAACACTTTGAATTGTGCCCGGAAATTGATCGGCAACCAATGCAGACTGCGGAGTGTTGGTGTGACATGGGCATATTTAGGAAAGCCCATGATAGCTCTCGCAGCTGCATTCTGCACGATCTGAAGTTTCCTAACACTTTTCAAAGGTAGCCCCATGTAGAGAGCATTACAGTAGTCGAACCTAGAGGTGAGGAGGGCATGAGTGACTGTGAGCAGTGACTCCCGGTCCAAATAGGGCCACAACTGGTGCACCAGGCGAACCTGGGCAAACGCCCCCCTCGCCCCAGCTGAAAGGTGGTTCTCCAATGTGAGCTGTGGATCGAGGAGGACGCCCAAGTTGCGGACCCTCTCTGAGGGGGTCAATAATTCCCCCCCCCCGGGTGATGGACGGACAGATGGAATTGTCCTTGGGAGGCAAAACCCACAGCCACTCCGTCTTATGCGGGTTGAGTTTGAGTCTGTTCACACCCATCCTGGATGGAGACCTGAAAAAAAAATGGGGAAAACTATTTCCACGCGATCACTAAGAGTTGAAGATGAGTGGATGGGATACTATCAATCCATGAGCATCTCAAGGTCTCGTCGCTAACAGAAAAATAAATAATTTTCAAAGCAGGGCAATCTAGTATTTGCTAGCACACACGTTATGCCATTTCGGAATTTTAAAAGCAGCCTTGGGAGGTGAAAGGCCTGCAATAAAAGCTATTTAATGTCAGAGTTAGTTAGTTTACTGTATTGATTAGCCCATGGGCCCAATCAAAGTGCAGGATCTCAGACACAAATTATTCCTAAAAATCCAATAAAATACAATTTCAAATGAAATTGGAATAAAATACAATTGAAAATGAAAGTGGGACACACTTTATTTATTTTTTTAATATGTTTATTGGTTATAAACATATTTTAAAAAGGGGGGGGACATGATCGAAACATTTAAATATATTAAAGGATTAAATAAGGTCCAGGAGGGAAGTGTTTTTAATAGGAAAGTGAACACAAGAACAAGGGGCCACAATCTGAAGTTAGTTGGGGGAAAGATCAAAAGCAACATGAGAAAATATGATTTCACTGAAAGAGTAGTAGATCCTTGGAACAAACTTCCAGCAGACGTGGTTGGTAAATCCACAGTAACTGAATGTAAACATGCCTGGGATAAACATATATCCATCCTAAGATAAAATACAGGAAATAGTATAAGGGCAGACGAGATGGACCAGGAGGTCTTTTTCTGCCATCAGACTTCTATGTTTCTATACATTAAAAACAGGGTACAGAAAAATAAAGGGAATATATATAATGTACATTCTAGCAATTATAGTTTACTTATATAGCATGCGTGATTAGGGAAGGAGAGGGAAAGAAAGGGAAAGGGATTTAGAAAGAAGGGAAGGAAATACAAGAGGAGGACGAATAGAAAAATAGAGCAAAAAAAGAGTAGTAAGAAGAGGGGGGGGGGGGCAGCGTTGGAGCTGGGGCTTCCATGTTTTGCGGCCTGTGGTTTAAGCATATAGGTGGTATAGATTTTCCTGAAGTTTTATCCATATGTATTTGACGTAGTTGCTAGTGCCATCATTTATCAGTGATTTATAAATTTATTCATTCAGTTTCTTTGTAGTTCAAAATTTGTGTCGATCGATGTTGACATTTTATCGTTTCAATTTGGTATTATGATTCATGTCGTTGTTTACTGGTTTTACACGTTGTTTTAGTTGGACATTTTTCTTGATGTATAATTTTTAAGTAATTTTTTTTTTTTAACCAATGGTACCATTTGTCCCATGTTTTATAGAAATCTGTCTCATCCTTGTTTTGCAGTTCCATTGTTAGCTTGGACACACTTTAAAATGAGATTGGAATAAAATACAATAATTTAATATATGGATAAATAAAATTAAAATTATATTTCAGTGTCACCCTTACAATCTACCCCAATGAGTCCTCCATACGCCGATCTCAACCGTACCATTTTGCTTACGGATTGTGCCGTATTAAATGTTGTTTTCAAATTCTGGCTAAACATAAGGTAAGTTATTTTGATATGGGGCTCCCAATGAGTCCTTTGTTTAATATAGAGACCGAGATACCTGTCTCTCACCCACTTACCTAACAATATTAAGTGTGAAGAATGGCCCAAGGTACCTTTTTGCTGCAACTTTGAATAAACCTGTTGTACGTTTAGGGTGTCCTGTAACTTTCTCTGGTGCGTGTTTAAGTGTTTTCTCTCTTGCCATGCATAAAGTGTCCAAGACTCGCTGCAATACAAGAATGTGCTCAGGACACAGGTTCTATAAACCTGGATCTTTGTATATTCGCTCAGCTTCTTATTAAGCCATACTCTCTTCCTGAGTCTGGAGAATGTGGTAGCTGCTTTACCAATATGTTCATTCACCTCACTATCTAGAGAGTGTTGGTGAGGGGAGGGGCGGCATACAAATCTAATAAATAATAATAATAATTGACTGAAGATACATAAAGACATTGACGACCTGCAATTCTTGTGCAAATATTGTAATGGGGGAACTGAGATATCTCCCCCGGGCCTATACAATTTATGTATGGTTTGTTTGTTTGTTTATTTATTAGATTTGTATGCCACCTCTCTCCATAGACTCGGGGCGGCTCACAGCAATAATAAACAATATATAACAAATCTAATAATTTAAAAGAAACACTAAATGCCCCATTATTAAAAGCAAACATACACACAAGCATACCATACATAAACTGTATAGGCCCGGGGGAGATGTTTCAATTCCCCCATGCTTGACAGCAAAGGTGGGTTTTAAGGAGTTTACGAAAGGCGAGGAGGGTGGGGGCAGTTCTAATCTCTGGGGGGAGCTGGTTCCAGAGGGTCGGGGCCGCCACAGAGAAGGCTCTTCCCCTGGGTCCCGCCAAACAGCATTGTTTAGTTGACGGGACCCGGAGAAGGCCCACTCTGTATGACTTAATCGGTTGCTGGGATTCGTACGTATGTCTGCTTAATAATGGGTTTTTAAAAATATTTTAAATTTTAAATTATTAGATTTGTTATGAACTGTTTAATTGTGTTGTGAGCCGTCCCGAGTCTACAGACAGGGGTGGCATACAAATCTAATAAATAAATAAATAGATAGATAAATAAATAAATAAATAAATAGATAAATAAATAAATAAATAAATAAATAAAGGGAGGTGAATCCACACATGTCCTTCTTTACTCTTACACTTCCAACATTCATAATATTCCCATAAATATATACTGCTCAAAAAAATAAAAATAAAAGGAACACTTAAACGAAACAATATAACTCCAAGTAAATCAAATTGTCCACTTGGGAAGCAACACTGATTGACAGTCAATGTCACCTGCTGTTGTGCACATTCAACTTTGCACAGAACAAAGTATTCAATGAGAATATTTCATTCATTCAGATCTAGGGTGGGTTCTTTGAGGGCTCCCTTTATTTTTTTGGAGCAATGTATATTCCCATAATATTTCCAACACGTTTCTCTTCCTTGCTTCGCTTCATGGCCTCGACAAAGTTAACCGAATGCCACAGGGTGCTAAGACATTTTTAGAGAAATCAGATTCCTGGTAGTAGCCAGCCAGGGAAGGCAAGAGTTCAGACAGCAGCTGTGAAATATAATAATAGGATTAATTCACTCTTAACACGATCCTCTTTTCTCCAGCAAGTTTATAAAGCACGCTGTCTTCATTGGGGCAAATAAAGCAGAATGACTGGCTGCTGTATTAAGTTATCATTGATTTCTGCTCTTGCTTGTAAGGCAGTATTAGTGTCTCTCCTCTTGCACTAGGAATTTTTATAGCAAGAGGCTGACTGCTAACACAAGTCAGGCAAGAAAAATGGAATGAATAACAGCACAAATCCAATTCTCTAGCTGCATTACTCAAGATCCCCCAAAACAGCACGTTGCTACACTCGATTTACAACAATTGGTTTAGTTACAATGGCATCTGAATGAAAGAAGAACTATTTAGGGAGGAGATAGAGTTGAAGAAAATAATAAGAGTAAAAAGTGAGGGTACCAAGGCACAAGCAAGTAATATATATAAGATGTTAGTACAGTCAGATGGGGATGTGATCCAAGGATTGACTAAATGGTGGCAGAGTGAAATACAAGTAGATGTGCAAGAGATGAAAAATACTGTACTGCCATTTCCTTAGTAATTATCCATTGTATATTTAACATCCTATTAATATCCTCTTGCACCTTTTGCCAAAACTTCTGCACTACCAGGCATTCCCAAACCATATGCATAAACACCCCTTTATCTTGGCACCCATGCCAACAAATGCCCTTAACATTCTGCTGAAAATATGCAAGTTGAACGGGTGTGTAATACCACTTATGTAGTATTTTCCTTCTCATTTCCCTAACCCTTGTATTCTTAGTTTTCCTTATATTCTCCACTATAGTGTATTAGTCAAAAGCAATGCGATGGGAGAATTTAGAGAAATAAAACAAGAAGCGATAGAAAGCGCTCAGGCGGTAATAGTCTTGGGTTCAAAGGATGCGACAAAATGGACAATGCAAAATTGGTACCGGTATATGGTGGACCACATTCAATTTTTGAGATTATGGATAAAAGGATGAATTCGGTTAATGAAAGTGACTAGCGACAACTGATGGGACGATGGGACAAAGTAAGACGATATATGGCTAATAGAATCCGAGACCAAGCTACAAGGAATAAACTGGAATCACGTTATAATATGTAAATAGATATTTTGCTCTTGAGTTAGAATGGTATATACAAGAAACACCTGCAATTTGGTGGTGGGGTGTGAATGCTTGTCTGGTGGTGGGCACTACTCACAGAGCACCTGTTTTATATTATTATTATTATTATTATTATTATTATTATTATTATTATTATTATTATTTAGATTTGTATGCTGTCCCTCTCCATAGAGTTGGGGCGGCTCACAGCATACAATAAGACAATTCATAACAAATCTATAAATGTAAAAAACATTTTTAAAAAACCATTATTAAACCAGACATACACACAGACACACCATACATAAATTATATAGGCCCGGGGAAGGGAGGGGGAATGCCTCAATTCCCCCATGCCTGACGGCAGAGGTGAGTTTTAAGGAGTTTACGGAAGGCAAGGAGGGTGGGGACAATTGTAATCTCCGGGGGGAGCTGGTTCCAGAGGGTTGGGGCCACCACAGAGAAGGCTCTTCCCTTGGGACCCGCCAGACGACATTGTTTAGTCGACGGGACCCGGAGAAGTCCAACTCTGTGGGACCTAATCGGTCGCTGGAATTCATGCAGCATAATAATAATAATAATAATAATAATTATTATTATTATTATTATTATTATTATTATTATTTATTAGATGCATGCCGCCCCTCTCCAAAGACTCGGGGCGAGTTTTATGTTGTGTGTGTTCATATTTTTTTAAAATCCATAAAAATATTAAATAAAAAAGTGACTTATGACCGTTTTTCCATACTTATAACCATTGCAGCATCCTTGCACTCACCTGATCAAAATTCAGATACTACCTGTAGAGTAATAATAACGAAAATAAGGTATTTTTCCCCCATATTTTGGAGGAGACAAAAAACAGTTAAGGAATGGAAGCATCGACTAGAAAAACCTTCTGCTATAAACTGACAGGAGAGGAAGCTCTTGATGGTTGTTAAAGAAAAAAGAAACAACTTCTGTTTCCCCCCCACACACAAACACACAGCTGTATAATAATTTAGTAGCTCCCTTGTTGCAGAATCTCAAACTGAATTGTACCAAGCGGAATGTTATAAAACTGTCACCCGTATGATTCATCTGCATGGCTCTTCAGGGAGTCCAGAACCACACGTAAACAGGTTTTCCGGTGCAGAAGTTGGTGATAAATTAACGGCTTGCCAAAACCAATCAAACAATCCATCAAAAAAACCCAAGCAACTTGAAAACAAAAGGAGTCGAAGAAGATAAAAGGAGAGAAATCTTCCGAGCAAAAAAATCCGACTAGAACAAGAATAATGGAGTTTGAAAGGACCTTTGGGGAATAGGTGGAGCCCTCCCCACCTCTGATAAGATTAAAACTGAAATTGCAATTAACATAGTTGAATAAAATCAATACACATCGCAAGCCACACTATAATATATTCATACGAAGAATGGTTGCGGGAACTGGGTAATGAGAAGAAGGACCAGAGATGACATGTTCACAGTGTTCCAATCTCTCAGGGGTTGCCACAAAGAAGAAGGAGTCAAGCTATTCTCCAAAGCACCTGATGGTAGAACAAGAAGCAATGGGTGGAAACTAAGCAAGGAGAGAAGCAACTTAGAACTAAGGAGAAAGTTCTTGACAGTCAGAATGATTGATCAATGGAACAGTTTGCCTCCAGAAGTTGTGAATGCCCCAACACTGGAAGTTTTTAAGAAAAGGTTGGATAACCAGTTGTCTGAAGGGGTGTAGGGTTTCCTGCTTGAGCAGGGGGTTGGACTAGACTAGAGGACCTCCAAAGTCCCTTCCAACTCTGTTGTTGTTGTTGTTGGTGGTGGTGGTCTTAGAAACATAACAAGTAGTATGTCCACCTAATAAAAGAGAACATTTGTAGCTTAAGGTTGAAATAATAATAATAATAATAATAATAATAATAATAATAATAATAATAATAATTTATTAGATTTAAATGCCGCCCCTCTCCACAGACTAAAGGGGTCTTTAGTGTTCTGTGAGCTTGTAGACATTCCATTACCAACTAGGTAACATCATCAATGCTATGACAGTTTGGGTAACTCGTGTCCACCTAGGCTAAGATCATCTTGCCAAAGAAGACATTGGGAGCTTAGAAAGAGGTGTTGGCCTCCAAGGATTATCTCAGTCATAAAAAACCAATCTTCTAATTCTCAGACCTTTGTAATTTTGACCTGTTCAAATTTTATTAAGTATAATACATTGTTTCAACTCCTACACTCAAAACGTCACTGTAGAGCACCGCACACCAAGACAACTAGACAAAAGAACAATTAATTCCTGAACGCCCTCACTCTGCTAAACAAATAAGTCCCTCAGCAGTGTCAAACTATTCACTAAATCTATACTACTATTACTTCTAGTTTTTTCTCACCATTCCTCTCACCCACCTCCTTCCACTTGTGACTGTATGACTGTAACTTGTTGCTTGTATCCTTAAGGTTTTTATTAATATTGATTGTTTCCTGATTGCTTATTTGACCCCTATGACAATCATTAAGTGTTGCACCTCATGATTCTTGACAAATGTCTCTTTTCTTTGATGTACACTGAGAGCATATAAACGAAAGACAAATTCCTTGTGTGTCCAATCACACTTGGCCAATAAAGAATTCTATTCCATTCCATTCCATCCCATTCTATTCTCAATAAAGATTCTATTCTATTCTATTCTATCCTATACTATTCTAATTGATTCCATTCCATTCCATGTTAACCATATCATGATAGAAACTCAATCCAGCAGCTTTACACAAGGTTGGTAGTGGAGACAAAGAGGCTACTCACTGCTGTATTTGCCATCTTCTGCTGCAAGTTTTTTTCATGCTTGCTTCCTTCCTCTTGATTGCTGAGTAAAAGATACTCAAAACTTTTGCCAGACCCATCCTAGACTACTGCTCATCTGTCTGGAACCCATACCACATCTCAGACATCAACACCCTTGAAAATGTCCAAAGATATTTCACCAGAAGAGCCCTTCACTCCTCCACTCGAAACAGAAGACCCTACGAAAATAGACTAACAATCCTGTGCCTAGAAAGCCTAGAACTACGGCGCCTAAAACACGATTTGAGTATTGCCCACAAGATCATATGCTGCAATGTCCTACCGGTCAATGATTACTTCAGCTTCAACTGCAACAACACAAGAGCACGCAACAGATTCAAACTTAATACAAACCGCTGCAAACATGACTGTAAAAAATATGATTTCAACAATTGAGTTATCGAAGCATGGAACTCATTACCAGACTCAATTGTGTCAACCCCCAACCCCCAACATTTCTCCCTTAGACTCTCCACGATTGACCTCTCCAGGTTCCTAAGAGGCCAGTAAGGGGCGTACATAAGTGCACTGGAGTGCCTTTCGTCCCCTGTCCAATTGTCTTTCCTTTCTCTCACTTATCATATATATTTTCTTCCTTTCATATATCCTCTCCTATAAGTTCACTTTTACCCTTATATATACAGTAATACCTCATGATACGAACTTAATTGGTGCAAGGAGGAGGTTCGTAAGACGAAAGGTTCGTAAGACGAAACATTGTTTCCCATAGGAAACAATGTAAAGTCAATTAATCCGTGCAACCAAAAAACCCCCCGCAAAAAAACGGCTTTCGGCGACTGCTGGGAAGCTGCGCGGCTGTTTTAAAAGGTGACAGCCGGCCTGGAGGGCTTCCCAGCACCCCCCCCCCGAACCCGGGTTTGGGGTTCGGGGGGGTGCTGGCAAGCCCCCCAGGCTGGCTGCGACCTTTTAAAACAGCCGCGCCGCTTCCCAGCTGTCTCCTGAAGCCGAACGCTAAAGCCGAACTTCCACGTTCGGCTTCGGGAGACAGCTGGGAAGCGGCATGGCTGTTTTAAAAGGTGACAGCCGGGCTGGGGGGCTTCCCAGCAACCTCCCGAACCGAACCCAGGGTTCAGAAAATTTTTGCCTCTTCTTGCGAACTTTGTTCGAGTTACGAACCGGCGTTCGGGAGGCTTCTGGGAAGCCCCGCCGCCTGGCTGTCACCTTTTAAAACAGCCGCGCGGCTTCCCAGCAGTCTCCGAACACCGGTTCGTAACTCGAAAAAAGTTCGTAAGAAGAGGCAAAATTTTTCTGAACCCCGGGTTCGTATCACGAGTTGTTCGTAAGACGAGGGGTTCGTATCTTGAGGTACCACTGTATTACTACATGTCTATTTTTCTTCCTATGTATTTATGTATTAGACAAATGAATAAATAAATAAATAAAAAGGAGGAGGAAGAAAGCAGTGAAGGGCATCCTTTTGAAAGATAAAGGTCAAGATGAATCCAATGAGGCCTGGAAGGTCCTGAAGGAAAGTCTTCTTTCGAACATCAACTACTAAGAATTAACGTGCAATTCCTCAGCCTTGCAGTCCAGAATCACACAAGGTAGGACAATCTTATAATAGGATTAAAGCACCTGGGGAAAAAAATCCGAAGAAACTCTAATCCCACATCTTAAAAATTGATCCTGTCCAGAAACAAGAAAATACTGGGGGGAAAAATAAATAATTGGTTGTGTCAAATAACAAATACAAAAATAGAATATACGCCAAATACCTGAAGACAATGAGATCATCAAGAAAATATACGACTGTGCAGAGATGGACAGATTGACAATGGAACTTAATAATCGAAAAGAATCGGACTATTATGAAACCTGGACAAAATGGGACCAATGGACAAAAAAAAGAAACTTAAAAGAAGCATTGAAATAAAACATCAAGAAATCTAAAAGAAATTAGAAGACAATGTCGATAGGAATGTATATACGATGTAGATTCATCTGTAAATATGATTATGTCCTTTAAAAAAAAAGGAAAAATTTAATAAATATATTTTTTAAAAAAAAATTGATCCTGGGAGAAGGAAAAATCTTAATTTTGCCTACATGAGATACATATCCTTCCCAGTGTTGAATCCCAAACAACCACTTATTCAATTTGTATCTCTTGCTCCAGAAACCTCAAACATTCAATGTGATATTTTGTGGCCAATATATTGCTTTTTTCCTGTTTTATTTACACTTTGGTTTTCCTACAAACCAAACAATGATACCTTTATTGAGGTCTCTCTGCTTGCTTTTTCCCCTATATGGACAACTCTTAAAGAAAAATAAAAGAGGAAACTCTGAAAAAAGATTTGTTTGGGTGCATGTGCCACTCAGAGACCTATGGGAGTTAGACGGTGAATAAATCCAAATAAATAAATGCATAAAAAAACAAACCACACACAAACCAGTTTTCTAGACTAATTTGTTATAAATACAGTAATCCCTCGCTACTTCGCAGTTCATCTTTTGTGGATTCACTACTTCATGGGTTTTCAAAGGGGGCTTAAATCCATTAAATCCATTGAAAATTTTAAATCCATTAAAAATTCATAAAATCCTTCTACAGTACTACTGTACTCTATTTAAAGAAACCGATAGAAGATCCCATGTAGTTCCAGCTGAGAAGCATTACAGAATGACTGTTTAATGCAAGGGTGGGTTTTAAAAGTCCAAATACTCATTAAATACATAAAAAATATCTTTCCTCTACTTCACGGAAATTTGTTTTTCATGGGTGGTCTTGGAACACATCCCCTGTGAAAAATGAGGGATCACTGTACTTAATACTTAAATATTTACCCATTATACTAATTAGTGCATATAATTATGAATATTAATCCATACATTACATTAATAATAATAATAATAATAATAATAATTATTATTATTATTATTATTATTTATTAGATTTGTATGCCGCCCCTCTCCGAAGACTTGGGGCGGCTCACAACAGAAATAAAAACAGTATAACAATGAAACAAATCTAATAATAAAATATATAAAAACCTCAACAATTAAAAACCATACGGCACATACACATCAAACATGAAATATAATAAGCCTGGGGGAGATGTCTTAGTTCCCCCATGCCTGGCGATATAGGTGGGTCTTAGGTAACTTGCAAAAGACAAGGAGGGTGGGGGCCGTTCTAATCTCCGGGGAAAGTTGATTCCAGAGGGCCTTTAAACATAAAAATGTAGGACTGTAGCTAATGAATTATAAATCATGCATGGGATAGAAAAGGTGGATAGAGAAAAATCCTTTTCTTTATCACACAATACTAGGACGAGGGGGGCCTCCCTAAAACTTACAGGTAAGAAAGTGAGGACAAATAAAGGGAGATATTTCTTCACCCAGAGGGTCCTTGGTTGATGGGATTCCCTTCCAGAAGAGGTCGTGACAGCTGTCAGCCTGGAGAGCTTCAAGGCAGGATGAGACAGATTCGTGGAGGATGCCAAGTGTATCAGTGATTATTGAAAGGGATGTCCATGTGCCGCCTCTATGTTGGTTGAGGTGGGCAGGATTCCCTCAGATCCCATATATTGGGGATCAAGGGAAAGGGAGGGTCTTGCCTTCTCCTTCTGCTCAAGATCCCCATGGATAATTGGGGGGGGGGGGCATTGCGGGACACAGAAGGCTGGACTCCATGGGCTTTGGCCCGATTCAGCACAGCTCTTCTTAGGTTCTTATGTTTCAACTCCTACCCTCAAACCATCGCTACAGAGCCCTGCACACCAAGACAACTAGACACAAGAACAGGTTTTTCCCAAACACCATCACTCTACTAAACAAATATTTCCCTCAACCCTGTCAAAGTATTCACTAAGTCTGCACTACTGTCACTAGTAGTTTTTTTCTCATTCTTCCTATCACCCATCTCCTCCCACTTATGACTCTATGACTGTAACTTGTTGCTTGTATCCTTAAGATTTGTATTAATATTGTTTCCTCATTGCTTATTTCACCCCTATGACAATCATTAAGTGTTGTACCTCAGGATTCTTGATAAGTGTATGTTTTCTTTTATGCAACCCCAGGCAAAAATGGTCCAGGCAAGGAGTACCCAAGGCTTCTTGTTTTTCAGCCTTGGACACCCCCACCCCACATTTTTATTTATTTCTTTTGTCCAATACACACAATACATATAGAAGAGGATATATATAAAGAAAAGATATAAAAATAGAGGAGAATATATATGAAAGGAAGAAAATATATATGAGATATGAGATAAAGGAAAGACAATTGGACAGGGGACAAAAGGCACACTAGTGCACTTATGTACATTGCTCCAGATCATGGAGGCTCCACTGGGCCCACCTGTCAGCCTTCAGGAGCCCAATACTCCTCCTGGGCGGAAGCAGGGGGGGAAACCTTTATTTGCATCCAGTGGCGGGGAGTTCCGCAGACGAAGTGTCGTATCCGCCCCCCACCTGCCCAGGGGAAAGGGGGAGGGTCCCCGGCCTCCTTCCCCCGGGGAGGGACGCCGCCCGAGGCTCACCTTGACCAGCCACATCCCCGTGTTCTGCTTGGCACCGGTCAAATCCAGCTCCCCCTTGTCGCTCATGGCGGCGGCGGCGGAGCGCGACTCTTTAAAAAGAAAAAACGGCCGCAAAAGAGCCAACCGAGGCAGCCGCCCGGAGGGCAATCGGCGACGGACCGACGGATCCTCGCCGGGGTCAAAAAACTGATAAACAAAGCTTCGGTGCCCGAACGTTTGTCTAGCCGGGCTGCTCGGCGTTCGACGAGGCGTGGCCACGAATAGGAAGACCCGGGCGAGGAAAAGGGGGGGAGGAGCCAAGGCTACGCGTTGCTGGAAAGGGCGGGGCCGGAGCATTCTGTAACCCCGCCCACCCCTTTTTTGCACACATATATGTGTTTGTGTGTACATTTATATAATACTGTATATATATATATATATACGGTATATATTTCTAATTGTTTATAGATGGATGGATGGATGGATGGGTGGGTGGGTGGGTGGGTGGAAGGAAAGATAGATAGATAGATAGATAGATAGATAGATAGATAGATAGATAGATAGATATTTCCCCTAACTAACCTCAGATTGTGTCCCCTTTTTCTTGAGTTCACTTTCCTATTAAAAACACTTCCCTCCTGAACCTTATTTAACCCTTTAACATATTTAAATGTTTCGATCATGTCCCCCCTTTCCCTTCTGTCCTCCAGATTATACAGATTGAGTTCATGAAGTCTTTCCTGATCGGTTTTATGCTTAAGACCTTCCACCGTTTTCTGCAGCCCCTCTTTAGATGAATTTTTTGAAAAAAAATTATTCTCCAATTACGTGTACAGAAAGAAAGATACCATTAATTTCAAATTAACTTACAATGTATCATTTTTGCAATTTCGGTATACACAGATTAACCAATGCCACCTCCTTATGATTTAACATCTGGACCAAAAAATAATTATTCCAATTCCTCAAATGATAAAAAAAGTTTAAAAAAACTGTATACATTTTGGGCTGTTACTGTTCTTAAACATATCAAATTAATTAGATCAAAATGTTTCAATTTTCTCAAAAATGTCAATGTTCATATATACTTTAAACCCTCTTCCATAATAAATGCCCTTTAAAATAAAAGAGAAAAGAAAAAGAAAAGAAAATTTTTGTAGCCCGTCTTTGGACCCGTTCAATTTTATCCATATCTTTTTGTAGGTGAGGTCTCCAGATCTGGACACAGTATATTCCAAATGGGGTCTCACCCGCGCTCTATACAGTGGAATCACAATCTCCCTCTTCCTGCTTGTTATATTTCCAGCTATGCAACCAAGCATTCTACTCGCTTTCCCTATCGCCTGACCACACTGTTCACCTGTTTTGAGACTGTCAGAAATCACGACCCCTAAATCCTTCTTTTCTGAAGTTTTTGCTAACGCAGAACTGCCAATACAATACTCAGACTGATTACTCTTTTTCCCCAAGTGCATTATTTTACATTTAGAGACATTAAACTGCAGTTTCCATTGCTTTGACCACATATCTAGCAAAGCTAAATCATTTGCCATATTAAAGACGCCTCCAGGAATATCAACCCTGTTGCACACCTTAGAGTCAGCAGCAGCCAAGCATTCTGCTTGCTTTCCCTACCGCCTGACTGCACCGTCCACCCATTTGGAGACTGTCAACATTTTGAGAATATTGCTTGTCTGTGACCCACTTGCTTTCAACTGTTCTCCTTTCATGCTGATTTTGGCGTCCCCCCCCAAAAAAATAAACCCCTCCACACTTTAGGCGACGTCTCTTGTGTTTTTTAATTGCTTGCAAGCAATTGGAGTAGCATCTGACCCGTGCAGTCTGATGCATTCATAGCTCTCCAGATGCTTTTGGCTAGCAAGAATTCCCTCCGCCGGTGCTGGTTGCCAGGGCGACCGTGTGTGCTTATTTCCTACAGCTTGACATCAAGTTTTGGCAGCCTTGACTGCTTGTTCCCTGCGGGCTGAGTGAAATTCCAGCCGAAGCTTCAATACTTTCGAAAAAGAGTTGAACTCTTGATCGTGCTCGGTATGTTAATCGGGAAACGAGAGCTCAACACAGCAAAGCGGTGTCTCTCCTCGGGGCCTTCGGTTCTTTTCTGTTTCATTGCAACCCAACCCGTTTCTAGGCAAAGAGAAACCAAGATTAACACATGCAGAACACTGCAGTAAAAAACAATTGCTGTCAACCTGCCTTCCGTTGAGGGCAGTGGAAATACACTGCTCAGAAAATATAAAGGGAACACTTAAACAACCAGCAAATGCTCTCTTCTACACATCGGCAAAAAGAATCAGAACTTCAAATACAAACTTAATAAACAAATTATCACAGATAATCCCCACTCGGTCAAGGACCTCGGAATACTAATAACTAAAGATTTAAGTGCCAAAGCCCACTGCAACAACATAGCCAAGAAGGCTTCAAGAGTTGTAAACCTAATCCTACGTAGCTTCTGCTCTGGAAATCTCACACTGCTTACCAAAGCTTAAAAAACTTTCGCCAGACCCATCCTCGAATACAGCTCATCTGTCTGGAACCCATATCGCATCTCAGACATTAACATCCTTGAAAATGTTCAAAGATACTTCACCAGAAGAGCCCTTCACTCCTCCACTCGAAACAGAAGACCCTACGAGACTAGACTTTCAATCCTGGGCCTAGAAAGCCTAGAACTAAGACACCTAAAACAAGATCTAAATATTGCCCACAAGATCATATGCTGCAACGTCCTGCCTGTCAAAGACTACTTCAGCTTCAACCAGAACAACACAAGAGCACACAACAGATTCAAGCTTAATATGAACCGCTCCAAACTTGACTGTAAAAAATATGACTTCAGTAATCGGGATGTCGAAGCATGGAATTCATTACCGGAATCCGTAGTATCATCCCCTAACCCCCAACATTTTACCCTTAGACTATCCACGGTTGACCTCTCCAGATTCCCAAGAGGTCAGTAAGGGGCGTACATAAGTGCACCAGAGTGCCTTCCGTACCCCGGTCCTATAGAAGAAATATCTCATATTTCTTCTCTGCTATATCCTCTATAACCTTCATTGTGTATTTGACAAAATAAATAAATAAATAAAATAAAATATAACTCCATGTAAATCAAACGTGTATGAAATCAAACTGTCCACTTAGGAAGCAACACTGGTTGACCATCAATTTCACCTGCTGTTGTGCACATTCAACCTTGTGCAGAACAAAGTATTCCATGAGAATATTTCATTCATTCAGATCTAGGATGGGTTCTTTGAGTTTCACTTTTTTTTTTTTGAGCCGTATATTTACTCACATCCTGGACATAAACTGTTTCAACTCCTACCCTCAAAACACCGCTCCCGAGCACTGCACACCAAGACAACTAGACACAAGAACAGTTTCCCCCCTGAATGCCATCACTCTGCTAAACAAATAATTCCCTCAACACTGTCAAACTATTTACTAAGTTTGCACTACTATTACTACTAGTTTTTTCTCATCATCCCTATCACCCATTTCCTCCCACTTATGACTGCATGGCTGTAACGTGTTGCTTGTATCCTTAAGATCTTTTTATCAATATTGTTTCTTCATTGGTTATTTGACCCCATGGACCACATGATTCTTGACAAATCTATATTTTCTTTTATGTACACTGAGAGCATCTGCACCAAGACAAATTCCTTGTATGTCCAGTCACCCTTGGCCAATAAAATAATTCTATTCTATTCTATTCTACAGACCGGATGAAATGAGGCTTAAATTAATTAACTAATTAATTGGACTTCTATGCCATCCAATCCCAGAGTACTCAGGGCTGCTTACAATAATAATATAAATAGAAATACAAATAGATACAGAACAATAAAAAGAAGTTGATTATAAATAGCGGTAACAGTGAGAGGGATCTTGGAGTCTTAGTAGGCAACCGATTAAATATGATCCATGTGCAACAATAGCCAAATAAGCCAACACAATCTTAAATTGCATTAATAGAGGTATAGTATCAAGATCAAGTGAGGTACTACTATCACTCTATAAAGGTTAAACAAGACCACACCTAGAGTACTATTAGTACTATGTACTATCAAGATCAAACGAGGTACTACTATCACCGAGTCTTCAGAGGGGCGGCATACAAATCTAATAAATAATAATAATCACTCTAAAAGTTTAACAAGACCACACCTAGAGTACTATTAGTACTATGTACATAACTAGTTGGGTTTGGCAATATATAACAGAAACCCAAAATGTATGTTTACATGTTATAGAACACTATTAATGGACTTGTATAAGTGCACCAGCGTGCCTTCCGTCCCGTCCTAATGTTTATTTTTTACTACTATCGGGTATATAAATTTTATATCTTTGTATACCACCAATATGTACTTGACAAAACAAACAACTAAATAATAAATAACTATTGCTTTAAGAGATAGTATTATGGATTGACATAAGAAGGAGCCAGAAGTATGATTCTCTCTTGGCTATTCTCTGCTATTTCTCTTTTGTCTTTGTGTCTATGCTCTAGTAAGAACTGTGTGTTCAAATGATGGTTTGTGTATTTGTAAGCTGAGCAAGTAAGGCTTATAGTTTTGTATATGTATTGACTGATTTAATTGTGTATGACTAGGATTGTTCTTGGCTAAGATATTTGCCAACGTAAATAATATTTTATACACTTAACGTATTTGGAATGTGTTACTGAATTATTACTCATATCAGTCAGCTGGCTGGGGAGTTCTGGGAATGGAAGTCCGTTCATCTTCATCCACTAAAATTCAGCAAATGTCTTTGGTGTCTTTAGGCATCCGCTGAAAACTTCAGCCAAGCTTCATGTCCGCCTGGCTGTAAATCTAAATTCAAATATTTTTATTTTTATTTATTTATTCATTTGTCCAATACACAAATACATAGGAAGAAAAATAGACATGTAGTAATATATATATAAGGGTAACGTGAACTTAGAGGAGAGGATATATGAAAGAAAGAAATTATATATGATAAGTGAAAGAAAGGAAAGACAATTGGACAGGGGACGAAAGGCACTCCAGTGCACTTATGTACGCCCCTTACTGGCCTCTTAGGAACCTGGAGAGGTCAATCATAGAGAGTCTAAGGGAGAAATGTTGGGAGTTAGGGGTTGACACAATTGAGTCCGGTAATGAGTTCCATGCTTCGATAACTCGACTGAAATATGTTAAGTCTTATTTGGGATGTGATTGAAGGGCAGAACAGACTGCAGTCCCCAAGGCTGAAGATCTTTATTGCAGCAAGAACGAAGCCATATATACAGATTTTTGACAGTACAGTACAGATTGCAACCAATATAAGGATTGAAGTTCCAGGGGTTAAAATCCACATTTATCTTTGGCCATCAGAAATAACCTTATTCACTCAATGACTGTTTTGGCTAACAATATTCCTTACAATCTGTTTACCTAAAACATCCTGTTAAGAATGAATTTCTACCCGTTAACCTGTTCCCCTTTTGCAATGAGTATGTTTTGGTTTAAATGTTTTACTTTACTTATGGAAACTGCTTACTTCTACTGGAAACTGCTTCAAGATACTCTGCAATAGGAGATGCTTTTGGAAGTCTACTAAATAATAAATATATCCCGCCGGAGATTTCAAAGAAACCTTGAGGGGAAACTCTTTGGAACCAAAACCCATTTTTAAATTAATTCCAGTTGAGTTTTATCAATGGCTCCTGTCCATCAACCTGGGAAAATTAGAAGAGAGAGATCAAGAGGGGGCGGAAAAAAGACAGATTGGGACAATTTTAAGAGATGGTTATTATGCCTTATTTATAACCCAGGTAAGGTTAATAAACTTTCCTGTAAGTGATAATTATGATCGGATCTCCAGGCTATTTGTAGCAGCTGTCTGATTTCTCTCTCTCTCTCTCGACTCCAAATGTCAAGTTACATGCCTACCATTCTGACATTTGAAGTCCCAAGCTGAAGAAATGTTTTTGTTTTCTTTTTAAAAAAAATCCATTTACGGAGTTATTTAAAACTTTAAATATTTTAAATGGGCGTATTCCTTTTTCCAGGAAAGGGTTCCTTTCGAAATGTTGTGAGATTCCTTTTGAAACCTTCCCAAGAACAGGCGGATTCTTCACAACTCACAACTTTCGCCATTCATGGGGAAGGAATACCACCAGGAGAGGCACAGCGATTATTATTTCTATGCCTGTGCAGGTGAAGTGGAGGGAAAAAGGCCCTTTGGGAGTCAGAATTCTACCCATCCTACTATTAAAATTCCTGCCTGCCACCAACTGCCAGACTCATGCAACCAAAATCCAGCCATCCATGCAACAGAATGTGGTAGATCATTCAATTTTAAAGGAACGTTGTTGTTTTTTCCCCACGTGTATGTCGTACAGTGCGAAGGAAATGTTGTATCCAACACGCTTGGCCATTTTGGGCGGCATCCATTATAAAAACGAGTTGCATTTGCCGTGGGAAAACCTGGTGTTCAAGTCTCTGGACTGTTTGATGAGGGCTTTCTTCCGGGCCTCGTCGATCTGGTGGACTTGAAGGTCTTGATCCCTGTCAAAGGGCCTTCTCTCCTGAGGTTTGTCCTTTTCGCCATCAGTTTTGCTCTTCAGCTTCTTCCGGTGGAGGTCCAGCAGGGATTCAGATCTCTGAGACTCCTGGAATTTAGAACGTTTTTTTTTAAAAAAAAATATTTTTATTGTGAATTTTCAAAAGTTTTACAAACATACTTAAAAATACATAATAACAAAATAAACACATGTAACAAGAAAACAAAATGAAAAAAACCCCTAGTAAAATGTAAGTAATGTAAGTAACGTAGAAAGAAAAAAAAGCATGTTACGTTATTATTAAAATTTTACTAATATTCACTTTGACATCTTTTTTCAAGCCATGTATACAGTTTCTCCCATATGATATATATTTTTCTTTTGTTCATTACGTAATTCTAGAGTAAGCGTACTCATTTCTCTGCATTCCAGTATTTTGTTAATTACCATTGTTTACCGTTGTTAATTACCTTTGTTTCAGATTGAGATAGATAGACAGACAGATATGAGATAGTTAGATAGATAGATAGATAGATAGATAGATAGATAGATAGATAGGTAGGTAGATAGACAGATAGATTGAGATAGGTAGGTAAGTAGGTAGGTAGGTAGGTAGGTAGACAGATAGATAAATAAATAGATAGATCGATAAATAGATAGATAGATAGATAGGTAGACAGATAGATAAATAGATAGATACATAAATAGATAAATAGATAGACAGATAGATTGAGATAGGTAGGTAGGTAGGTAGGTAGGTAGGTAGATAGGTAGATAGATAGAGAAAATCCATGAGACTATCAGTTCTCCACCTAAAGTGAAAGCAATGTTTATACCACTAGTGACTTCAGACCCAATTAATAACTTTGCTAGAATGCAGTGTATGATCAGGTTTCCATAGAAACGCAGAAAAAGACATTGTGGTTTAGTCTTGGTATTTTCAAAACCAGCGAGAGATTTCTGAAAACGACAGGGTTTCAGCAGAAGGAACATCTCCAGGGAAACCAGCATGGCCATGGTGGAGGGAGGACAGACGGCGGGGCACTTACATTGTAAGACGATATCTTCTCTGCCAGTTTTTTGTCTCTCTCGGAGGTGAACGCTTCCGCCTTGTCCTTCAAGATGGGCTTTTTTCCTTCCTGCTGCTCCTGAAGGCCAGGAGAAACAAAAAAGAGAGGAGTTAGCAGGGGCATGTTACGGCTGGTCACGGGTTTCGAGAACCAAGAGAAAGATTCCTATCTTGGCCAATAAAGAATCCTATTTTCTATCTATCTAACAAAATGAAGTTCAATGGTGAAAAAAGTTTCCTGACAGTTAGAACAATTAATCTGTGGAACAGCTTGCCACCAGAAGTCGTGGGTGTCCTATAAAGGTTCTACGTTTAGGGAAGAAAAACCAAATGCACAGGTACAGCATATGTGGTACCTTGCTCAACAGTAGTAACTGTGAGAGGGACCTTGGAGTCCTAGTGGACAACCATTTAAATAGGAGCCAGCCGTGTGCAGCACCTGCCAAAAAAGCCCACACAGTTCTAGGCTGCATCAACAGAGGGAAAGAATCAAGATCACATGAAGGGTTAATACCACTTTATAAGGCTTTGGTAAGGCCACATTTAGAATATTTGCATTCAGTTTTGATCGCCACGATGCAAAAAGGATGTGGAGACTCTAGAAAAAGTGCAGAGAAGAGCAACAAAGAGGATTAGAGGACTGGAGGCTAAAACCTATGAAGAACGGTTGCAGGAACTGGGCATGGGTAGTTTAATGAAAAGAAGGACCAGGGGAGACATGATAGCAGCCTTCCAATATCTCAGGGGTTGCCCCAAAGAAGAGGGAGTCAACCTATTCTCCAAAGCACCTGAGGGTAGGACAAGAAGCAATGGGTGGAAACTAAACAAGGAGAGAAGCAACCTAGAATAAGGAGAAATTTCCTGACAGGTAGAACAATTAACTAGTGGAACAACTTGCCTCCAGAAGTTGTGAATACTCTAATATGAAACGTTTTTAAGAAGAGGTTGGATAACCATTTGTCAGATGTAGTGTAGGGTTTCCTGCCTAAGCAGGGGGTTGGACTAGAAGACCTCCAAGGTCCCTTCCAACTCTGTTATTATTATTATAATAATATAACAGTATGCATAACAACATTTTCCCAATTTAAAAAAACAAATCCCATATTAAGATGCATTCTATATACCGCTAATTTATTTATTTATTTATTGGATTTGTATGCCGCCCCTCTCCGCAGACTCGGGGCGGCTAACAACAGTAATAAAACAGCATATAATAATAATCCAATACTAAAACAGTTAAAAACCCATTATTATAAAACCAATCATACATACAGACATACCATGCATAAAATTGTAAAGGCCTAGGGGGAAGTGTATCTCAATTCTCCCATGCCTGGGGGCAGAGGTGGGTTTTAAGCAGCTTACGAAAGGCAAGGAGGGTGGGGGCAATTCTAATCTCTGGGGGGAGTTGTCATACTCAGTAATACATAGCCATAAAAAGATGCATACTAAATCTATCCATTTCAGAGTGAGGAAGGCTGAAGGTTACAAAAGCATTTCTGCTGAGTAAGAAACTATAAGCCAGGGGTCCCCAAACTTGTCAACTTTAAGACTTGTGGACTTCAACTCCCAGAATTTTCTGGCTGGAGAATTCTGGGAGTTGAAGTCCACAAGTCTCAAAGTGGCCAAGATTGGGGACCCCTTCTCTAAGCCAAGGCAAAGTTTGAAAAGCTATAAACCACATCAAGATTGTGCATTTTAAACTCTTCAAACTTCTTGTTGACTTATTGGCTGGATAAGTAACAGATCTGCCACCCCACAAATATGAACGGAGAATATTTTCACCGACAAAACCACGTGGGAATACAGACTGACCTTAGCTTTCTTTTCTCGCTCAGCCGGAGTATCCGTCCAAATTGACCTGTCTCCGGAATTATCATTGGCTCTTCTTTTGAATGTCCGCGGACCAAAACCCAAGTTTGTCAGTTCTGGGGGAAGTTCGGTCATCCAAGATTCCCTTTTGGCTTGTTTCGACCCGTCCTTTAACAAGAAACAAAAATCGAGAAGCATTTTTTGTGATTGACATAGGGGAAGGTTTGGTAGGAAAGGTTTATCTATTTGCTGATGGCTTTAAAGCGTGCAATAGGGTGGATATTCCTGGTCTGTAATATGGCAAATGATTTAGCTTTACTAGTTAAGTGGTCAAAGCAATGGAAACTGCAGTTTAATGTTTCCAAATGTGAAATAATGCCCTTGGGGAAAAGGAATCCTCACTCTGAGTATTGTATTGGCAGTTCTGTGTTAGCAAAAACTTCAGAAGAGAAGGATTTAGGGGTAGTGATTTCTGACAGTCTCAAAATGGGTGAACAGTGCAGTCAGGCGGTAGGAAAAGCAAGTAGAATCTTTGCTGCATAGCTAGAGGTATAACAAGCAGGAAGAGAGAGATTGTGATCCTGCTGTATAGAGCGCTGGTGAGACCCCATTTGGAATAATACTGTGTCCAGTTCTGGAGACCTCACCTACAAAAAGATAGTGATAAAATTGAATGGGTCCAAAGACGGGCTACAAAAATGGTGGAAACTCTTAAGCATAAAACTGATCAGGAAAGACTCAATGAACACCATCTGTATAGTGTGGAGGACAGAAGGACAAGGGGGGACACGATGGAAACATTTAAAGGGTTAAATAAGGTTCAGGAGGGAAGTGTTTTTAATAGGAAAGTGAACCCAAGAACAAGGAGGCACAGTGTTAGGTTAGTTGGGGGAAAGATTAGATGTAAGGTGAGAAAATATTATTCGACTGAAAGAGTAGTAGATGCTTGGAACAAACTTTCAGCAGACTTTGGAAAATCCACAGTAACTGAATGTAAACATGCCTGGGATAAACATATATCCATCCTAAGATAAAATACAGGAAATAGTAGAAGGGCAGACCAGATGGACCAGGAGGTCTTTTTCTGCCGTCAGTCTTCTATGTTTCTAGCTTCCGTGAAGAACTGAGTGCTGAATGCCTTGGTAACACTGCTCGGGGTTTGAGAAAACGCAGCACAAATGATATGCCCAACTCACATCAGCGTCTCCCAGAAGTTTCTCCTTCATCCTTCGAGCCCGATCTTCAATCTCGGCACCTGGGTTGGAGTCCACCGACCCCTTGGCTGGCAGGGGACCAAACACACCGTCCTCATTATCGCTCGCCTTTAGCACAACAGAGAATAAAGACAACAGTGGGCTGAGAACATAAATCATCTGACAAACAACCAGTTAGATCTAAATCCATTTGGTTGATTAATTGGTTCTAATGAGCCAGGGGGGTGGCGCAGTGGTTAGAGTGCAGCACTGCAGGCTGCTTTAGCTAACTGCTAGCTGTAGTTCAGCAGTTCAGATCTCACCACCGGCTCAAAGTGGACTCAGCCTTCCGTCCTTCCCAGGTGGGTCAAATGAGGACCCAGATTGTTGGGGCCAGAGGCTGAGTCTGTCAACCGATTAGAGAGAGCTGGAAAAGCACTGGGAAGCGGTATAGAAGTCTAAATTCTATTGCTATTGATCACCCAGAGTTCTTTCAAAGCTAACAACGTTTATCGCCGAAAGAAACATGGGTCAAAAAAAAACTTTGCTCCAATTACATCCCACAAACAGTTGTTGAATTCTGTGGTGTTTTGTTGCATTATTTCTCATACCTGCTTTGTGTCGCATTGTTTCTCTTCAGCATCTTCGGAAGGCTTCTTAAAGCCTGGTGGCAAAGCAGGACCTATAATAGGTCTGAAGAATAGAATTAGACTTTAGTAACATTTCCCTAGGCAGCACATAAAGAGCTGGGGTGGCGCAGTGGTTAGAGTGCAGCACTGCGGGCTGCCTCCGCTAACTGCTAGCTGTAGTTGAGCGGTTCAAATCTCACCACTGGCTCCAGGTTGACTCAGCCTTCCCTCCTTCCCAGGTGGGTCAAATGAGGACCCAGAGTGTTGGGGGCCAAAGGCTGATTCTGTAAACCGCTGAGAGAGGGCTGGAAAAGCACTAGGAAGCGGTATATAAGTCTCAATGCTATCTGTCATCTATCATTGCATGTGTCTATCTATTGCATGCATCTGTCTGTCTGTCTGTCTGTCTATCTACCTACCGTATCTATCTATCTATCTATCTATCTATCTATCTATCTATCTATCTATCTATCTATCTATCTATCTATCTATCTATCTATCTATCTATTTATCTATAGTATCTATCTATCTATCTATCTATCTATCTATCTATCTATCTATCTATCTACCTACCTACCTACCTACCATATCTATCTATCTATCTATCTATCTATCTATCTATCTATCGTATCTATAGTATCTATCTATAGCAAGGTTCGACAAACCCAGGCGCCTGGTCGCCAGTGGCGCCTAGAAAATGTTGTCTGGCGCCTAGAAGGGCGCTGCGGTGCCTCTGACCTCTCCGCTCCTGCCCGATGCCGCGGTTTCTGGCGCTCTCCTGCTGGGTCCCAAAGAAGGCAGGCAGGAAGGAGACCTCCATTCTTCGCGCCTTTTTCCCGCCTTCCTTCTTTGGGGCCCAGCAGGAGAGTGCCAGAAACCGCGGCATCGAGCAGGAACCGGGAGGTCGGAGGCACCGGCACGGCAGCGCCCGCCCTGCTGAAGGTCGGAGG
Organism: Erythrolamprus reginae; assembly: GCF_031021105.1. NCBI lineage: Eukaryota > Metazoa > Chordata > Lepidosauria > Squamata > Dipsadidae > Erythrolamprus > Erythrolamprus reginae. The sequence goes on along the minus strand of NC_091953.1, from coordinate 137,452,878 downwards.
CACCGGCACGGCAAGTGTCCTTTGGTTGCCCGGCGGGAGGGCACTGGCGGTGGGAGCGAAGGATTTATACTCCTGGCGGTGGGAGCGGGGGGGGGGCCGCGGCTGCAGCGGCACAGGCAGTCGGGGGGAGATGGCGGGGGGAGGGGGGGCGGCTAAAGCGGCCCCGGGCACCGTTCCCTGTACGCTTTTCCAGGGGCGCGCAGGGAGCCGCGGCCACCCGCCCGCCTACCGGATTTTCCTCCGCGCGGCTGGGGAGGTGGATTCGCCGCCCCCGCCAGCCCGATCTCCCTCCAGTGGCTGGTGACGTAGTTCTACCGCCCTCGCCAGCCTGATCTCCCTCCGTGGGGGGGTGGGGGGCGACGAACCGACGACCGGGGGCTGTCCGTCCGTGTTGGGTGGTGCAGGGCAGGCACAGGCAGCCCCAGGGGAGAACAAGGGAGGGAGAGAAAGGAAAGAGAGAGTAAGGGAGGGAGAGAAAATTGAATGAAGGAGGGAGAGAAAGAAAGAGTAAGAAGCAGAAAGGATAGAGAAAAAGGAAGAGAAAGGGAGGGGGAGAAAGGAAAGAGGGAGGAAGGGGGGGAGAGAAAATTGAATGAAGGAGGGAGAGAAAGAAAGAGTAAGAAGTAGAAAGGATAGAGAAAAAGGAAGAGAAAGGGAGGGAGAGAAAGGAAAGAGAGAGAAAGGGAGAGAAAGGGAGGGAGAGAAAATTGAATGAAGGAGGGAGAGAAAGAAAGAGTAAGAAGTAGAAAGGAAAGAGGGAGGAAGGGGGAGAGAAAGAAGATATGAAGGAGGGAGAAAAAGAAAGAGAGAGGGGAAGGAAAGAGGGAGAGAAAGGAATGAGAGAGAAAGGGAGGGAGAGAAAGGGAATGAAAGAGGGAGAAGGGGTGAGAGATAGAAAGGATAGACAGAAAGGGAGAGAAAGGAAAGAGAGAAAGGGAGGGAGAGGAAGGAAAGAGATGAGAGAGGAAGGAGGAGACAGAGGGGGTGAAAGCGATGTCAGGTGGAGACTCGGCAAAAAACCAAGTTTGCTTAAAAAAAATTCTGGCTCCTAAATTTTTTGGCTGGCTCCTAGATTCTGAACAACTTTGTTGACCCCTGATCTATAGTATCTATCTATCTATTTATAGTATCTATCTATCTATAGTATCTATCTATCTATCTATCTATCTATCTATCTATCTATCTATCTATCTATCTATCTATCTATCTATAGTATCTATCTATAGTATCTCTCTCTCTCTCTCTCTCTTTCTCTCTGTCTCTCTCTCTCTAGTATCTATCTACCTACCTACCTACCTATCTTTTATCCATCACCCATCCCTCTATCCATCTATCTCAACCAACATAGAGGCGGCACATGGACCTCCGTTTCAATCACCACCTATGATACACTTGGCATCCATGAATCTGTCTAATCCTGCCTTGAAGCTATTAAGGCTGACAGCTGTCACGACCTCTTCTGGAAGGGAATTCCATCAACCAAGGACCCTCTGGGTGAAGAAATATTTCCCTTGATTTGTCCTCACTTTCTCATCTATGAGCTTTAGGGAGGGCCCCCTCGTCCTAGCATTGTGTGAAAGAGAAAAGAATTTTTCTCTTTCCACCTTTTCTATCCCATTGCCTGATTTTATACCCTTCGATCAAGTCAACCCATATTTGTATTTGCTCTGTTGTAAGCCGCTCTGAGTTTCAGGAGAAGAGCGGCATAGAAATCTACTTAACAAATAACTCCTTGTGTGAATTACCTTTCTGGCGATTCCTCTTGCTTTTTAAACCCTGGAGGAAGAGCAGGCCCAAAAAACCCATTGTCATCCTCTTCCTGAGATCTTCTCCGTTTCCTTTATAGACACAAGGAAGGCAGGAATAAGAAGAGCCATTTTGCTTACATCTCAAACATTACAGTTTAACGACTGGAAGTTTTTTAGGCAAAGAATATTCAAGGAAGCTGCCTTCAGGTTGTGCTAACTGTCAATGAACCAGCCGAGGGGATGAACTAAGGAAAAGTTGAGGGAGCTCGACTTTCTTTGCTGGAAGAAAAAGGGGCCCTAATTTCCACTTTCTTAACTGCTTAAGAAGCAGGCCAGCTGATGAAGATGTTGCTGCGTATGTGTGTGGAGAAGAGCAACAATAATAATTAGGGGCCTTGAGGCTAAAACATATAAAGAATGATTGCAGGTACTGGTTATGCCAAATATAACAAAGGACAACAAAAATGTTCTTTGTGCGCCAACGCAGGAAGCTCAAACTGCCCAAGGAGCGGTTGATCCAGTTCTACAGGGGAATCAATGAGTCTGTCATCTGCACCTCTATCACTGTCTGGTTTGGTGCTGCAACCCAACAAGACCGGCACAGACTTCAGAGGCGAATCAGAACTGCAGAAGAAACAATTGCTGCCAACTTACCTTCCATTGAGGACCTGGATACTGCACGAGTCAAAAAGAGGGCAGTGAAAATATTGACTGACCCTTTGAATCCAGGACATAAATTGTTTAAACTTCTACCCTCAAAATGATGCTATAGAGCACCGCACATCAAGACAATTAGACATAAGAACAGTTTTCCCCGGAACGCCATCACTCTACTAAACAAATAATCCCCTCAACACTGTCAAACTATTCACTGAGGCTGCACTACTATTACTACTAGTTTTTTCTCATCATTCCTATCACCCATTTCCTCCCACTTAGGACAGTATGACTGTAACTTGCTGCTTGTATCTTTAAGATTTCTATTAATATTGTTTCCTGATTGCTTATTTGACCCCATGACAATCATTAAATGTTGTACCTCAAATGTATATTTTCCTTTACGTACGTTGAGAGCATATGCACCAAAGACAAATTCCAGTCACACTTAGCCAATGAAGAATTCTATTCTATCCTAACAAAGAGAAGGATGAGAAATGACACGATAACGGTCTTTCAATATTTGAGGGGCTGCCACAAAGAAGAGGAAGTCGAGCTATTTTCCAAAACACTCGCAAGGCAGAACAAGAAGCAACAGATGGAAATTCATTGAGAGAAGCAACCTGGAATTAAGAAGAAATTTCCTGACAGTTAGGAGAATTTGCTTCCTGGAGGAGAAGTTTGACAATGGAACAACTTGCCTCCAGAAGTGGTGAATGCTCCAACAGTGGAAGTTTTAAAGAAGAGATTGGACAATCATTTGTCTGAAACGGTACAGGGAATCCTATACCATTGGGTTGGACTAGAAGACCTCCAAGGTCCCTTCCAACTCTGTTATTCTGTTCTTTCTGTAGGCGATGATGCCATAAGCATGTAATATTTATATATGTTAGTGTGTCCCGCTCCCCAAGGCATAAAGGCATCAGGAGCAATAGTCAGAAGAGAAAGTTTAACTATCACTGACATACTTGTCACCCTGAATATTGCCAGCCTCAGAGATATTTAGTAATTAAAGAGTTAACTTGTGTGCCCTTATTAAGATCCTCCTATTTTTGATGTAATATCCTGCCACATCATTTCTTTCTTTATGCTGTGTCTCTAGATTCTATTGTTCTTCTCTGCCTTAGACTCCATTATGTAAGATACTTGTTATATTGTCCACCGAGACAATGTTTATTTTTACTTTAATAATAAAAGAACTCTTGTTTTTGAACAAATGATTGGGGCTCTTATCCATTGCCTCCGCGGGGTTAATGTCTTAACGGACTTTAATCACTAACAAACCGCGACGTGGTAGCAGAGGATGGTTGCAGACTGCCCCTTAAAAGAGTTCCATACTCTCAAGCCAATGCACTAACCTGGGAATTGGACTTGAACCTTCATCCTCTTCAGAATTAGAATCTCTCTCTTCGGAAATCTGAGCAGAGACCTCTTTCTGCTCACAACCAGAGTTTTCAGAGTTTTCCTTGAAGCCAGGAGGCAATGCTGGTCCTGCAACTAAAGTTTATTCTATCATTACCATGTTTCCTCCCCCCCCAAAACCCCCCCACCCTGTTAATAAGCCCAATTGGACTTTTGAGTGCTTGGGTGGGAGGTTGGAATAGATGACCTCCAAGGTCCCTTCCAACTCTAGTAGTAGTAATCCAATTTAACTGCAGAAAAAAACAATTGCTACCAACCCGCCTTCCATTGAGGACATGTATACTGCACAAGTCAAAAAGAGGGATGGGAAAATATTGACTGACCCCTCGCATCCTGGACACAAACTCCTACCGTCAAAAAGTCGCTGCAGAGCATTGCACACCAAGACAACTAGACACAAGGAGAGCTTTTTCCCGAATGCCATCACTCTACTATACAAATAATACCCTCAACACTGTTAAACTATTTGCTAAGTCTGCACTACTATTATTACTAGTTTTTTCTTTGTTCCTGTCACCCTTTTCCTCCCACTTATGACTGTAGCTTGTTGTTCGTATCCTTAAGATTTTTATAAATATTGATTGTTTCCTCATTGCTTCTTTGACCCCTGTGACCCATCGTTAAGTGTTGGACCTCCTGATTCTTGACAAATGTCTCTTCTTTGATGTACACTGAGAGCATCTGTACCAAAGACAAATTCCTTGTGTGTCCAATCACACTTGGCCAATAAGGAATTCTATTCTATTCTAAACTAATCAGCTACCAAGGGAACCCGGCCTGCTTGGGATGCGGCAAGGAAAGCCACCAAGGCCTCTATTTCCTTCCTTCCAGATTGGCTCAGCCAGAGGCTGCAAAGAGCCCCGAGGGGAGCCTTTCTCCCTCCGGAGCGGGTCTGGCTCACTCCCGCCAGCGAAGGCTTCCCTCCTTCTTCTCACCGGACCCAGAGTCCACCGAAGCGGCGTCGGCATCCGCTGGCGGCGGTGGCAGCTCCGGCCCGATGACATCTCGGGACGCCATGATGCCCGCGAGGGAACCCCCCTGCCGCGCCTGCGCGGGATGCGCTTTTCCGGCGCGCAGAGATACGACTTCCGGCGCATAGAAATACGACTTTCGGCGCGTAGGTATTCAAGTTCCGTCGCAAAGAAATGCGACTTCCGGCGCTTTCCCCAAAACGCCCCGTCGGTGCGCCGGAAGTGACGCGATTTCTGAGGAGACGGCGTCGCACGTGTGCGCCCAGCAAAGAGAAAGATAAATATGGATGGTTGGTATTATCATCACTATCCGCCGCCGCCGCCGCCTCCGTTTCCAGCCTGGGGCGCCGCCGGGCCCTGGCACTGGGCCTCCCCCCAGCCTCCTCCGCCACACCCAGGTGGGTCTCAGCCCCGGAAGGCCCCGGGCTTTGCGTTCCCCATTAGAGCTCTGAGCGGTCTACCTCGCAGGGTGGTTGTTGCTGCGGAGGGGAATGAACGGGAAGCCGGCGCAGTGGGAACCCGAATCCATAGGCAGCTCCTGAGACTGTAAATAAGAGTGCTAATAGTTGTTGAGGAGCCTCTAGCAGATCTCGCCTCTGACCTGCAGCCCCTTCTCCCTCCCTCCCTTCTATAGATATATGGCATATATTTACATGTAGTATATATACACGTATACATAATAATAATAATAATAATAATAATAATAATAATAATAATCAATAATCAATAATCAATAATAATAATAAATGTATTGTCATTGCCAAAAACAATGAATTGTCATTGGCAACGAAGGTCGTGTGACACCCAGAGACCAGTCCCACCATACGTAAAATCAGAATAGGTAAATTTAAAAATAGAATAAAAAATAGAATAAATGTCTCACCCACTACAAATTTCCCACCCTGAACCACTCAACCATCTACATGACAAACTGAGTAATATAGTCCAACAGTTCACTGATGGTGACCCTTTGGTTTGTTGTTAAGTGCGAGTATAGCTCTGGGATAAAAACGATGGGATACTGGAAGAACAATAATAATAGTTGCTGGGCGGAAAGCAGGTCCCGCCTCTCACCTGCTTCCTTCATTTCTTCCCATCTTCTAATTATATATCCTGTATCCTGTCTTTGTGAGTGTATACACACATGACCAATAGCAATTTCCCATCTCCCCCATACAGTCTGCTTCCCATCTTTTACATTATCCTGTATTTGTGTGTGTGCGCGTGTGTGTATGTATATGTACACATATATGGCTATATATGTGGATTTTATTGTTTTCAACGTTGCAAGCACCTCAGAGCAACCTAGCAACCGAATGATCAGCAAACAAATTTCAATACATCCTTTATGAAAAAATTGAGTTTATGCTCAGGGTTTATGGTGCTTTCCTGAATAGAATTGCATTTACGTTTCCATTTTATTTATCCATTTTAGTTATTTTGTAACGCTTAATTCTGATTGAAGGCAGGCACCCTCATTTTGGTGAAGACTGGCAGGTGAAACGGAGTGGATTGCCGCCAGGCGGAGCCTGTCAAGGCAGGAATCACAAACAGAAGGTATTTAATTGCAAGTTGAGAGCAAATTGTTTGGAGGCGCTTTTGTTTGTATTACTGATGTCAACAAAAGGAACACAAGACGTTTTCATGAGCGTGCTGAGATAGGAAGAGCCCTATGGGTGCAGTGGTTAGAAGTTCGATCCTGACCAGCTCAAGGTTGACTCAGCCTTTTATCCTTCTGGGGTCAGTAAAACGAGGACCCAGATTGTTGGCGGAAATAGGCTGATTCTGTAAACTGCTTAGAGCAGTGTTTCCCAACCTTGGCAACTTGAAGATATCTGGACTTCAACTCCCAGAATTCCCCAGCCAGCATTCACTGGCTGGGGAATTCTGGGAATTGAAGCCCAGATATCTTCAAGTTGCCAAGGTTGGGAAACACTGGCTTAGAGAATGCTGTAAACCACTGTGAAGTGGTACATAAATCTTAAGTGATATTTCTATTAGGATGTTTGGTGGCACAGTGTTCCCTCGATTTTCGCGGGGGATGCGTTCCGAGACTGCCCGCGAAAGTCGAATTTCCGCGAAGTAGAGATGCGGAAGTAAATACACTATTTTTGGCTATGAACAGTATCACCAGCCTCCCCTTAACACTTTAAACCCCTAAATTAAAATTTCTCATTCCCTTAGCAACCATTTAGATTATTACGTTTATTTATTAAAGTTTATTTAAAAAATGGTTTTTAAAGGCAGACGAAAGTTCTCCCCCATGCCTGGCGGCATAAATAAGTCTTGAGTAGTTTACGAAAGACAGGGAGGGTGGGGGCAATTCTAATTTTCGGGGGGAGTTGGTTCCAGAGGGCCAGGGCTGCCACAGAGATGGCTCTTCCCCTGGGGCCCGCCAAACAACATTGTTTGGTCGACGGGGCCCGGAGAAGGCCAACTCTGTGGGACCTTATCGGTCGCTGGGATTCTTGCGGTAGCAGGCGGTTCCGGAGGTAATCTGGTCCAATGCCATGAAGGGCTTTAAAGGTCATAACCAACACTTTGAATTGTGACCGGAAACTGATCGGCAGCCAATGCAGGCCACGGAGTGTTGAAGAAACATGAGCGAATCTTGGAAGCCCCACGATGGCTCTCGTGGCTGCGTTCTGCACGATCTGAAGTTTCCGAACACTTTTCAGAGGTAGCCCCATGTAGAGAGTATATGGAGTAGAATGGAATAGAATGGAATAGATTGGATTGAAGAATGGAATGGAATGGAATTCTTTATGGGCCAAGTGTGATTGGACACACAAGGAATTTGTCTTTGGTGCAGATGCTCTCAGTGTGCATGAAAGAAAAGATACATTTGTCAAGAATCATGAACTGCAACACTCCATGACTGACATAGGGGTCAAATAAGCAATCAGGAAACGATCAATATTAATAAAACTCCTAAGTATACAAGCAACATGTTACAGTCATAAATGGGTGGAAATGGGTGATAGGAACAATGAAGAAGATTAGTAGTACTGCAGCCTTAGTGAATAGTTTGACAGTGTTGAGGGAATTATTTGTTTAGCAGAGTGTGATTCTTGGTTCACACGTAACACCAAGAGTTTAACAAATAAATAAGTGAAACCAGCCCTTGCTTTATTTCTCCTCCTGGTTTCCAAGATGGGCATGAATAATCCTAACAATATAAATGAACCTCATTCTGTTTGTACATCTGGGACTAAACTATTTGTGCTTACGTTTTGTTGTTTTGATAAAGTGGCTTATTCATGGTAAAAGGGATAAATTGCCCTGGGCCCACGCCCTTCCCTTCAAGGATGGCTGCCATCAGATTCCTTTATGCCTTGATTAAGTGTGGAGAGGTACTTTGTCCCAATGCTAAACCGTATTTAATTTTAACAATGGATCCTTTAAAACAAACTAGTTTCACGGGTCATCGTTGGAAGCTGTTTTGTTTCGCTAAGACAGTTCATATCGGGGACACTTTTATTATAATAGTGAGCAAAACAAAATGGGAAACAAAGACGAGAGCCAGTTGGGTCTAGCGGTGAAGGCGACAGACTGGAAAATGGGAGACTGAGAATTCTAGTCCCCAAAGCCTCATGATTCTTGACAAATGACTCTTTTTCTTTTATGTACATTGAGAGCTTATACACCAAAGACAAATTCCTTGTGTGTCCAATCACACTTGGCCAATAAAGAATTCTATTCACTCTATTATATTCCACTCTACTCTACTCTATGTAGGAAGAGGGAGATTGTGATCCCCTTATATAGAGCGCTGGTGAGACCACATTTGGAATCCTGTGTTCAGTTCTGGAGACCTCACCTACAAAAAGATATTGACAAAATTGAACGGGTCCAAAGATGGGCTACAAAAACAGTGGAGGGTCTTAAGCATAAACCGTATCAGGAAAGACTTCATGAACTCAATCTGTCTAGTCTGGAGGACAGAGGAAAAGGGGGGACATGATCGAAACATTTAAATATGTTAAAAGGTTAAATAAGGTTCAGGAGGGAAGTGTTTTTAATAGGAAAGTGAACACAAGAACAAGGGGACACAATCTGAAGTTAGTTGGGGGAAAGAATGAGAAGCAACGTGAGAAAATATTATTTCACTGAAAGAATAGTAGATTCTTGGAACAAACTTCCAGCAGACGTGGTTGGTCAATCCACAGTAAATGAATTTAAACATGCCCGGGATAAACATAGATCTATTGTAAGATAAAATACAGGAAATAGTATAAGGGCAGACTAGATGGACCATGAGGTCTTTTTCTGCCGTCAGTCTTCTATGTTTCTATGTTTCTAAATGTCTCTTTTTCTTTTATGTACATTGAGAGCTTATACACCAAAGACAAATTCCTTGTGTGTCCAATCACACTTGGCTAATAAAGAATTCTATTCTATTCTACTCTACTCTATGTATTATTTGACACAGCAAAATAATAGTCTAGTTTATAGGTATACATGATAATGGCAAGAAAAACTAATCTAAAAAATGTGAGCCGCCCCGAGTCCTCGGAGCGGGGGCAGCATACAAATCTAATTAATAAACAAATAATAAATAAATAATCTTGTGAGCTTACCAAAGCTTTTACAGAATCTTGTGGTCCTGCTAGAAACACTTTGAAACCTTCTTCCAGGGGAGACAATAGAAACAGACCATAAAGTGGATGTGAGGGGTGTCTTAATGATGCTTTGAGCTCTAAGCACATAGCACGAGCAGTATCCTAAATAAAGGGAAGTGAGTTTCCTACAATCTTCTCCACTGTCCTCACCACTCTCTGTAGGGACTTTCTCTTCCCCGAAGACATGTTGGCAAAGGGTCGTGGCTTCATTTTGTCCAACCATTCTTGCAAAGGTTTGCTCTGGTTTCTTTCATAGGGCTCAATCTTGGAAGAAAACACGGTTTGTCATGTTGCCTGAACAACATTTCCGTAAGATTACATTTAATGTCTGTTGTGACTGGTCCTTGACCATCTCTGGTAATGATAGATTCTTGGTACCCTGGGCCAGTGCTGTTGCCAGCTGATGCAGAGAGTGAGAGCGGGGGAGAAACAGACCTGGATAAACCTGGGGGACCACCAGAGGTGGCAGAGATGCCAATGACAATAGAGTCTGACTTAGAGGAGGAGGAGGAAGACCAGGAGCCTTTGTTAGATGTCCACTTTAGAAGACTAAGGAAAGGACAAGAATACTTGTATGGGGAAAGGAAATAGTCTGTAGTTTATTAACAGAATACCCTATGAGACTAGACTTTCAACCCTGGGCCTAGAAAGCTTAGAACTGGGACATCTTAAACATGATCTAAGTATTGCCCACAAGATTATATGCTGCAACATCCTGCCTGTCGGCGACTACTTCAGCTTCAACCACAGCAACACAAGAGCTCACAACAGATTTAAACTTAATATTAACCGCTCCAAACTTGACTGTAAAAAATACGACTTCAGTAACTGAGTTGTTGAAGCGTGGAACTCATTACCGGACTCCATAGCGTTATCCCCAAACCCCCAACACTTTACCCTTAGACTATCCACGGTTGACCTCTCCAGATTCCTAAGAGGTCAGTAAGGGGCGAGTACAAGCGCACTAGAGTGCCTTCCGTCCCCTGTCCTATTGCTCTCCTATATCTCCTATACCTTTCTTCCATTCCTATATTTCTTCTATTCTTTCATTTATATATTTTATTCCTATTTCTTCTTTTCTATTCTTTCTTAGATATATTTTTCTATGAGTATATCCTCTATAACCTTCATTATGTATATTTACTATATGTATAACCTTCATTGTGTAATTGACTAACTAACTAACTAACTAACTAACTAACTAACTAACTAACTAACTAAATAAATAAATAAATAAATAAATAAAATTGTTGGCCACTCTCCATAGATATTTAAGGGTGACTCATGGGAAATTTGGGGTGGAGTTTCAACGTTTTGCAATGGAGTCAGTTCAGCTTTGGGGTTCCAGCCATGTTACACTAGCCAACTGTTATTTCCCTGCTAAAATCCTTGGAGTAGAATCCGCGGAGAATCTGGGAAGCTGTAACTGCAAGTCAGTGAAACTGAAGAATCTTGATCTCATGAAGGAATGTGCAACTGGCTTTGATCGTGGGCAGCAGCCTAGACCCCGGACTGTTATCTCTTCACTCCTCTCACTGAGAAGCTGCCGTGATGAACTCAGGTGCATGAATTTGGCTTGTATAAGTGCTGCTTCCTATATAAAAAGGTTGATTTACAACATACTGCTCAAAAAATAAAGGGAATGCTCAAATAACACCTCCTAGATCTGAATGAATGAACACTCCATTTGCACAATAGCAGCTTCCTAAGTGGGCAGTTTGATTTCACAGAAGTTGTATTGACTTGGAGTTATATTCTGTTGTTTAAGGGCTCCCTTTATTTTTTTTGAGCAGTGTATCAGCGCGTGGATTCCTCCTTTGATTTCAATCTGCGTAGAGCCGGGATAGAACAATGGCTGGGTAACATTTGTTCAACTTCAGTACAACTCATTCTTTGGGCAGGTCGGTGGAGCCTCAGATCCTTGTTGTCTTTCATTCATTGCAAGGCCTCTGAAGTGGTGCCAGTCCAACAATTCATCATTAATGCCTCTCCTTTTTCCCCTTTTATATAGAACAAGAAGAGAAAGGAACCTGTTTTTACCCATTACTGTGATACGTGTGATCGTGGCTTTAAAAACAAAGAGAAATATGAGGAACATACAGCTCAGCACAAGCAGGTGCGTGCGGTAATAGCTGCAGGCAGCATTAGTGGCATAAATTATTGAATATCACGGAGTCTAAGCTTTCAAAACTGGCATGGAAGCTTGAAGCACAAGCCTGTTTCACACATAAAGCAAAGCAAGCTAGGTTCTTCTAACCGTGGTTTGCCCGACCACAGTTTGGGTGATAGAAGAGATTTTTTTTTTGTCCCAGCTGCCTTCAGTCAGTTACTTCTGGTTTCTGTAGAATTGCAACTACAGTGCTCAAAAAAAATAAAGGGAACCCTCAAAGAACCCACCCTAGATCTGAATGGATGAAATATTGAATACTTTGTTCAATGTGCAGAACAGCGTGTGAAATTGATTGTCAGTCAGTGTTGCTTCCTAGGTGGACAGTTGGATTTCACAGAAGTTGGATTTACTTGGAGTTATATTGGGTTATTTAAGTGTTCCCTTTATATTTTTTTGAGCAGTGTACATACACATAGTGCCTTGGTGGTGCAGTGGTTAGAGTGCAGTACAACAAGCTACTTCTGTTGATCACTAGCTGCCAGAAGTTTGGCAGATCGAATCTATCTTTCTTTCTTTCTTTCTTTCCTTCCTTCCTTCCTTCTTTCTTTCTTTCTCTCTTTCATTCTCTAGTTTCTTTTTCTTTCTTTCTCTCTCTCTCTCTCTCTCTTTAGTTTCTTTCTTAGAAATTTAAGAGCCATGGTGGTGCAGTGATTAGAGTGCAGTACAACAAGCTACTTCTGCTTATCACCAGCTGCCAGCAGTTTGGCAGATCAAATCTCACTAGGCTCAAGGCTGACTCATCCTTCCATCCTTCCAACGTTGGTAAAATGAGGACCCAGATTGTTGGGGGCAAGAGGCTGACTCTTTGTAAACCAATTAAAGAGAGCTGTGAAGCGGTATATAAGTCTAAATGCTAATGCTATATGAGAGAGATTCCTGAAGTGACCCACACTTACGTAGCTTGAAAATTAAAATTGATTCTGGTCTTCGATTACCATGATTTTGGAATGAGGATTGTTACAGATTGCTCAGTTAAGCTGGGACTAGGCAGCAATCTTCCTTGGAATTAGAGAATAAATCTATCTCGGGGGGGGGGGGGAAGGAGAACTAAATAAAATGTGGGAGGGAAAGGAATCCAGTTGCAATTTCCACATGTGGTACTGCCGCCTTTTTAGCTTGCTAAACTGATTTGTCTTCTTGTAGTGCACGGTGGACGGCTGCAGCTTTAGAGCACACGAGAAATTGGTTCAGATCCATTGGAGAAATGTAGGTATTTGGCTTGGTTTGGGTTGATAAACTCTTTTCTAAGAATTTTCTTCTGAGGTTTTCTATTTTATACATCTTGAGGTTTTGTGTGGTTTTTTTGGAATTTGACTGGCAGATATGCAAATGTTTGTTTAAACAGTTAAGCAAATAAATATATTCAATTAACTGTTTAAACAAACAGTTTGTTATTTATTTGCTAACACAATAAAGTTAATACAGTTTTTGTGTTAGCAAAAACCTCAGAAGAGAAGGATTTAGAGGTAGTGATTTCAAAATGGGTGAGCAGTGTGGTCAGGCGCTAGGGAAAGCAAGTAGAAAGCTTGGCTGCATAACTAGAGGTATAACAAGCAGCAAGAGGGAGATTGTGATCCTGCTGTATAGAGCGCTGGTGAGACCCCATTTGGAATAATACTGTGCAGTTCTGGAGACCTCACCTACAAAAAGAGATGGATAAAATTGAATGGGTCCAAAGACAGGCTGAAGGTCTTAAGCATAAAACGTATCAGGAAAGACTTCATGAACTCCATCTGTAGAGTCTGGAGGACAGAAGGGAAAGGGGGGACATGATCGAAACATTTAAATATGTGAAAGGGTTAAATAAGGTTCAGGAGGGAAGTGTTTTTAATAGGAAAGTGAAGCCAAGGACAAGGGGACACAATCTGAGGTTAGTTGGGGGAAAGATCAGAAGCAACGTGAGAAAATGTTATTTCATTGAAAGAGTAGTAGATGCTTGGAACAAACTTCCAGCAGACGTGGTTGGTAAATCCACAGGAACTGAATTTAAACATGCCTGGGATAAACATAGATCCATCCTAAGATAAAATACAGGAAATAGTATAAGGGCAGACTAGATGGACCAGGAGGTCTTTTCCTGCCGTCCATCTTCTCTATGTTTCCAAATAGCAGAATGCTTTTATGGAGCTGTTTTTTGAAGGCTGTGGGTATTGCGAAATGTATGGTCAGGTCTTGAGGCTGATAGTATACAGGAAGGTCCTCAACTTAAGACTGCAACTGAGCCCAACGTTTAAGGGAGAGGTTTGTTAAGTGAGTTTTGATCCATTTTACGGTCTTTGACTGTAGTGAATCACTGAATCACTGCAGTCCTTAAATTAGTTACAAGGTTGTTAAGTGAATCTGCCTTCAACCGTTGATTTTGCTTGTCGGAACAGTCATAAATAGGAATCAACTGACAAACCCCACTTTTGAGTTTGTTTGGTTTTTTCTTTAGTTTTAAATACATCAGTCCTCTCTCCAACAATTTTATATCTATTTAGCCTCAACAAGGCTTCATAAGAAATTGAGCTGCCTTCTGTCACAGGGGATGAGAGAACCACAGTAGAAACAGAAAGCTAGTGGGGTTATTTTCTTATTTGATGCAGGTTTCTTTTTTAACAAATACAGTGATACCTCGTCTTACAAACGCCTTGTCATACAAACTTTTCGAGATACAAACCCGGGGTTTAAGATTTTTTTGCCTCTTACAAACTATTTTCACCTTACAAACCTACTGCCGCCGCTGGGATGCCCTGCCTCTGGACTTCCGTTGCCAGCGGAGCACTCGTTTTTGCGTTGCTGGGATTCTCATGAGGCTCCCCTCCATGGGAAACCCCACCTCTGGACTTCCATGTTTTTGTGATGCTGCAGAGGAATCCCAGCAGCACAAAAATGGGTGCTTTGCTGGCAACGGAAGTCTGGAGGTGGGGTTTCCCAGCGAGGGGAATCTCAGTGAAATCGCAGCATCAGAAAAACACAGAGGTCCGGAGGTGGGGTTTCGAGGACTTTGGTGTTTTTGCGATGCTGCGATTTCATTGATGCTCCCTTCGCTGGGAAACCCCACCTCCGGACCTCTGTCATTTTTGCGATGCTGGGATTCCCCTGCTGGGATTCCCCTGCAGCATCGCAAAAACACAGAGGTCCAGAGGTGGGGTTTCCCATGGAGGGGAGCCTCAGGGGAATCCCAGCAGTGCAAAAACGGGCGCTTCGGCTGGCAAAAGGCATTAATTTTGGGCTTGCATGCATTAATCGCTTTTCCATTGATTCCTATGGGAAACATTGTTTCGTCTTACAAACTTTTCACCTTAAGAACCTCATCCCGGAACCAATTAAGTTTGTAAGACAAGGTATCACTGTAATTTTAAAATCGGTGAATGAGGTATCTTTGTTTTGTGTCAGATGCATTCTCCTGGTGCCAAGTGTATCAAATTAGATACTCCGGATGAAATTGCAAGATGGAGAGAAGAGAGGAAAAAGTGAGTAGTCGGTAATGATACAAATGCTGGTTTATTATTAATATCGGGAAAGGAAGGCGGGTGGGTTGTTGCTATCATTTGTTTCAAACTTCGCTCGCTTCCCTCGCTGCAAATTTGCAGGATGTAAAGTTTAATTTGCAGGATTTATTTATTTCACCCCCCCCCCAAGCTATTTCTCAGCTTACAACCATAATTGATTTCAAAATTCCAGTTGCTAAGTGAGACAGTTGTTAAGTGAATTCTGCCCCATTTTACAACCTTTTTTAATTATTTAAGGGTTAGAGGTTTTATGGTTAGTAGAATTCGAGACCAATGTATAAAGAATAAACTGGAATCACTCTATAATTTGTAAATATGGTAATAGAGAGGTGATAGAGAGGTGTATAAAATGAGACAGGAGGCGAAACAGATAATATATGCTGCTAAAGCCTCAAAAGAGGAAGAAATTGTAAAGAAGGGGGATAAAACCTTCTTCAGATATATTAGTGATAGGAAGAAGAAAAGCTGCGGCATCACAAAGCTTAGTACTGGGAATAATACATGCATTAATGGGAATAAGGAGATCGCTGACCCTTTCAATAGCTACTTCTGTTCAGTTTTCTCAAAAGACACCTAAAGGGTTAAATAAGTTCCAGGAGGGAAGTGTCTTTAATAGGAAAGTGAACACAAGAACAAGGGGACACAATCTGAAGTTAGTTGGGGGAAAGATCAAAAGCAACATGAGAAAATATTATTTTACTGAAAGAGTAGTAGATCCTTGGAACAAACTTCCAGCAGACGTGGTAGATAAATCCACAGTAACTGAAGTTAAACATGCCTGGGATAAACATATATCCATCTTAAGATAAAATATACAAGAAATAGTATAAGGGCAGACTAGATGGATCATGAGGTCTTTTTCTGCCGTCAGACTTCTATGTTTCTATGTTTCTTGGTTTAAAATAATATTAAAAAGTACACCCTCATTTTGATGGAGGGGTCAGAATGGATGATGTTGGGTGGTGGGAGCATGACTCTTATGGAGTGTGTATCTCTTATTAAAAATTAATAAAATTTATTTAAAAAAAATAAGACAAAAGAGTAAGATGACAAGACTGGTTTGCCACATCATTGCAATAATCGACAATAGCCTATAAGTTGTAAGTCAAGGACTTTGTAATGGAGGGGGGAACTGACCCAGTTAGGGTTAGGTTGAACCCCCAAAATGTAGCCGTGTTTGATTGATGGTGAGGCTGATAGTCAAACTTACCGAGCGCTTCCTTGGCCTTCAATGGGTTGCTAACTCAGTCTCCTCTGCCGTCACAATGTAGAAATTTCCCAACATTGGCAAACATGGAAAAGAAGAAAGCATTAAAGTTGGAAAAAGAATGTCGAGGAGAAGTGCTGACAACGTTACAATTTGGGTAAGACTTCTTGTAAGTTGTAACCTCTTGGCTCTTTTTTCATAAAAAACCAACATTTTACCTTTTTGGAGCTTATGGAGCCTATTTTTCAAAACCTCGGTAATGTGGGAAGCATTGGGTTTTTTAAAAAATTATTATTAAAAGGGTTTTTTATTTATAAAACATTTAAAAAACATAATATCTGTTCTGGTTTCTGGTAGAAGTTTAGTACAGTGATCCCTCGAGTTTCGCGATCTCGATCTTCGCGAAACGCTATATCGCGATTTTTCCACCGATGACGTCACCCTCTTCCTTCCTTTCTCATCTTTCTTTCTCTCTCTCTCTCTCTCTCTTGCTTCTTCCTCTCTCACACTCTCTTCCTCCCTCTCTCATCTCTTTCTTTCCTTCTCTCTCTTTCTCTATCTCTCCCCCTCTTGCTGGCGGGTGGCGGGCGGGCGAGCGGGGGCATCAGCGAGGAGCCGGGGTTTCCCCTTTGCGTGGGCGGCTGGGAAACCCCGATCTTCGTCTGCTCGCTGCTGCTGCACCGAGCAGATCAGCTGCTGGGCGGCCGAAGGAACCTTCCCTGGGTCTTCCCCCTCTTGCTGGCGGGCGGGCGAGCGGCGGGCATCAGCGAGGAGCCGGGGTTTCCCCTTTGCGTGGGCGGCCGGGAAGACCCAGGGAAGGTTCCTTCGGCCGCCCAGCAGCTGATCTGCTCGGTAGCGCAGCAGCAGCGAGGAGCCGAATCGGGGTTTCCCCTTTGCATGGGCGGCGGGGAACGCAAACTCCACCATCTACGCATGCGCGGCCATAGAAAAAAAGGGTGCGCATGCACAGATGGTGTTTTTACTTCCGCAACCCTACATCGCAAAAAATCGATTATCGCGAGGGGTCTTGGAACGGAACCCTCGCGATAATAGAGGGATCACTGTAATTACAAATAACTCTCATTAAATGCACCATTTCATGAATAAAGGAACTCTGTTTATTTCTCTGCTCTCCTGTACTTCAACACATTCCAGACATCACTCGGTCCGTTATCTCTCTCTTAGCTGCATTTCTCACATTCCTTTTCCTGCTTCAGTTAGACAAGATTTATTTCCTAACTACATAGCTATAAAAAGACAGCAGCACTGACTAAATGCAATACAAAATACTTTGGATTACTTTAGTATGGCGAAAACCCCTCCATATTTCTTTCTGCAAGGTTGAAACTCCACCCTTCTTCTCCACTAGCCCCCTGACGTGCCAAATACCTCACTACAATATTTAACCCATTCCTCTCCTTAATATCTTCTTCCAGACCTTTGCTCTCTACGTTTCTGAATCCTTCAGAATTTAGGATTAACCCAGCGCGCGTCTGATTCTCCCTCGCTAGATCCTGAACTCATAGCCCCATCCTGTGGCTGGCCTCCCACCTGTTCTACTACCTGTAACCCCGGGCCCCCCACTACTTCATAAACACTATCTGAATCTGAGTCCTCAATATCTTCATCATCCTCCAACTGATCAGGAGTATGTACAACAACATCTACCGTATTTTTTGGAGTTTAAGACGTAGCTTTTTCCTCCCTAAAAGAGGCTAAATTCAGTCTTATAATCTCAATGTAGCTTTTTCTTGGAAGCATGGCTCTTCCCACGTTCTTATGTTTCTTTCTCCTAGAACTGTGAATGTTTCAAAAGGTTTGGTTAGAAAAAAGTCAGGGATCTGGGAGTTTGTGAAGGATGGGTATTGGCGCCTCTCGCGGTGAATCCAAGACGCGGGCTGGAACCAACCTTCTCTCTTTCAGGAAGATGAAGGGAATGTGGAAACCTCCAAACGAAGGTCCGAAGCAGCAAGGAAATACACAGCGGAGAAGAAATTGGCGCTGGAATAAATCTAGGAATGCTAGGAACAGCAAAGGGGTCTCACTGGACTCTTCGGCTGGGACCGGTTCCAACAACCATGAAGCCGAGGAGAAGGCCAGAAGAGAACCTTGCGTAGGCTCCATGACTGATAAAGACCCCCTGAGTATTCTGGCCAGCAGCGATCCTGGTGAGATACTTATTTGGGTTTTTGTTTACAGTTAATATAACAACAACAGAGTTGGAAGGGACCTTGGAGGTCTTCTAGTCCAACCCTCTGCTTGGGCAGGAGAACCTACACTACTTCAGTTTAGTTTAGTTTAGTTTTATTAGATTTGTATGCCGCCCCTCTCCGAAGACTCGGGGCGGCTAACAACAATATAAAAAGACAATGTAAACAAATCTAATATTAATATTAAAAACAACCTAAAAAACCCCAATTTAAAAAGAAAAAACCACTCATACAGACAAGCATACCATGTATAAATTCTATAACCTGATGAAGTGGACAAGGCCATCGGAGCTGTGAGTTCCGCCACCTGTTTACTGGATCCGTGTCCCTCCTGGTTGGTTTCGGCCAGCAGGGAGGTGACACGGAGCTGGGCCCAGGAGATTACCAACGCTTCCTTGGGGAGGGGAGTTTTTCCATCACTCTATAAAGAAGCGCTTGTGCGCCCCCTCCTCAAGAAGCCCTCTCTGGACCCAGCCGTACTTAACAACTATCGTCCAGTCTCCAACCTTCCCTTTATGGGGAAGGTTGTCGAGAAGGTGGTGGCACTCCAGCTCCAGCGGTCCTTGGAAGAAGCCGATTATCTAGGTCCCCAGCAGTCGGGTTTCAGGGCCGGTTACAGCACGGAAACCGCTTTGGTCGCGTTGATGGATGATCTCTGGCGGGCCCGGGACAGGGGTTTATCCTCTGTCCTGGTGCTCCTTGACCTCTCAGCGGCTTTCGATACCATCGACCATGGTATCCTTCTGCACCGGCTGGAGGGGTTGGGAGTGGGAGGCACTGTTCTTCAGTGGTTCTCCTCCTACCTCTCTGGCCGGTCGCAGTCGGTGTTAGTGGGGGGCCAGAGGTCGACTCCTAGGTTTCTCCCTTGTGGGGTGCCTCAGGGGTCGGTCCTCTCCCCCCTGCTATTCAACATCTACATGAAACCGCTGGGCGAGATCATCCAAGGACATGGGGTGAGGTATCATCAATATGCGGATGATACCCAGCTTTACATCTCCACCCCATGCCCAGTCAACGAAGCGGTGGAAGTGATGTGCCGGTGCCTGGAGGCTGTAGGGGCCTGGATGGGTGTCAACAGACTCAAGCTCAACCCGGATAAGACGGAGTGGCTGTGGGTTCTGCCTCCCAAGGACAATCCCATCTGTCCGTCCATCACCCTGGGGGGGGAATTATTGACCCCCTCAGAGAGGGTCCGCAACTTGGGCGTCCTCCTCGATCCACAGCTCACATTAGAGAACCATCTTTCAGCTGTGGCGAGGGGGGCGTTTGCCCAGGTTCGCCTGGTGCACCAGTTGCGGCCCTATCTGGACCGGGACTCATTGCTCACAGTCACTCATGCCCTCATCACCTCGAGGTTCGACTACTGTAATGCTCTCTACATGGGGCTACCTTTGAAAAGTGTTCGGAAACTTCAGATCGTGCAAAATGCAGCTGCGAGAGCAGTCATGGGCCTACCTAGGTATGCCCATGTTTCACCATCACTCCGCAGTCTGCATTGGTTGCCGATCAATTTCCGGTCACAATTCAAAGTGTTGGTTATGACCTTTAAAGCCCTTCATGGCATCGGACCAGAATATCTCCGAGACCGCCTCCTGCCGCACGAATCCCAGCGACCGATTAGGTCCCACAGAGTGGGCCTTCTCCGGGTCCCGTCAACTAAACAATGTCGGTTGGCGGGCCCCAGGGGAAGAGCCTTCTCTGTGGCGGCCCCGGCCCTCTGGAACCAACTCCCCCCGGAGATTAGAACTGCCCCTACTCTTCCTGCCTTCCGTAAACTCCTTAAAACCCACCTTTGCCGGCAGGCATGGGGAAACTAAACATCTCCCCCGGGCACGTTTAATTTATGCATGGTATGTCTGTGTGTGTGACTGTTAGCATATGGGGTTTTTTAAATATTTAAATATTTTAAATCTGTCTGATTGCTTATGATTTGTTTTTTACATGTTGTGAGCCGCCCCGAGTCTTCGGAGAGGGGCGGCATACAAATCTAAGTAATAAATAATAAATAAATAAATAAGCCTAGGGGGAAGGAAATATCTCAGTTCCCCCATGCCTGACGACAGAGGTGGGTTTTAAGGAGCTTGCGAAAGGCAAGGAGGGTGGGGGCAACTCTGATATCTGGGGGGAGCTGGTTCCAGAGGGTCGGGGCCGCCACAGAGAAGGCTCTTCTCCTGGGTCCCGCCAAACGACATTGCTTAGTCGACGGGACCTGGAGAAGACCAACTCTGTGGGACCTAACCGGTCGCTGGGATTCGTGCGGCAGAAGGCTATCCAACATCTTTAAAACTTCCAATGTTGGAGCATTCACAACTTCTGGAGGCAAGTAGTCCCATGGATTAACTGTTCTAGCTGTCAGGAAATTTCTCCTTAGTTCTAAGCTGCTTCTCTCTTTGTTTAATTTCCACCCATTGCTTCTTGTTCTACTCTCAGGTGCTTTGGAGAATAGCTTGACTCCCTCTTCCTTGTGGCAACCCCTGAGATATTGGAAGACTGCTATCCTGTCTCCCCTGGTCCTTCTCATTCAACTAGCCAGGCCCAGTTCCTGCAACCGTTCATATGTTTCAGCCTCCAGTCCCCTAACCCTCTTCTCTGCACTTTTTCTAGAGTCTCAACATCCTTTTTACATTTGTTGACCAAAACTAAATGCCGTATTCTAAGTGTGACCTTGATCACAGTCTTCAATATCTCAGAGGTTGTATCTCGAAGCTCTTCGTTCCTGATTTCAGAGGGCGTTTTCCCCACAGCACGTCCAGCCCTGGGGCCTTTCCAGAGAAACCCCAAAGCATCTATACCAGTGGTTCCCAACATGGGGCCCATGCCCCACGACGGGGTGGGGGTGGGGTGTTGATTTTTAATGAGGGCAGTTGGTACCTTGTTTAAACCAAGTTATTGGCCTTTTAGGTTTGCCCCACATGAGTAGGGGTTACTTTTTGAAATAGAATAGAATAGAATAAATTGGGATGAAGAATGGAATGGAATGGAATTCTTTATGGGCCAAGTGTGATTGGACACACAAGGAATTTGTCTTGGTGCAGATGCTCTCAGTGTACATAAAAGAAAATATAGATTTGTCAAGAATTGTGAGGGACAACAGTTAATGATTGTCATAGGGGTCAAATAAGCAATGAAGAAACAATCAATATTAATAAACAAGTTACAGTCATAAGTGGGAGGAAAAGGGTGATAGGAACCATGAGGAAAAACTAGTAGAAATAGAAGTGCAGACTTAGTAAAAAGTTTGACAGTATTGAGGGAATGACTTGTTTAGCTGAGTGATGGCATTCAGGAAAAATATGTTCTTGTGCCTAGTTGTCTTGGTGTGCAGTGCTCTGTAGTGATATTTTGAGGGTAGGAGTTGAAACAGTTGATGTCCAGGATGCGAGGGGTCAGTCAATATTTTCCCCGCCCTCTTTTTGACTCGTGCAGTCTACAGGTCCTCAACAGAAGGCAGGTTGGCAGCCATTGTTTTTTCTGCAGTTCTGATTCTCCTCTGAAGTCCGTGTCGGTCTTTTTGGGTTGAAGCACCAAACCAGACATTTGTAGAGGTGCAGATGACAGACTCAATGATTCCTCTGTAGAACTGGATCAGCAGCTCCTGGGGCAATTTGAGCTTCCTGAGTTGGCGCAGAAAGAACATTCTTTGTGGTGCTATTTTGATGATGTATAAGATGTATATAGTTTAAGAAATAGAATATTGAGATACAAATTTTTATGTATAATTTATGCAATAATTTTACTAATTTCCTACACCCTTTTGATTCTGTACCACCCCTTTGTTCATATTCCCTTCTTTTTTATTAATTTAATAAATAATTTTTATATATATAAAAAATAAAAAAATAAAAAAAGAATTACAGTGGTACCTCAAGATAGGAACCCCTCGTCTTACGAACAACTCGTGATACGAACCCGGGGTTCAGAAAATTTTTGCCTCTTCTTACGAACTTTTTTCGAGTTACGAACCGGCGTTCGGAGACTGCTGGGAAGCCGCGCGGCTGTTTTAAAAGGTGACAGCCGGGCGGCGGGGCTTCCCAGAAGCCTCCCAAACGCCGGTTCGGTTCGGGAGGTTGCTGGGAAGCCCCCCAGGCCAGCTGTGACCTTTTAAAACAGCCGTGCGGCTTCCCAGCTGTCTCCCGAAGCCGAACGCGGAAGTTCGGCTTTGGCGTTCAGCTTCGGGAGACAGCTGGGAAGCCGTGCGGCTGTTTTAAAAGGTGACAGCCAGGCTGGGGGGCTTCCCAGCACCCCCCCCGTACCCCGAACTTTTGCCGAACTTCCGGGTTCGGGGTCCGGGAGGTTGCTGGGAAGCCCCCCAGGCCGGCTGTCACCTTTTAAAACAGCCGCACGGCTTCCCATCAGTCGCCGAACGCTGTTTTTTTGCGGGGGGGGTTTGGTTGCACGGATTAATTGACTTTACATTGTTTCCTATGGGAAACAATGTTTCGTCTTACGAACCTTTCGACTTACGAACCTCCTCCTTGCACCAATTAAGTTCGTATCATGAGGTATTACTGTATATGTCACCGGGGTGGGGGGGTGTCCGGATTTTAGAGATGCTTAGGTGGGACATGGCCCAAAAAAGGTTTGGAACCACTGGTCTCTCCTCTCCTGCTGCTCCCTTCCATTTGCTAATTCTTTATTTTTGGGGCCAGCTTCTCAGGCTTTTGTGCCTTTTTTTGCCAAGCCATCAGTGGATAATCTCTGTCTCTTCCCAGAATCCGACAAAGAGGCGAGGACTCCGAAAGACCAAGCTTTGGAAGCTACTGTGGTTCCGAAACAGCTGACCTCGGCCCTGAGCTCGCTGGTGGTAAACTACGGCAGCTTATCCGAAAGCGAGAGCGAAGGAAACGGTAAGCCCTCTTCCTTCCGCCCTGGATAGGGATGATGAGAAAAAACTAGTAATAATAGTAGTGCAGACTTAATAGAAAGTCTGACAGTGTTGAGGGAATTCTTTGTTTAGCAGAGTGATGGCGTTCGGGAAAAAACTGTTCTTGTGTCTAGTTGTCTTGGTGTGCAGGGCTCTGCAGCGACTTTTTGAGGGTAGGAATTGAAACAGTTTGTGTGAGGGGTGTGAGGGGTCCGTAAATATTTCCCCTCCCTCTTTTTGACTCGTGCAGTCTACAGGTCCTCAATGGAAGGCAGGTTGGCAGTACAGTAATCCCTCGCTAGTTCACGGTTCATCTTTTGCGGATTCGCTATTTCACGGGTTTTCAAAGGGGCCTTAAATCCATGAAATCTATTAAAAAATTTAAATCCGCTAAAAATTCGTTAAATTCTTCTACAGTCCTACTGTCCTCTATTAAAGAAACTGGTAGGAAATCCCATGTAGTTCCAGCTGAGAAACATTATAGAATGACTGTTTCATGCAAAGGGTGGGTTTTAAAAGTCCAAATACTTGTTAAATACATAAAAAAATATGTTTCCTCTACTTCACAGAAATTCATTTTTCACGGGTGGTCTTGGAACGCATCCCCCGCGGAAAACGAGGGATCTCTGTAATTGTTTTTTCTGCAGTTCTGCAATTATGAGCCTCTGATGCTGCTCATAACTGTCTAGCTTTTCACAGCTGTTTTTTTTTTTAATTTTGAGTCCTTGCATATTAATTCCTTGCTCCTTTGTTTTAGAGTCCACCGCTCCCGTAGCAAAGGCGGTAACTGAACATGACGCCATTCTCAGAACGACCGCTCGGCCTTCCCAAAACTCCCAAAGCTGTGAGCGCGAGACTCGCCAAGGAGCCCACCATAACGGGAGCCCGCTCGGGAGATCAAAACCCCATGCAAGGAACACAAGGAATCAGAAAAGGCAGAGGAAAGGGCTCCCGGCATTGCAGCCCCACCGTCCGACTTTGCTAGAAATGGTAGGAGGCTTGTTGGTTTCAGTATGGTTTTTTTATAGAGGATCCTGCACTGACAGCATTTCGTTTGACGATGTTCGTCCATTGTGTTCGTTGCGAGTGAGCCTGGATCAACTTTGATAATGTCAGATGGTGAGGAAGAGGATGAACCAGGGCCTTCTGGGTACACTGGGGCCCTTGGCCTTGACACCCGAGGCAGAAAGTGAAGGGGAGGTAGACGAGGGTGAAGAGGTGTCGATGCAAACTCTTTTGAAGGAGGAGGGGGAGAGAGATCTTATGAGAAACGAACCTCGCTTAGATCCCAGATTTAGAAGATTACAGAGCAGACAGCAAAAATTATACGCGAAAAGGAAGCAATCTGCACTATGTGTAAATCTAGAGTTGGTAATTTGTCACTAGAGGTATATTATTATTATTATTATTATTATTATTATTATTATTATTATTATTATTTATTAGATTTGTATGCTGCCCTTCTCCGCAGACTCGGGGCGGCTCACAACAGTGATAAAGAACAATATGTATTGACAAATCTAATAATTTAAAATCTAAAATAGCAATTGTACATTTAAAAAATCTAAAAACAAGGAACCCCAATATAAAAAACATACATACATTCATATCATGCACTAAAACTACATAGGCAGGGGGAGATGTCTAAGTTCCCCCACGCTTGACGACAGAGGTGGGTTTTGAGGAGTTTACGAAAGGCAAGGAGGGTAGGGGCAGTTCTAATCTCTGGAGGGAGCTGGTTCCAGAGGGTCAGGGCCGCCACAGAGAAGGCTCTTCCCCTGGATCCCGCCAAATGACATTGTTTAGTCGACGGGACCCGGAGAAGGCCCACTCTGTGGGACCTGATTGGTTGCTGGGATTCGTGCGGCAGAAGGCGGTCTCGCAGGTATATAAGAGTGGGAGTCTGGGTAAATTGTTTTAAACTATTGGATTTGTACTGTTTTGCTGTTGTGAGCCGCCCCGAGTCTTCGGAGATGGGTGGCATACAAATCTAATAAATAATAATAATAATAATAATAATAATAATAATAATAATAATAATAATATATCCTTTGTGGAGTGCTCTGATGAGGTTTCTCAGAAATCACAGCTTCCAGTTATAAAGAACTGTGAACCAAGAAGAGGTAAGGTATCCGAATGTTTGGGAAAGCTGTCAGTGTTCGTGATGTATGAGGAATTTTATCTCTCTGGGACAGTAATGGTTTAGCCTTTAGCCGAGCCATTAAAGTAGAAGTGAGATTGGAGTGCAGAGTCGCTGAGAACTAATGAACGTAACTGGAAATGTGATCATTGTTCGATAATTTGGATCAAAAAAATGCTATGAATAGAAGCTGTTAAAAAAAGACCTTGGTTAGCATTTGCAATCTGTGTAATTAAGAGGCAGAACCGTGTTTGAAGGGGACCTTGACATCTAACAGGTTGTCCAAAAATGGGATGTATAAAAATGTCTCTTTGATGGAAATATTCATTTAGGCAGCCTTTTGCCCTAAGTTCTTTATACTGCAAAACCCAGGTTAGGTTTTATCCAGTATATTCAGGCTGATTGTTTGGATTAGGCTGAGGACATTGTGTTTATTTCAGAGCATGATATCTTAAGTTTAGCTGTAAGAGTTCAAAAATCTATTTTGCGGGAACCTGATAAACTCGAAATCTCTTGTTGACGTTTCTGCCCATTTTTATGGCTGGAAGGCAGGTGACCAGCTTGCTTCGGCCTTGCCTGCTCAAAAAAAAAAAAACCTCAGAAGGTTCCGGGCTGTGTCTCGATTGGCAAAGTTTCCAACCGACGGCCTTAACTCAGGTTTATTACATGCAGAACAATAAAAGGCAAAGAAAAGCAATGACTAAAATTCATGAAAAAATAAATAAACAACCCAAGACCGTCATAAAAACACCAATGTATACAGAATTTTTTAACGAGCCATTGAACAACAATGGGATAGAATGTCGTACCATTGTAGGCAGCCCTTGACTTACAACAGTTCGTTTAGTGACCATTTTCCAAGTTACAACGGCAGCTGATAAACTGATAAAATTGCTACAGAAATGGTGGAAGGTCTTAAGCATAAAACTTATCAGGAAAGACTTCATGAACTCCATCTGCATAGTCTGGAGGACAGAAGGGAAAGGGGGGACATGATTGAAACATTTAAATATGTTAAAGGGTTAAATAAGGTTCAGGAGGGAAGAGCCTTCTCTGTGGGGGCCCCGGCCCTCTGGAATCAACTCCCCCTGGAGATTTGCACTGCCCTCACGCTCCTTGCCTTCTGAAAGAGTGTAAAAACCCATCTTTGTCGCCAGGCCTGGGGTTGTGAGATCTTCCCCCTGACCAACGAATGTTTTTTCGTATGATTGTTGATTAAATGTAAATGGAAGTTTTTTAAAATTAGAATTTTTAAGGATTGTTTTTTATGTATATTAATTGGATTGATTTACTATTGTTCTTTTGTATATGTTGTGAGTCGCCGGGTATCCTCGGAGAGGGGCGTCATACAAATCCAATCAAACCTTAAACTTTTCAAGGGTAGCCCCATGTCGAGCGCATTGCAGTAGTCAAGGCCTGAGGTGATGCGGGCGTGAGACTTACTACCTGCCCTCTGCTTTCTCTTCCTTCCGCGCAGCTTTTAGCGAAGGACATACGTCACGAAAGGAACGTGATCTTGCAGTGCATCCGCTATGTCCTGCAGAACGACGGCCTGGGATGGTCCCTGGGAAGCCGCTCGGACGCTCCGTCGGAAAGTGAGCCAACGTCTGAGCGTGCCCAGAAGCCGGCGGCTGACGGACCTTGCCCATTAACCGACCCTCTCGACTTTGACCCGAACGCAACGCAACCGGACGGAGCATTTCAAAACAAGGGCAACTCTGCATTTCCTGCTGCGGATGAAGATATTTGGGAATCTACAGAGATGACTTCTCAAGACAACTAATCTCTTTTTTTAAATTTAAAAATAAAAAAAACTATGCGTGGGAAACCGCCACTCATCCATCTTCAGATGCTTGCCGAAAGGCGTCGAGGTTCTTTGTCGCATCCAAAGGTTTTGCCTACTTTCAAATTAACTCTTTGGATGGAAAAAGCTAAATCTCCGTTAGGCCTTGTGATGTTACGGTCTTGCAATACCGTCCTTCAGGGGTTCGTTTTTTTTACTCGCTGTAAGTGTAAATAAAAATTATATTAATGCTGTTTTGTTTACCTTTCGTGTCATAAGGTTGTGCTCAAAAGTCAAGAGTAGCAGCCACGATGGAAGCTCTGTCTCTATTTTAAGGGCGTTCGCCCTCGACGTAACATCTTTGCTGCCCTGCTTTTAGAATGAGTGACTTCAAAAATAGCAGCAGTTTCATGCAACACTAAAAATGTAATTTAATTTAATTTAATTGACTTATATACCGCCCAATCCTGCAGGACTCTTATCAGCAACAAGCTTTATTTACTAAAAAGTACTTATTTACTTACTAAAAGAAAAAGAAAAAACAAGACAAAGACTTTGGAAAGTACCGCTGATAATTTGGGTGCGTCTTATACTCTGGTGTAGCTTTTTTCCCCCCAGCCCTAACTAGCTGCTATTGATCTTTCCAGCTCTTACTGGCTTGCAAACTCTTTCATTGTTTCTCTCTGCAAAGATTTTTTTCCAAGCGCTAAGTCTTTGCAGGGGTGTTTTCATTACTGTAACTTGTTCCAAATAAGTTTCTTTCCAGTCCTAACCAGGTGCTAACAATGTTCCCAGCTCTCTGGCTTGCAAGCTATTTCATTGTTACTCTCTGCGAAGAATGTTTTCCCAGCCGTAAGACTTTTCAGGGGGGTTTTCATTGCTCTAACTTGCTCTGAATAAATGTCTTTCCAGACCTAACCAGGTGCTAACCATGTTCCCGGCTCTTTACCAGCTTGGAATCTCTTTCATTGTTACTCTCTGCAAAGAATGTTTTCCAAACCCTAAGCCTTTGCAGGGTTTTTTTCCATTGGTCTTCTTCCTCCAAATGTTTCTTTCCAACTGCTAATGATATTCCCAGCTCTTAACTTTTACAAGCTCTTTCATTGTTACTCTCTCCAAATAAGGTTTTTTTTAAAGCCCTAACCTGGGGATAAAATTATGTGCTGAAACTGACCAGACTAAGGACGCTGGCCAGAGGAATACCTGGTAAGCAGATTCTTTTCCCTATTTTCCTCCCCCAAAACTAAGGTGCGTCTTATACTCCGAAAAATACAGCACTTTTCTGTACTTTAGCTTGAAAATAATGAGCACAGTCGGCAAGTGGTTTGGGTTTTATCCTTTCTTGTTGCTTTATTCTCGTTCCTGTGATGGAAAATTTTCATCAGGGAACCAAAACACGCAGTTAAGTGTTTTTCTGCTCAGATTAGAGTGTGTTGATCAAGCAGTGTTCCTTGACCCTCTTTAAGCTCTGGTTTTAATGTTGCAATACAGGCAATGAGAGAAGACAGGATAAGAAAATTAAAAAATGAACTTGGGTCCCTGTAAATATTTGGACAAAGATCTCCAGAATATCCCAAATGTAAAAAGTCTTGTCCTTGAAAAGGCACATCACAAACAAGTCTAAACTGAGTGGGACATAGCTCAGCAAATAAAATTATTAATTTTTAGCTTGTAGATTAATATTCCTGGTGATTTTTGAAGAAAAATGGAAACAAATCTCAAGTGCAATCCTGTGTTTGAACCAAATAATAATAATAATAATAATAATAATAATAATAATAATAATAATAATGATGTGCATATTGCTGACTTCTTTGTTATCTTTGAGAGCCGGTGGTGACGCAGTAGTTAGAGTGCTGTAGTTCAGCAGTTCAAATCTCACCACTGGCTCCAAGTGGACTCAGCCTTCCATCCTTCCCAAGTGGGTCAAATGAGGACCCAGATTGTTGGGGGCAAATATGCTGATTCTGTAAACCGTTTAGAGAGGGCTGTAAAAGTAGAATGAAGTGGTATATAGGTCTAAATGTTATTGCTAGAAAGAGAAAGAAAGAAGAATAAATAAATAATTATTAATAATAATTTTTTAAATTTGTATGCCGCCCCTCTCCGAGGACTAAGAGCAGCTCACAACAACAATACATCATGTACAAATCTAATGTTAAAAACAATTTAAAACCCTTATTATAAAAATAAAACAATCACACAACCTAACAAGAAAGAAAGAAAGAAAGAAAGAAAGAAAGAAAGAAAGAAAGAAAGAAAGGGAAAGAGAGTTGGGGAGAGAGAGATGATAAACTGACAAATGGATATATGGAAGGGATGGAGGGAAGGAAGGAAGAATCGGGGTGGCACAGTAGTTAAAGTGCAGCACTGCAGGCTCCTTCAGCTAACTGTTAGCTGTAGTTCAGCAGTTCAAATCTCACCAGGCTCAAGATTAGAAACATAGAAACATAGAAGACTGACGGCAGAAAAAGACCTCATGGTCCATCTAGTCTGCCCTTATACTATTTCCTGTATTTTATCTTACAATGGATATATGTTTTTCCCAGGCATGTTTAAATTCAGTTACTGTGGATTTACCAATCACGTCTGCTGGAAGTTTGTTCCAAGCATCTACTACTCTTTCAGTAAAATAATATTTTCTCATGTTGCCTTTGATCTTTCCCCCAACTAACTTCAGATTGTCCCCTTGTTCTTGTGTTCACTTTCCTATTAAAAACCCTTCCCTCCTGGACCTTATTTAACCCTTTAACATATTTAAATGTTTCAATCATGTCCCCCCTTTTCCTTCTGTCCTCCAGACTATACAGATGGAGTTCATGAAGTCTTTCCTGATACGTTTTATACTTCAGACCTTCCACCATTCTTGTAGCCCGTCTTTGGACCTTTCAATTTTGTCAATATCTTTTTGAAGGTGAGGTCTCCAGAACTGGACACAGTCTTCCAAATGTGGTCTCACCAGCGCTCTATATAAGGGGATCACAATCTCCCTCTTCCTGCTTGTTATACCTCTAGCTATGCAGCCAAGCATCCTACTTGCTTTTCCTACCGCCCGACCACACTGCTCAGCCTTCCATCCTTCTGTGACCATTTGAGCCTGATGTGGACCGGTCACAACAAATTCTAGATTGCTTCTCCTTGATTTAGTTTCCATCCATTGCTTCTTGTCCTACCCTCAGGTGCTGTTTAGAGAATAAGTTGACCCTCTCTTCTTTATAAGCAGGAATTGGAAGACTGCTATAATGTCACTCCTAGTCCTTCCTTCCATTAAACTGGGCATGCCCAATTCCAGCCCTTATCCAGTTTTTTATTATTATTATTATTATTATTATTATTATTATTATTATTATTATTATTATTATTATTTAGACTTGTATGCTGCCCCTCTCCAGAGACCCAGGGTGGCCAAGTTTTACGCTCCGGTTCCCTAATTTATAAATTTTACACTCCGGTTCCCTAATCCAGTGTTTCCCAACCTTGGCAACTTGGAGATATTTGGACTTCAACTCCCAGAATCCCCCAGCCAACGAATGCTGGCTGGAGAATTCTGGGAGTTGAAGTCCAAATATCTTCAAGTTGCCAAGATTGGGAAACACTGCCCTAATCCAGTCAGCCTTTGGAGTCTTTGTTTGGTACTTTTTGTTTTATTATTTTTAATTCATTTATTATCGAGTTTTCGGAGAGGGGCAGCATACAAATCTAATAAATTATTATTATTAAATTATTATTCTATATTACAATTTTTTGAAAAGTCTATATATCTTGAGTCCAATGGCCAAGTTTCTCGCCAGGACTTTTTCTCTCTGGATTCTGTAGTTTCATTTCTGAAGATGTCAAATCTGTCCAAGGTGACTCACTTGCTTCCAAAGCACTTAAGATTGCCTTTGTTTATAATGTCAATATCACACGATAGGCAGCTTTGTGTTCCGAAAATTGGGACGGTTCAGTCATCCAGATCGCCGTACGGATTAGTTATAAAGTACAAGTTTCTTGTTAAAACAATTCAGCTCTCAAATGCTCAAAAACAAATTTCAAGGGTTTATAACTTCAGAGCCACTTTATATGAATGGACAATAACTTTAAAAAAATGAATAATTTTTAAAGAAACAGAGTAAGAACCACTTTGCTTGTGGGCATGCAGCTGGTCAGTCATGGGAAAAAAAACCTCCAAGATTTCCAAAGTACAGTGATACCTTGTCTTACAAACTTAATTGGTTCCGGGATGAGGTTCTTAAGGTGAAAAGTTTGTAAGACGAAACAATGTTTCCCATAGGAATCAATGGAAAAGCGATTAATGCGTGCAAGCCCAAAATTCACCCCTTTTGCCAGCCGAAGCGCCCGTTTTTGCACTGCTGGGATTCCCCTGAGGCTCCCCTCCATGGGAAACCCCATCTCCAGACTTCTGTGTTTTTGCGATGCTGCGATTTCACTGAGGCTCCCCTCGCTGGGAAACCCCACCTCCAGACTTCTGTTGCCAGCGAAGCGCCCGTTTTTGCTCTGCTTGGATTCCCCTGCTGGGATTCCCCTGCAGCATCACAAAAACACGGAAGTCCGGAGGTGGGGTTTCCCATGGAGGGGAGCCTCGGGGGAATCCCAGCAGCGCAAAAACGGGTGCTTCGCTGGCAACGGAAGTCTGGAGGCGGGGCATCCCAGCGATGGCGGTGGGTTTGTAAGGTGAAAATAGTTTGTAAGAAGAGGCAAAAAAATCTTAAACCCCAGGTTTGTATCTCGAAAAGTTTGTATGACGAGGCGTTTGTAAGACGAGGTATCACTGTATTCTTTTTTAAAAGTGTTAACCCAGCATTTCCTATCAGAGGAGATAAAGAAACAAACTGCCCAATTTCTCTTCCCCAGGCAGCTTATGTCTCAGTTACTGTTCAATGCGCATTTAATGGATAAAGTAAAGGAAAAACAGTGGATTGCATTTCTTCCTATGTTTACCCCCCACACACCCCAAAAATGGGGATATTAAAATGACGACACATCTCAGATTTGGAAGTGGTAACCATTTTTAATGGAAGATGGATAACCAGGGACTGATCCACGTGAATACATCTGTCTCCATCTTTCCTTGGTCTTGCATGAGTTTTGAAAATTTTAAATCTATAGATGTCCTTGGGTTTTTTTTAAAGTAAAAGGTAAAGGTGGATTTTAATTCTTCTAGTCATTGTCAACTATACAGCATTTCTATCCCGTAAGGATTCAGAATAGCTTTTCCAATCTTAACTTTGTCCTTTATTATTTCAAGTGGTATTTAAAAAAAACAACATTTTAGCCAGGTGAAGCCATTACAGTATTTTTATTTATTTATATTGTTTTATACTCAAAAAACATTACAAACATGAAGTGTTAGGAAATGTAGTTCCTGTCATTGTTACAGTTGAAGATCAGTTCATCAAAATTTATACCCCTATATTAATACACATAAATAATTATATTATTTACTTATTTATTAGATTTTTATGCCGCCCTTCAAAGACTTGGAGAGGATAACTATACAGTATACAGATAGACAAATATATGATAGATATAGAAGATAGATAATAGATGATAGATAAAGAGATGATATATATATATACTTAGATGATAGATGATAGATAATAGACATGATTGATAGATGATAGACAGATAGATAAATAGATAGATAGACAGACAGATAGATGATAGACATGATACGCAGATGATGGATGGATGGATATAGAAGATATATAGATGATAGATAGATATAGAAGATAGATGATAGATACATAGAAACATAGAAACATAGAAGTCTGACGGCAGAAAAAGACCTCATGGTCCATCTAGTCTGCCCTTATACTATTTTCTGTATTTTATCTTAGGATGGATATATGTTTATCCCAGGCATGTTTAAATTCAGTTACTGTGGATTTATCTACCACGTCTGCTGGAAGTTTGTTCCAAGGATCTACTACTCTTTCAGTAAAATAATATTTTCTCATGTTGCTTTTGATCTTTCCCCCAACTAACTTCAGATTGTGTCCCCTTGTTCTTGTGTTCACTTTCCTATTAAAAACACTTCCCTTCTGGACCTTATTTAACCCTTTAATATATTTAAATGTTTCGATCATGTCCCCCCTTTTCCTTCTGTCCTCCAGACTAGACAGATTGAGTTCATTAAGTCTTTCCTGATAAGTTTTATGCTTAAGACCTTCCACCATTCTTGTAGCCCGTCTTTGGACCCGTTCAATTTTGTCAATATCTTTTTGTAGGTGAGGTCTCCAGAACTGAACACAGTATTCCAAATGTGGTCTCACCAGCATTCTATATACAGTAGTGGGATCATAATCTCCCTCTTCCTGCTTGTTATACCTCTAGCTATGCAGCCAAGCATCCTACTTGCTTTCCCTACCGCCTGACTGCACTGTTCACCCATTTTGAGACTGTCAGAAATCACTACCCCTAAATCCTTTTCTTTTGAAGTATTTGCCAACACTGATAGATGACAGATGATTGATAGATACATAGATGCATAGATATAGAAGATAGATGATACACAGATAATAGATGATAAAGAAGAAATAATAGACAGATGGTAGATAGATGACATAGATGATTAGATAGATGATAGACAGAGGATAGACAAGAGACGGTAGGTAGGTAGGCAGAGTAAATGGGCTGCTGCTCCCACGGGGGGGGGACGCGGTGGGGGCAGGAGGTTTATGCACTGTTTATTGAATACTTAATAGTTTTTTTTATTGTCCCTCCGCCAACAGTGGCTGAAACCCTTCGAGCCTGTCCGGCTCCGCTGGTCCTGACTGGCCCCCAGTGTCTGCTGTGGGGCGGCTCCGCCCCTCCTTCCTCCGAATAGCTTCGGCCATTTCCGCCAACGGGAGCCGAAGCCCTTCGGGCCCGTCCAGCTCAGCTCGACCTGACTGGCCCTCCGAGCGTGTCTGCGGCGTGGCGGCTGCGCTCGGAGACCTTTCCCCCCTCCCTCCTCCGACTAGCTTCGTCCCTTTCCGTCACAGTAGCCGAAGCCCTTCGGCCACTCTCTCCCTCTCTCTCTGACACCTACACACAAAGACCTTCCCCTCAGGTTTCCCACGGGCCTTTGATATCTGAGGCGGGGAGATATTCCCCCCCCCCCTATACACACACTATCCCACCTCCGATTAACTCCGGCCATTTCCGCCAAGGGGACCCGAAGCCCTTCGGGCCCCTTCCAGCTGCGCTGGTCCTGACAGGCCCTCGTAGCGTGTCTGCGCTCGGATACCTTCCCCCCTCCCTTCCCTCCACACAGACCCTCTGGTCCCGCCGGGCCTTTGATGTCTGCGGCGGGGCTTGTCCTTCCCTCCCCCGACTAACTTCGGCCATTTCCGCCAGCGGGAGCCGAGGTCCTTCGGGCCACTCCATCTCCGCTCGTCCTGACTGGCCTTAGTACTGTGTTTGCGCTCGGAGGGAGACCCTCAATCTTCCGGCTACCTTCGTCCCTTTCCGCCAGAATAGCCGACACCCCTTCCTCCCCTCACACACCCACACACAAAGCCCCCTCCCCTCTGGCCCCCACAGGCCCTCTGCTATCTCCTCCCAGTCGCTTCGTCCCTTTCCCGAACCCCTTCGGCCATACACTGTCTGAGGATGGGATACCTTCCCCCGCCCTCATCCTTCCTCCGACTAGCTTCGTCCCTTTCCGCCGGGCCTTTGATGTCTGCGGCTTAACTGCGTTCGGAAACCTCCCCCCCTCCCTCCGACTAGCGTCGGCACTTTCCGCCAAGCCCCTTCGGCCACGCGCAACCCCCTCCCTCTGGTCCCGCTGGGCCCTCTGCTGTCTGCGGCGGGGCGGCGCCTGCGCCGTCGTCGGGGGCCGCCTTCCCGCCGCCTTTAAGCCGGCCTCCCTCCTCCCCCCCCCCTGCCGGCGCTCCCTCCCTCCCTCCTCTCAGAGCGAGCGCGGGCCTCGCCAAGGCGGCTCCGACGGGGCGGCGGTCCGGCTGAGGCGAAGCGGGGAAGGCGCTCGGGCGTCTGAGGCGGCGTCTGTGGAGGGGGGCTCCCTCCTCCCCCTCCGCCTCCCCCTCCTGAGGGGAAAAAGCGGGCGGCCGGGAGGGCAGAAGGCTCCGGGGGGCGGCGGCCACCTCCTCCTCCTCCGCCGCCTGGTCCTCCTCCTCCTCCTCCGGCAGCCCGGTCGGGGCGGCGCCTGAGGGAGGCGTCGTCGTCGGCAGCGGCAGCAGCGGCGTGGGGCCTGCCCGCCCGCCTGCCCGCCTTCCTCCCCGCCGGCCTCAATGCAGCAGCCTGACTCAGCGGCGGAGGCAGCGCGCGAGAGGAAGAAGATGGCGCAGCCCGCGATGCTGCCTCGGAGGGGCGGCGGCAGCGGCGCCGGCTTGGAGGACTACCCGACCGGCCTTCTGGTCCAGCCGACGCCGCCTCCTCCGACGCCTTCCCCCGCAGCAGCCTCCGCGGGGCCGCTTTCCTCCTGCCCGGCCTCGGGGGCCGCCCCTCCGCAGACCCTGCCGCTCGGGGGAGGTGGGGTGGGTCCGGCGGGCGCCCAGCTGAAGAAGAAGAGCGGCTTCCAGATCACCAGCGTGACCCCGGCGGCCCAGCTCTCGGCCAGCCTCAGCTCCAACAACAACAGCATCGCCGAGGACACCGAGAGTTACGACGACCTGGACGAGTCGCACACCGAGGACTTCTCCTCCTCTGAGATCCTGGACGTCTCCCTCTCGCGGGCCGCCGACTTGGGCGAGGGCCAGCCCGAGCGCAGCTCCTCCGAGGAGACCCTCAACAACTTCCACGAGGCCGACAGCCCCGGCGCCGTCTCACCCAACCAGCCCCGCCCGGCCCCCCACCAACACCAGCAGCAGCAGCAGCAGGGACGGGGCCTGGCCAATGGCAGCGCCCACCTCGCACACTACGTCCCCCAGCCATCGCCCTCCAGCCCGTCTTTCCGAAGGAGTTTGGAGGGCGCCAGGCCCGGTCCTCTTGCGGGAGCCTCGTCCGTGGTGGCTCTGGCGGGTGCCACCGTGGCTCACTTCCACACAGGGGGAGCCCTGGCTACCGGAACGGCAAGTGGCAGGGCCTGTCAGATAGGCAAGACCCTCCCAAACCTTGCCACCGCCGGCAACGGTGTGGCCTTGCCTGGAGGGAATGTGGCACTTCCCATTGGGATGGGCAACGGTGCCGGGGCCTCCTTGAATGCCTCCTTTGGGAGTGCTAGTCAACCAGCTGCCGCAGGGGCCACGTCGACGAGTCACCCGCACCCATCCGGCAGTGCCACTACCTCCCGTTTCCGCGTGGTCAAGTTGGATTCGAGTTCGGAGCCCTTTAAGAAAGGCCGGTGGACTTGTACTGAGTTCTACGACAAGGAGAACCCTGGGGCAGCAGCGACTGAAAGCAGCACCCCCGTGGCTAGAACCGTGGACGCTCTCCTGGACGTGGCCTCCGAAAGAGAAAGCACCAGCGGGAGCTCGGTCAGCAGCACCCTGAGCCACTACACCGAGAGCGTGGGCAGTGGGGAGATGGGGGCGCATGTTGGGACACAGCCGCAAGGCTTCCAAGGGGTGCCTCAGCAGATGGAGTTCAGCAGCGCCGGAGTGCCCGTGGTGTCGGCAACGGGGCTCCATCAGAGTATATCTCAATCCCAGCTCTGCCAAGTCCAGCCACACCCTCAAGAAGTCGGCTACCCTCTGCAGAAGCCAGGGGCGCCCCCTCCCGCCTCAGCTGTTCCTCCGTTGACTGTCGTTGGCGGCCATCAGCCGACGCTGCCGTTCACTCCACCGCTGGTCCCGGCCGGCCCAGTCGCTCCGCAGCCCCAGCCGTTACCTTTTGGGCAGGGCCAGGCTCCACACCCCACCACCCTGCCCCCCATGCCTATGCAGATGGCCCAGGGGCAGCACGTCAAGCCCGTCGCCCAAACGTCGTTGCCCGAGTACATCCAGCCGCCACAGATGCTCCCGCCTCCTTCGCTGCAGCCTGGGACGGCGGGGATCATTGGAGGTGGCTCGGCTGTGCCCAGCGCTCAGCCTCCCAAGATGCAGCTCCCTGTCCAGACGCACATCCCAATGGTACCTCCTCAGGCCCAGCCCACCATGCCACCCGTGGGTGCTCCAGCGGCCCTGATGAACGTCGGACAGCCAGGAAGCGTTGCTCCCGTGGCCCAGCGGCCTTCGGTTACCAACCAGATGGCTCCTTCTGTGTTGGCCCCCGGCGCTGCTGTTCCTGCGCCCTCCCAAACTGCCCCGCCAATTCCTACAGGGGTCGTCCACCCCCAAAGTGCTCCGCAGACTTTGGGCATCCCGCAAGCGGGCAACCTAATGCCCATGCAAGCCGGCGAGCCTCTGGTTCAAGGAATGGCCCAGTTGCCTCCTGTTAGCCCAGTCCCGTCTGTTGGTGCCGCTCCAGGGCCGGGCCACTCGGCTTCCAGTATGCCCCCTGCGCCCGTCAACCTGGCTCCTTCCAAGACCCTCGGCCAGCCGTCGAGTGTGCAGAACGGGAGCCTGGCGCAAACCGTCTCTCAGCCGCCTCTCTTGCTTTCCACGGGCGTCTCGTTGGCAGCCCCCAACTCTTCCCAATTGTTCTCCTCCTCTTCCTCTCAGTCCCTGGCTCAGTCGATCGCCAGCCGGATTGAAGAGGCCAAGCGCCCTATGGCGGAGTCCATCCTGGTTGGCTTAACCCAGCCTTCTGGCGGCGGCGAAAACACATCCTCGGCCCTGGCAGATGGAAGCATGGTGGCATCTCTCTTCCCCCTGAAGGGACTTCCCTTGGCCGTGTTGGATGGCGAGGAAGACAGGTAAGATCCTTTGGATTGGGCAGGTAAGGTAAGCTGGGCTCTTAAGGGACTGGCTCAGGCCTGGTCAGCTGTCTAATGAACGTCTTGCCCACTCACAAGAAGGAGGAATCGGAGGGAACCTCTGCCAAAATGCAGGGTGGTTCTTTTGGGGGGCTTCAAATCATGGTTGGGGGGTCCTGGGGTGTTTGTGTGTGTGTCAATGGGTTGACTATGGGAAAGAGCTGCAGACGCTTAAATTGAGGGCTGGGAGGGTCTTTTCTTTGTGCTCAGGGGGCTTAAGGAGTGCATGGTTGGGAACAGGTTGGTCCAATTTAATGCTATATTTGGGACCCGGGTAAATGCCATATTTATTATCCAGGTAAATGCCACATTTATTATTCAGGTAAATGCCACATTTATGATCCAGGTAAATGCCACTTTTAGGACCCAGGTAACAAACCATCAGTAGTATTCACTCCTATAGAGATTCTCCCCCCCAATTTGAGGTGGAAGGCAGAATGGGATTGAATTGGGGGAGCACTGAGACTTCAACCCTCTTTAATTCGGAATTTCCTCCCTCTGCTTCCAACTGGATTCAGCCTCACTGTTAGACCGACCTTACATCCATAAACTAACCCTGTATCCGTAAGCCAACATGTATTTCCAGGATCTTGAGATTCTTTTACAGAGCAGAAATTTAGATGAGGGAGGAGGGAAGCCTTCAGGATCAGAATCCCCTCCACACCCAAGGACGGGAGAGGAGCTTTGGGGGCCTGAAGTTGAAATTGTTGTGTGTTGCTGATTTTAAGGTCACACCCCAAAGAAACCAAGGCATAAATGGGGGGGACCTGGAGGTTACTTCTGTCCTTGGAGATCGAACACGCAGGTCAGCAAGAAGTCCAGGAGAATTAATGGCTGGGCTTGTTCTTTGCGACCTTTGGATTGATTTTATGCAGACAATTTCCAGTGGTGTTAGTAAGCGCGTGGTGATTGGTGGGGGATGCTGGGGAGGGGGGTTTCCCCATCTCTTTCATCCTCTCCCTCCTCATCTTTCTTTCTACTTGCCTATCTGCTGTCTTTATCTATCTAGCCGACTTTCTCTATCATCTATCATCTCTTTCGCACAGACCTATCTCCTTCCTTTTTCATCTCTCTCTCTCTTCCCTCTACCTACCTACCTGCCTACCTACTCATTCTCTCTCACACACACCTTTCTCCGTCATTATTCTTCTTCTTCTTCTTCTTCTTCTTCTTCTTCTTCTTCTTCTTCTTCTTCTTCTTCTCTCCATCTCTCTTTCATTCTCTCTCTCCTCCCCCTCATCCTTCTCTCTACTTGCCTATCTATTATCTTTATCTATCTAGCCTACTTCCTCTCATCTATCATCTCTTTCACACACACATATCCTACCCTTCTCATCTCTCTCTTTTCTCTATCTACCTGCCTGCCTACTCTCCCTCTCTCTCACACACATCTCTCTCCATCATTAATTCTTCTCCTTCCTCCTCCTCCTTCTTCCTCCTCCTCTCTCTCTCTCTCTCTCCATCTCTCTCTCTCATTCTCTCCTCCCTTCTCATCTTTCTGCTTGCCTATCTATTATCGTTATCTGTCTAGTCTACTTTCTCATCTATCACCTCTTTCACACACAAATATCTCCTTCCTTTCTCCTCTCTCTCTCCTCTCTACCTACCTGCCTCGCTTTTCTCTCTCTCTCACACACACACATCTCTCTATCCTTAATTCTCCTCCTCCTCCTTCTATCTGTCTGTCTGTCTTTCTCTCTCTCTCTCAATATATATATATTGAGAGAGAGAGATCTAACTCCTCTCTCCCTCCCTCCCTCCTTCCCTCCCTCCCATCCATTCATCCATCCATCCGTCTATCATCTCTAACTTTAAACACACACTCACTACCTAGCTAATGATAATTTCAGCATTTTCCTTGTGGCAGACCCATTCAAAATGGGTGGGTCCATTCATTGGTGGATCCTTCTTATTCTGTAACATTAGAAAGTTGATTTGTGTCTGAGTTTTTGCTTACTCTCTTCCTCCTGCTCAGAAGCCAACGTCCCAGGAGACCTGAAGCCTCTTTACCGTATTATGATTTGTATCACACGCCCACTTTTTTCCTCCGAGCGCAATGGAGTTTTTAACTGAAAAATCTTGCTTTTATTCTTAAAACAACCACCCTAATTGTAATTAACTGGGCCAAGAGAGGATCTCTCTCTCTAATACCCAGTGGGAGTCTACGGAAGGGCATGTAGTAAGTTGGTATGTGACAATTTAAGGCTGCACCCCAAAAAAGAAACTCTGATAGAAATGTGAGACCCCAGTTTGCTCCCAGAAACCCCAGTCTCCCCAATCCAGCATCTTAAATGGTGCTATGATATTGAATCTCTGGGCTTAGCTTGATGTGAAAGGAAGATGCACAGCTCTTCCTATTTGAAGCAGAAAAAGTGCTCGAGAAACGTGGCCATGGGTGTGTTTCCTGCATTGTCTATGCGTCTCAGGCTAAGGAGAGCCATCTCACGGGCTCTGGGAAGCCACCAGCTTTGGGGCAGGGTTGATTTTGATCTGTACTTTTGAGATAGATGCACAGGCAGAATTTGGGGTTCTTAAGTTTGAAGGTACTTCATGAGATAAAGCTATGTTTGCAAATTTGCGTGGGTGATATCCAAGGCTTTGGATTAAGGGTAGTAGATCAAAAAGACGAGACTTCACTACAGTGGCTGAAATGCTATTTGCATTTATTTATTTATTTATTTATTTATTTATTTATTTATTATTTTTATTTTAATAATGAACAAACAAAACCAAACATGCAGACAAACTTTCAGATATATATAAAAAAAAACAGAAAATGAATTAGCTCAATACTTTATAATTCTGTTTCTATTGATATTTATTTATGTTACTCTTTGCGAAGAATGTTTTCCAAGCCCTAGGTTTTTTGCAGGGTTTTTTCATTGCTCTAACTTGCTTCAAATGTTTCTTTCCAGCCCTAACCAGCTAACAGTGTTCCCAGCTCTTCCCCACTTACAAGCTCTCTCATTGTTACTCTCTGTCAAGAATGTTTTCCAAACTCTGTCTTTCCAGCCCTAACCATGTTCCCAGCTGTTACCGACTTGCGAACTGTTTCATTGTCACCCTTTGCAAAGAATGTTTTCCAAGCCCTAAGTCTTTACAGGTTTTGCTTTACTTGCTCCAAATGTTTCTTTCCAGGTGCTATCAAGCTCTTACTG
Organism: Erythrolamprus reginae; assembly: GCF_031021105.1. NCBI lineage: Eukaryota > Metazoa > Chordata > Lepidosauria > Squamata > Dipsadidae > Erythrolamprus > Erythrolamprus reginae. The sequence goes on along the minus strand of NC_091953.1, from coordinate 137,411,634 downwards.
GCTTGCAAGCTCTTTCATTGTTACTCTCTCTGAATAAGGTTTTTTCAAAGCCCTAACCAGGGGATAAAATAATGTGCTGAAGCTGACCAGACTAAGGATGCTAGCCAGACGAATACCTGGTAAACGGATTCTTTCTCTATTTCCTTCCCCCAAAACTAGAGTGCACCTTATACTCCAGAAAATACGGTATTTGAATTTGGATCTCATGGCCTCTAACGCAGTGTTTCCCAACCTTGGCAACTTGAAGATATTTGGACTTCAATGCTGGCTGGGGAATTCTGGGAGTTGAAGTCCAAATATCTTCAAGTTGCCAAGGTTGGGAAACACTGCTCTAACGGTCGTAAGTGTGAAGCTCGATCGTAAGTGACTATTTTCTGTGTTACTAATATAGGAGAATATTCATGGCTCAGGATTTGCAGTGGCATCGTCATTTTGAACCGTCACTAAATAAATGGTTATAAGTCAAGGATTACCTGTAGAAACCTTCAGAACCTGTATGTTTCTTGGTCTAGGTCTACTATCTTCATCACCTTTGAGACAGCTTAACCCCAGATTTTAAAACAGCTTCATAAGATTAATTGTGGCACAATGGTTAGAGTGCAGCCCTGCAGGCTACTTCAGCTGTTAGCTGTAGTTCAGCAGTTCAAATCTCACCATCGGCTGAAGCTGGACTCAGCCTTCCATCCTTCCCAGGTGGGTCAAATGAGGACTCTGATTGTTGGGGCCAGAGGCTGAGTCTGTAAACTGCTTAGAGAGGGTTGTAAAAGCACTGTGATGCAGTATATAAGTCTAAATGCTATTGCTGGTAAGAGAAAGAAAAAGAAAAGAAGGAAAGAAAGAAAGAAGAGACAGAGAAGGGGAGGGAGGGAGGGCAGGAAGGAAGGAAGGAAGGAAGGAAGGAGGGAAGAGCCGGGGTTGTGCAGTGGTTAGAGCACAGCACTGCAAGCTACTTCAACTAACTGCCAGCTGTAGTTCAGCAGTTCAAATCTCACCACTGGCTCAAGGTTGACTCAACCTTCCATCCTTCCGAGGTGGGTCAAATGAGGATCCAGAATGTTGGGGGCAAGAGGCTGATTCCTTAAACCGCTTGGAGATGGCTGTAAAAGTAGCATGAAGCGGCATATAAGTCCAAATGCTATTGCTATTTGGACGAATGTTTTGACCTTTTTTCAAGCTGCTCGTAACTTGATTCTCTGTGATAATGCTAAAAAGATTGTGGACTAAGAGCCCTCGGTGGTATTATCAGGTGGATTTATTTATTTATTATTTATTTATTTATTAGATTTGTATGCTGCCCCTCTCCGTTGACTCGGGGCGGCTCACAACAATAACAAGAACAATGTAAGAACAAATCTAATAATTTCAAAACACTAAAAACCCCATTATTAAAAGCAAACAAACACACAAACATTCCATATATAAACTGTATAGGCCCGGGGGAGATGTGTCAGTTCCCCCATGCCTGACAGCAGAGATGGGTCTTAAGAACTTTACGAAAGGCAAGGAGGGTGGGGGCAGTTCTAATCTCCGGGGGGAGCTGGTTCCAGAGGGTCGGGGAAGCCACAGAGAAGGCTCTTCTCCTGTGTCCCGCCAAACAACATTGATTGCTTTTCTAGGTGTTTTGCTGACCAATTTGGTTTCCCCCAAAAAATTAGAATTACTGGGCCGTTTAAGCAACTGTAAATTGGAGCACATTTTGTGCAAGATAATCTACCGTAGCTCTCTGGCGATTTTAACTGGATTTTTTCCCCCTGACATTCTGAGATTCTCTTATCTCTGGAAGCTTTTAGAAGCTGGGTGGGTCAAGGTTGTTCTTCACGTTGCAAAAGGTCAAATGGGCATCTATTGAGGTCTTTTCCAACTTTACTATTCTCCTGCTTTAACTCTTCGGAGAGGGGCGGCATACAAATCTAATGAATTATTATTATTATTATTATTATTATTATTATTATTATTATTATTATTATTATTATTTAGATTTGTATGTCACCCCTCTCCGGAGACTCAGAGCGGCTTACAACAACTATATATAGTACAAATCTAACGGTTAAAAAAGGACAGTTTAAAACCCTTATTATAAAAAAATAGTCATGCATCATACGGCTTGATTTTTTTAATTACTTGTGATTTTCTACTTCTGTAGTGTTAGTTGGCAATTCCACTTTGGAGGGGGAAGGGAAAAAGAAACTGAATTATATTTAGGAGTATTGGCACATGACTAAATTCACCTTAAATATGCTTGGAGAATAATTGGACTTAATTAAAAATGCATCCCGTGACAATAATGTTTTGTAGTGGTTTGTGTTTGTTGATTAGATTCTTTTCCAAGTAGATTAAGGTAACTAATTTGAATTGAATAAAAAGAAGGGAAAAAATAATAACCTGAAAGTTTTGGTTACTTCAGGTCAATGATACAAAAAATATGTGTATCCAGTCTTTGCAAACAGTTATCAAGTATCAAACTGTGTAACTCTGTTTCAGACAAACTGCAAACTTCTGTAACATAGATTTCCACACAAATTTTGAAACAAATTCCTTATTTGATACAATGAGGATGGATGTGAAAGATTTTAGTTCCCTTTCAGTTACAGAATCCAGAACACTGCTTATCTCTTTTACAAACTTAGAATTTTCAGATACATTTCCAGATTTCTGTTTTTCATTTTAGTGACCAAATGAACAGTAGCTGAATCCTGAAACTGAATTCACCACAAGCAGCTTTAAAAAACATATTGTATTGGCAGTTCTGTGTTAGCAAAAACTTCAGACGAGAAGGATTTAGGGGTCGTGATTTCTGACAGTCTCAAAATGGGTGAACAGTGCGGTCGGGTGGTAGGAAAAGCGAGTAGGATGCTTGGCTGCATAGCTAGAGGTATAACAAGCAGGAAGAGGGAGATTGTGATCCCCTTATATAGAGCGCTGGTGAGACCACATTCGGAATAATACTGTGTCCAGTTCTGGAGACCTCACCTACACAAAGAGATGGATCAAATTGAACGGGTCCAAAGACGGGCTACAAGAATGGTGGAAGGTCTTAAGCATCAAACGTATCAGGAAAGACTTCATGAACTCAATCTGTAGAGTCTGGAGGACAGAAGGAAAAGGGGGGGACATGATTGAAACATTGAAATATGTTAAAGGGTTAAATAAGGTTCAGAAGGGAAGTGTTTTTAATAGGAAAGTGAACACAAGAACAAGGGGGCCCAATCTGAGGTTAGTTGGGGGGGAAATCAGAAGCAAGGTGAGAAAATATTATTTTACTGAAAGAGTAGTAGATGCTTGGAATAAACTTCCAGGAATTGAATTGAAACATGCCTGGGATAAACATAGATCCATCCTAAGATAAAATACAGGAAATTTATTTATTTTATTTATTTATTGGATTTGTATGCCGCCCCTCTCTGGAGAGTAGAAGGGCAGACTAGATGGACCAGGAGGTCTTTTTTTGCTGTCAATCTTCTATGTTTCTATGTAACATATAAAATTGTTTACGCTGGGGGGAAAAGCAATGAATTGAGGGAGACAGCCAGGCTTCCCAAATGTAAGAATTTTTACAAATGTCAACAGCATATTCTTTACTATATACCCCAAGGATTATACGAGCAAGCCGGTTCTTTGGGGTATGAATAATTAAATGGTGGCTCAAATTCGCGGGACAGAAGCCTCTGCGACTGAGGACATGTGTCAGCAGTGGATGTGACCTTGCTTTAAATAGACAAACGGATGTGAAAGTCCTGGAGTGCCAAGCTCTGCAAATGTTTTTATTTGGCTTTTGATACAAATTCATACTCTTGTGCCTTATCAGCCAGATGGCAGTTCCCTATCAGAGGTGGTTCGCCTTATGTTACTGAGGGCGGCCACAGTAGGCGAGAGAGATCTGTGCTCTTTCTGAATTATTCAGAAATGTCTCACCGGCAAATGGAGCCTTTTGTAAAAGATGCGGCAGCATTAAGTCAGCAGGTGCAGAGGAAGGTACGGTAGTGGGTGGGGGAAGGAAAGAATATTCATGCTTTCTGGATTACCGTATTTTCCAGAGTATAAGACGCACCTTAGTTTTGGGGGAGCAAAATAGGGAAAAGAATTCGCTTCCCAGGTGTTCTGTCGGGCTCTCTGGTAGATTTCTCCCAAAAATTCACAGGTACAAATTTCAGACACACACACACATTTGAAAATTCAAAACAATGTTCTTTATAATGAAAATTCACTTAAACCAAGTCCTCTTTTGGTATAGCAAAGAGCACTGGTCTCCAAACAAACTGGTAATTTGTACAGGTCCCTTATCAGTTCTGAGATACTTAGCTTGCAGCTGTGAGGCAATTCACAGTCCTTCTGTCACAAAGTGAAACACACTTTGCTCTGGGTTAGTTTCAAAGCGGGGAAAAATCAGCACACAAAAGGTCAAAGTCAGTAAAGCAGTCACGAAACACAATGATCAGATAATCCTCCACAATGGCCAAACCCACAGGCTGCTCTTTATAGCAGCCTCACTAATGACCACAGCCCCCCCAACCACAGGTGGCCTCATTTTCTTTGACAATAATCTCTCAGTTGTTGCTGCCTATGCATCGCTCTCCGCATGCGTGGCTGTATCATTAACTCTTGTTCTGAATCCAAGGAGGAGACAGATAATTGATCTCCTTCTGAGCTGTCTGCCCCACTCTCCTCCTCCCTGTCACTCATGTCTTCTTGGTCAGAAGAGCCTTCATCAGCAGATTCCACGGGGGGGGGGGGGGAAACAGGCCTGCAGCACGTGGATGTCTCCCCCACATCCACAGTCCTTGGGGCAGGAGCTGGGCCAGAGCTAACCACAACACCAGGCATTCATCTGGCTAGCGTCTTTAGTCTGGTCAGTTTCAGCACATTATTTTATTCCCTGGTTAGGGCTTTTAAAAAACTTTATTCAGAGAGAGTAACAGTGAAAGAGCTTGCAAGCCAGTAAGAGCTGGGAATATGGTTAGCATCTGGTTAGGGCTGGAAAGAAAGCTATTCAGAGCAAGTTAGAGCAATGAAAAAAACCCTGCAAAGATTTAGGGCTTGGAAAACATTCATTGCAGAGGGTAACAATGAAAGATCTTGCAAGAGGGTAAGACCTGGGAACATCACTAGCCTCTGGTTAGGGCTGGAAAGAAACTTATTTGGAGCAAGTAGAACAATGAAAAAACCTTGCAAAGATTTAGAGCTTGGAAAATATTCTACACAGAGAGAAACAATGAAAGAGCTGGGAAGATAATTAGCAGCTAGTTAGGGCTGGCGGAAAAAAGCTGCATTGAGAATAAGACACACCCAAATTATCAGCCTCTTTTAGGGAGGAAAAGGTGCATCTTATACTCCGAAAAATATGGTATTTGTTCCTTTTTCTTGCCACTTTCCAACTCTCTTTTTTGAGATACAGACAATCCTTGATCTGCACTTAACACCCATTCAAAGTTCCCATTGACCTATTGAATGAGACTGGGGGCTATTTATGGTCAAAGTTCTGTCAGTTGGGGGACACTCTCCCCGCCCAGTCACATGACCATCCTTCAGTCATTCTGCAGCCTGGTCACCTTTGTAGTGCCTTGTGGTCACGCTCCCTGTTTTATGATGGTGTGTGTCCAATCACATTGGGCCGATAAAGAATTCTATTCTATTCTATTTTAATGTAGATTATATTGTAGATTTCTAATGTGTTTTGCATAAATTTGCTGTAAGCCACCCTGAGTCTCAGTAGAAGTGCGGCATAGAAATCAAAGAAAGAAAGAAAAAGAGAGAGAGAGAGAAAGAAAGAAAGAAAGAAAGAAAGAAAGAAAGCTTTTCCCCATCCCTTTTTGTTGTAATTCCTAATACTCAATTCATGTTAATGATGACATGTTAGTACTATGTACATAACTAATTGGGTTTGGCAATATATAAAATAAACCAACAGTGTATGCTTAAATGTATTAGAACACTATTGCTTTAAGAGTTAGTGTTACAGACTGCCATAAGGGGCAGCCAAAAGCGTAATTCACTCTCTCAGCTACTCTCTGCTATCTGTTTTGTCTCAGTGACTGCTGTTGTAAGAACTGTGGGTTCAAATGATGGCTTATGTATGGTTTATGTAAGTAAAGGCTTATAGACTTGTGTATGTATTGAGAACTATTGACTGTGTATATGACTACTCAGAGATTACTCTGTACACTCCTAACATGGAATATGCTGCAGTCATGTTTTTATTGGTTCCCCAAAATGTCCTTCAAGCAATTTAACATACAGCCTGAGTGTTTTTGTGCACTACAATTATTATTAGCAATTATTAACTTATACATCCTTGAAGTAATGAATGGAGCAGTTGTAAACTGGATTTTCCAGTTTCTTATATGCATATTTTAGCTTTTAACTCCCAAGTTATGGTTAGTTACTCATTCATAACCTTAGAAATATACCTCTATGGCTTTGCTCAAAACCACTGTAGGATTTTCTTGGCCTCCGTGCATTTAATACAATGTTTAAAAAGAGCATTGGCTAACTCCATCTGAATAGTCTTTTAATCTCTCTTTTTATTCAGTTTTATCTTTCTACCTTTTTTGTGTCAAAAAATCATTGAGATCCCTGAAGATCAAAGAATGATATTTTTTTCCCTTGCTTGTGATCCAGGTTTAATAATTAATGCGTATTACAGGAGCAAAGTTATCTTAGTACAATTCAAATAATAAAACTATTAAGTTATCTTGTTCCTGAGCAAGTACAACAGCTGGATCTAATGGAATTGAAACTATTTATTTATTTATTTATTAGATTAGATTTGTATGCCGCCCCTCTCCGAAGACTGATAATTATATCAGCTGTGTGACCGTAAACAAAATAAAGTTTTATAGCATAATTGTTTACTTTTAGGCATTCAACATTTGAAAGTTCAGCAATGGAGGTGGAATAATTGCTGAAATTTTCAGTTCCGTCATTGGTTGGAACTAATCAGTTATTTATTCAGCTATCCCACTAAACTATAATGAAGCATTTCATGGTAATCCATGCTGACCCCTCGCATCCTGGACATAAACTGTTTCAACTCCTACCCTCAAAACGTCACTGCAGAGCAATTGACACCAAGACAACTAGACACAAGAACAGTTTTTTCCCGACCGCCATCACTCTGCTAAACAAATAATCCCCTCAACACTGTCAAACTATTTACTAAGTCTGCACTACTATCACTACTAGTTTTTTCCCATCCTTCCTATCACCCATTTCCTTCCATTTATGACTGATTACAACCTGTTGCTTGTATCCTTAAGATTTATATTAATATTGATTATTTCCTGAGTGCTTATTTGACCCCTATGACAATCATTAAGTGTTGCACCTCATGATTCTTGACAAATGCGTCTTTTCTTTTATGTTCACTGAGAGCATCTGCACCAAAGACAAATTCCTTGTGTGTCCAATCACACTGGGCCCATAAAAAATCCTATTCTATTGAAGGGCTTCCTAGGTTTTAAGTGGCTTTGTATAATAAATTCTTTTTTATTATTCCATGTTTATTTTTTATTTGTTCATTGGAACTTGTCAAATAAAAAACAAGCACAAGAATTAAGAAAATAAAAATACATGGGCATTCATGCACTTATGCACGCCCCCTCTACTCACCACTTAAGTATGAAGTAAGGTCCCTAGAAGCCAATTTGTAACTGAAACTGAAAATTTGTAGCTGAGACAACTGAAGGGCACTCCAGATTGTGACAACTCCATTATTTATTTTATTTATTAATTGGATTTGTATGCCACCCCTCCCCGTGGACTTGGGGCAGCTTTACAGAACTCATATTTTTTACAGTCAAGTTTAGAACAGTATACATTGAGTTTATTTGTGTGCGTATTATTATGATTAAAGCAGAAAAAGTCATTTGCAGGTAAAACATTACTGTGTATAATTTTGTATGTGATACCTAGGTCTGAGAGCAAGCAACGCAGTTATAAGTTATCCAATCTGAGAATTTCAAACCTAATAGCATGAGGAATTCTATTGGGGGCAGAAGAGTGCAAAACTTTTCTTGTGAAATACTTCTGAATTCGCTCAATTGTACTGATGTCAAATATACAGTGGGGATTCCAAATAGCTGAACAATACTGATCTAGCGTAAGTTTTATAAGCTTTAATTAGCAATACAATGTTTCCAGAAAAAAAGCTTTGCAAAATTAAGTTTACAACTCTTAATACAGTACTTTCTTTCTTTTTTAGCAAAGCTTTGGAGCATAAATCTTCAGAGAGAAATTCTACAGCTATGTTTGAATTCTGTTACTTTTTAAATAGCTAATACAATAGAATGTTTCAGTATTTCTACATGTTCAGAAACTTCAGATTGTGCAGAATGCAGCTGCGAGAGCAGTCATGGGCTTCCCTAAATATGCCCATGTTACTCCAACACTCCGCAGTCTGCATTGGTTGCCGATCAATTTCCGGTCACAATTCAAAGTGTTGGTTATGACCTATAAAGCCCTTCATGGCATTGGACCAGAATACCCCCACCCTCCTTGCCTTTCGTAAAGTTCTTAAGACCCATCTCTGCCATCAGGCATGGGGGAACTGAGACATCTCCCCCGGGCCTATACAGTTATACATGGTATGTTTGTGTGTATGTCTTGCTTTTAATAATGGGGGTTTTAGCATTTTTTAAATTATTAGATTTGTTCTTACATTGTTCTTGTTATTGTTGTGAGCCGCCCCGAGTCTACAGAGTCTAATAAACAATAATAATAATAATAATAATAATAATAATAATAATAATAATAATAATGTGTGAGAGAGAGAGGGAGAGAGAGAGAGAGAGATGGTTTGGTGTAGTGGTTAAGGTACCGGAATAAAAACGTATATATGAGATCCTGAGTTCTAATCCTACCTTACGCACAAAGTCAGCTGACTTTGAGCCATTCACTCAACTCTCAACCCTAGGAAGGAGGCAACGGCAAACCAGTTTTGAAATCTATGCCAGGAAAATGGCAAAAATACAAGGCTATGGTTAACCCAAAGGTGCTTTTTCAAGAGACAACTGGACTTTCTTGGGTTTTCTTGCTGATGTTTCACTTCTCCTCAGGCTTCTTGGATGAGAATTGAAACATCTTCAAGGAAACTGCAGTTGCCTCTTGAAAAAGCACCTTTGGGAGATAATACTTGGCATAAGGGAGTCAAAAATATAGCTACCAAATTACAGGGTGCGTTCCAAAAGTAGTGCAATTATTTTTTAAAAATTTATTTGACAGATTTGCACAAACACAAAATTCTTCAAAGTACTGTCCTTGGGCCTCTACACATTTTTCACAGTGACTCTGCCATGACCGGTACGTGCCCTGGAAAGCATCTTCGCCGACCTCTCGCAAAGTCTTCGTCACGGCTGATTGGATCTCTCCTATGCATAAAGACGCACCTTGCCACAACACGTTACAAGTCCGCGAGAGGCCCGAGGACAGTACTTGGAAGAATTTTAAGTGTTTGTGCAAATCTGTTCAATAAATTACTTTTAAAAAAATTATTGCATTACTTTTTGGAACGCACCCCGTATGATAACTTGTAATTTGAACCTGTTTCCAACAGTATTCAAGCACAGTTATGATCTCAGTCAGTCTGAATCAATTGAACAGTGGAATGTGATCCGTTGATCTTATTTGATCCCTCAGTTTTCTTTTTTTTTAATAATTTATTTATTTATTTATTTATTGGATTTGTATGCTGCCCCTCTCCGTGGACTCGGGGCGGCTAACAACAGCAATAAAAACAGCATATAACAATCCAATATTAAAACAGCTAAAAACCCTTGTTATAAAACCAATCATACATACAAACATACCATGCATAAATTGTAGAAGCCTAGGGGGAAAGAATATCTCAGTTCCCCCATGCCTGACGGCAGAGGTGGGTTTTGAGGAGCTTACGAAAGGCAATCTCTGGGGGGAATTGGTTCCAGAGGGCTGGGGCCGCCACAGAGAAGGCTCTTCCCCTGGGCCCCGCCAACCGACATTGTTTAGTTGACGGGACCCGGAGAAGGCCCACTCTGTGGGACCTTAACGGTCGCTGGGATTTGTGCGGTAGCAGGCGGTTCCGGAGGTAATGTGGTCCAATGCCATGTAGGGCTTTAAAGGTCATGACCAACACTTTGAATTGTGACCGGAAACTGATCAGCCAATGCAAGCCACGGAGTGTTGAAGAAACGTGGGCGAATCTTGGAAGCCCCACGATGGCTCTCGCAGCTGCATTCTGCACGATCTGAAGTTTCCGAACACTTTTCAAAGGTAGCCCCACGTAGAGAGCGTTGCAGTAATCGAACCTCGAGGTAATTAGATTTCTATGCCGCCCTTCTCCTTATACACAGGGCTGCTTACAACTAAGGTTAATATAAAACATGTAATAAAGATTTAATTTTTAATATTCGAACCCTGCAGTGGTGAAGCAGCCACAATTTCTGGGGTTCTCTTGAAGCCCTAGGATTCTCTGAGAGGTGATGCAACTTTAAGACTGCCAGGGAGAAGGGAGAAAAGAAACCTCCGACCTCATAAACTATTAAGGTGATCACCAGGCAGAAGATTTCTCAACACTTAGAATGTATCTGTTGGAATAACTGTTAAGCTGCCATCACACCTCTCGTTTTTTTGGGACACCACAATTGCTTCCTGAAATATTTTGCACACAAGGCAGAGGGTGGTATTAAGTTTAATACGAACTAGTGGACAGGCAGTCCTCGAATTATAAGCATTGGCTCAGGTTACGACAGCGCTGAAAAAAGTGGTTTGCAACCGCTCCCCGCACTTACGACATTCACAGCATTCTCCTATGGTCCTTTGATCAAAATGTGGGCACTTGGCAAAAAGCCACTGGTTGCAGCTTGCGTGTGTGTGTGTGTGTGTGAGTGATTGCCTCTTGCTGTGTTCCCAACCCAGCTACTGACCAGCGAAGTCTGTAGATAGTGCTTGACGTACAGTGGTACCTCTACCTAAGAACCCCTCTACTTACGAACTTTTCTAGATAAGAACCGGGTGTTCAAGATTTTGTTTGCCTCTTCTCAAGAAGCATTTTCCACTTACAAACCTGAGCCTCCGAAACTGTAAGGCAGGGAGAAGCCTCCATGGGGCCACTCTAGGAATCTCCTGGGAGGAAGGCAGGGAGAAGCCTCTGTGGGGCCTCTTTAGGAATTTCCTGGGAGGAAACAGGACCAGAAAAAGTGGGGAGAAGCCTCTGTGGGGCCTCTCTAGCAATCTCCTGGGAGGAAACAGGGCCGGAAAAGGCGGGGAGAAGCCTCCGTGGAACCTCTCTAGCAATCTTCTGGGAGGAAACAGATGGAAAAGGTGGGGAGAAGCCTCCGTGGGGCCTTTCTAGGAATCTCCTGGGAGGAAACAGGTCTGGAAAAGGCAGGGAGAAGCCTCCGTGGGGCCTCTCTAGGCATCTCCTGGGAGGAAACAGGGCCTCCACCCTCCATGTGGTTTCCCCAATCGCGGGCATTATTTGATTTTACATTGATTCCTATGGGAAAAATTGCTTCTTCTTACAAACGTTTCTACTGAAGAACCTGGTCATGGAACGAATTAAGTTTGTAAGCAGAGGTTGCCACTGTACTTCTAAATAATTTTCAAGGCCTACAAAGATTAATCTTTCAATTTAAGAAGAACATTCCTTATCTTGCAGTCTGATCGCTAGAATCATTTTAGCTGAGTGGTTTGGAGGGATTAATATATCCATGGAGACACCACGTTTAATTGTTTCAGAATGATGTGTCTAGCCATGGCTTAATTTGCTCATGGTACGAAGCCGGTGCGGATAGTTTTAGAAGATTCTGATGTCCCAATTAAGTCTTTTGCTGCTCGCAAATTATACCTCCGCTTTGCTTTTATGAAGTGTCACCGTGCCATTTTTAAAACGTAATCTGCACTCGGCACAAGAATCTTATTTCGTGCCTTGGCTGCTAAGGTGTTAATTAAGATAATTATTCTCTTTTACATGGTTGTGTGCCATCTGGCTAAAATTAATGGGGCCTTGATGAATATTTGAAGTTGCTTTTTTAAAATTAAAAATGGTTAAAAATGCGAGAAATAATCAGTTTCTCTCCAAACTTCCAAATCTTTTGCATAAATTCTTGATAATCTTATGTAGTTTTATGTATTGTTATTTAATCTATCCTTGTACTATGTCTTATTACTTATCCATCCTAAAAATCGTCGGTCAAATTTAGCACGTTAATGCTTACAATGTTAATCACATCAATATGTAATTCGCACTTATCTCTATTGTACAGTTCTAAGAATTCACATTTGTATCACCTCTATACTTCGGTAATAGTAATTTGTTTTATTTTTCTTATTCAACCCTGCATACCATTTTTAAAAATTCTTACGGTTAAAGGAAGAAGCACTTCTCTCTCTTGGTCTGTTTTGAGTTCTTCATAGAATAGTAACCTCGGAAAACATCCAAAGAAGTAGAGATAGAAAAAATTGGCAGAATTCAGGAGGGGGGCATGGCCAAATGCTGTGGCGTGATGGGTATTCTCCTGCACTCCGCTGGGGAATCCTGATATCCTCGCCGTTGGGAGGTCCAGCTGAATTAGAACCAGACCAGAACCGCCTTGTAGAGGTGGGGACAAAGTAAGGCATCTGCTGGCAAGCTGGGACAATGCCAACACACTAGGGAACCGATAAAGTCCTCTCGGCCAGTAGTGATGGAAGACGACAAATGTCAACCTAGCTGCGGCGGATACAAACTACTGGATTGCTTCTTTTTGAAGAGAGAAGTCACCTGGGAAAAAAGATACAAGATCGAGTGCTGCAGAGCGAAGGAGAAGTTGAATTTAGCGCTGGTATGTGTGAATGTTGATAGAAGCCTGAAATACTTTTAAAAAAAAAAAACTTAAAAAGAGAACGAAAAGATTGAAATTACAGGAAGTAGCTAGCTAGCATCGAGAACCACGGGGAACCATGGAGTTTTTACAAAGGGAAAAAAAGAGATGGAATTATAATTGATACCCATTCTTTAAGAACCTGGATTTCGGCTGTAAAGTACTTTTAAAGAATCTGGTAAAGACGATTATGACAATATTTTTGGTGGGGTCAAAACTGATTTAAGTATTGAGGAAAAATAGAGAATAAAAAGTAGAAGTGGAAGCGTGAGTGCCATCTACAGACTGGAGGAATAATTGCAATGGTGGGAAATGTTCATGGGTGTTTTTACAGCTGCTTACTGTGCAAGGAACCATTTGTTATTCTATTGAAAGACAAGCTTGATTGGTTTGGTGGATGAATATGTCTAAATTTTGGGGTTTTACTAATCGTACATTGTTTTTATTGCACACTGCCCTAAGTCAGTTTTGGAGAACGGTGGCTTATAAATCTATTAAATTAAATTAAATTAAATTAAAAAAGGATTAGCAGAATTCAATTTGAAGAACACAGATAAAATAATTGGATAGAATTTTGCTTATATTTTGGCCTTCAGTGGAACTATGAGACAAAGCTCATTTTCGACATCTAATGGAACATAGAATAACTCAAGCAGGAGAACCTTATACCATTTCTGACAAGTATTTATTTATTTATTGGATTTGTATGCCGCCCCTCTCCGCGGACTCGGGGCGGCTAACAACAGTAACAAAACAGTATAATCCAATACTAAAAACAGTTAAAACCCATTGTATATAAAAACCAATCATACATACAAACATACCATGCATAAAATTGTAAAGACCTAGGGGGAAAGTGTATCTCAGTTCCCCCATGCCTGGGGGCAGAGGTGGGTTTTAAGCAGCTTGCGAAAGGCAAGGAGGGTGGGGGCAATTCTAATCTCTGGGGGGAGTTGGTTCCAGAGGGCTGGGGCTGCCACAGAGAAGGCTCTTCCCCTGGGTCTTGCCAAGCGACATTGTTTGGTTGACGGGACCCAGAGAAGACCCACTCTGTGGGACCTAAGTGGTTGCTGGGATTCGTGCAGCAGAAGGCGGTCCCTGCGATAGTCTGGTCCGGTGCCATGAAGGGCTTTATAGGTCATAACCAACATAACCAAGTTTTTAACCAACTTAAAAAGTAGCTGTCCAGTCTCTTCTTAAAAACATCCAGTGTTGGAACACCAACAACTTCTGGAATCAAACGGATCTCCTGATTAATTGTTTTAACTGTACAGATATTCTTCTACATTTCTTCTCTCCTTGATTACTTTCCATGAATTGCTTCTTGTTCTGCCTTTGGAGAATAGGGTGGTCTCTTCTCTCTTTATTTATCTCAAAATAAAAATAAAGAATAGCTATCTCCTGGAGGGCTTGAATCATTGGATGCTAGAAGAGCGAGAATATCAAGCACAACTGAAGAACCAAATAATCTTTTAAGAACACAAAATAAATTACATGGTTTTTAATCTCCAAAGGAGCCGTTGTGATGGGCAAGGTAAAGTCATTTAGTCATTCCAATCATATCCGTATGCTGGCTGCCAATAACGAAGGCTATATTTGTTTCTTGAATTATTGATTCTTCTGGTTTTGTGGATGAAAGTCATTTTTATAAGATCTGAGAATATGTTGAAAGTGCTTTAATATATTGTCATCATTGCAAATGTCTATAGGCCTTCAACCAAGTAATTGCAGTGCAGCTGATGAAGCTAAACTAAATACGCCTTTTTGACTGGCTTGTGGAACTGTGGAACTTCATTTGCATTTTGCAAATTAACCATGGAAGATAATTAGTTTTCTTTTCAGAGAATGTAATTAAATACTACTTAAAATACACTTGGTTTGCTTTGCCTCAGAAGGGAGGTTCTGCAGTTATTTTAACGTAAATGGGAGTTAGAGGTTTGACATTATTTTAGAGAAATAAAAAATAACTGATTTGTCAATTTTGGATTGAATCTATATGCAGCATAGAGTTTTTTCCCCCCTGATGTGTCTGTGAAATGATTTAAATAGCATGAGAAACATTTGCTTCTAAGGTGTTAATGCCGTTGAATAATTCATCTGCAAATGTAAACCCCGTCCGTTCCTTCTAAAAAGGATCATAGAGCAGTTCAAGTTTCTTTCCCCCAGACTTTGAAACAATCTCTGAGATAAAAGCATACAGGAAATTCTTAACTTACAGCCAATTAAGTTCTGTTCCACATAGGCTGTGTTTCCTTGAAATTAAGACCGGCCTTATATTTTTTTTGAACCCTGAAATAAGCGGTTGACCTTATGCACTTATGCACTCAAAAGCCCAATTGGGTTTATTATCAGAGGATGTCTTATTTTGGGGGAAACGCCATAGATGATAGATTAGATGGATAGATAGATAGATAGATAGATAGATAGATAGATAGATAGATAGATAGATAGATAGATAGATAGATAGATAGATGAAAAATAGGGATGGATGGATTGATGATAGAAATAGAATAGGTGATAAAGGGATAGAGAAATATATGAGAGGGATAGATAAAGATAGCTATAGGTTGGTGATAGACAGACAGACAGACAGAAACCCTGTCATATATTTTTTTGAACCCAAAAATAAGCATTTGGCCTTATTGCCATGCACTCAAAAGTCCAATTGGGTTTATTATCAGGGGATGTCTTATTTTGAGGAAAACAGGATGGATGGATGGATGGATAGATAGATAGATGAAAGATAGGGATGGGTGGATTGATGATAGAGATAGAATAGGTGATAAAAGGATAGAGAAATAGATGAAGGGATAGATAAAGGCAGACAGCTATAGGCTGATGATAGATAGATAGATAGATAGATAGATAGATAGATAGATAGATAGATAGATACCATGTTTCTCCAAAAATAAGACCCTGTCTTATACTTTTTTGAACCCAGAAATAAGCGCTTGGTCTTATTGCCATGCACTCAAAAGCCCAATTGGGCTTATTATCAGGAGATGTCTTATTTTGAGGGGAAACAGGGTAGCGTCAAAATGTCCTGTAAAACTCTCAGAAACCAAATCACAGAATTACATACATTTCCATTTTAAACCAGAACAGATCTCTTCACTCTCGCAATTCAGACTTTTAAAGATTTGAGTAAGGTAGGGCTATCTTTTATTTTATCCCCTGCACAGGAGGATCACATATTGCAGAATACTGGGCTCACCCTAACTTTGAGTACAGGCAGTCCTCGAATTACAACAGTTCACTTAGTAGACCAATGTCACAATTTGAGGACTATCTGTAGTTACTGGCAGCTGGCTTCTATATTTTTTCTGGAAATGGTCATACCTGAGGAAAAAAAGGAATCTGCAATATGGGCTCAATGCTCCAAAATCAGTAACGAAAGAATCTCAGAATTGCCAGTTCTCGTATTTTCCACCTCCTACATAAATTGTATGAGTACATTTGTAATGTATGTTTGTGTGTGTGTATGTGGGTCTATATTAGGATTTGGGTGGGAAGCTCTGCCCATGTCTGTTGCAAATTTTGGGGAGAGCACAAAGGAGTAGAGATATTTCATTGGTTAATCTTTCTTCCTCGAGTTTCCTTTGGATAATGTTAATTTTTTAGCATCATCTGATAGAAATTGGCTGATTTATCTCATCAGTAGCAAAGAGTGAAGGAAACTTTTGGAAATTACCCAGGGCAGAAGTACCATCAGAGAGGAGCGGAAATGACAGCATTGTCAGATTAGTCTTTTTGTAAACAAAGTGAGTTTGCCTATGATATTATGCCAACAATTCAATAGGTCACTCTCGTTTCCAGGTTATTTGGACAGGGAGTCATTGCTCACAGTCGCTCATTCCCTCATCACCTCGAGGTTCGATTACTGCAACGCTCTCTACATGGGGCTACCTTTGAAAAGTGTTCGGAAACTTCAGATTGTGCAGAATGCGGCTGCGAGAGCTATCGTGGGGCTTCCTAGATTCGCCCACGTTTCTACAACACTCCGTGGCCTGGACTGGGTGCCGATCAGTTTCCGGTCACAATTCAAAGTGTTGGTAATGACCTTTAAAGCCCTTCATGGCGTTGGACCAGAATACCTCCGGAACCTCCTTCTACCGCATGAATCCCAGCGGCCGATAAGGTCGCACAGAGTTGGCCTTCTCCGGGTCCCGTCGACCAAACAATGTCATTTGGCGGGCCCCAGGGGAAGAGCCTTCTCTGTGGCGGCCCCGGCCCTCTGGAACCAGCTCCCCCCCGGAGATTAGAACAGCCCCCACCCTCCTTGTCTTTCACATGTTACTCAAGACCTACCTATATCGCAAGGCATGGGGGAACTAAGACATCTCCCCCAGGCTTTCTTATATTTTATGTTTGGTATGTATGTGTTGTATGGTTTTTAATTGTTGGGTTTTTTAATATAATTTTTATTATTAGATTTGTTCCATTGTTATACTGTTTTTTATTACTGTTGTGAGCCGCCCCGAGTCTTTGGAGAGGGGCGGCATACAAATCTAATAAATTGAATTGAATTAGTAACCACAGAAATAATTAACAATATCAGGTTAAATTTTGCTTTCTTGGCTCGTAGAACTAGGATATGTTGACCCTTCCAGAGGTTGGACCGATAATCTATTGCTCTCTTCAGTCAACGTGATCTCTAGCTGTTTAAACTTTGCTTTGACTCTTGGACTCGCGGGTTGTATATAAATACGATACCACTGGCATTCAATATAATGAAGGTTGGGCAGTCAAAAAGTTCTGGGTTAGGAGTTTTAGCTGGAGCGTGCCAGGGAGATTTGTCAGCATCCAACTCATTCTGGTTAGCTTTGCCAAACATCTGATGCAAGATACAACCAAATTGCCCCTTCTAGCCATCGTGTCTGCTTTAGCTGGTTTGCATTTTTAGCTAAGGATTTTTAGCCATTATAACTTGTGTCTTTTTTTGGTTGTTGTGGAGATTCTCAGTCATCCAAGTCATGGTTGTTGAATGTTCATTCAAGTTGTGAATGCTCCAACACTGGACGTTTTTAAGAAGATGTTGGATAACCATTTATCTGAAGTGGTGTAAGGTTTCTTGCCTAAGCAGGGGGTTGGACTAGAACAGTGTTTCTCAACCTTGGTAACTTGAAGATATCTGGACTTCAACTCCCAGAATTCCCCAGCCAGCATTTGCTGGCTGGGGAATTCTGAGAGTTGAAGTCCAAATATCTTCCAAGTTGCCAAGGTTGGGAAACACTGGACTAGAAGACCTCCAAGGTCCTTTCCAACTATCTTATTCTATGCTCTATGTATCAGTCTTAGGATATCTTCTCTTCTGACATTTCCATGAGTAACGAAGTAGAAATATAGTAGAGGCATCTCTTATTTCAGAGTTAAATGAACCATTCCTTTGTTGGGACACTGTAAGAGGAGAGACCTGTTAGTTGAGCCTTGGTCGTGGGGTGGTTAGAGGGCAGTACTGCAAGCTGCTTCTGCTGTCTGCTGGCTGTAGTTCACCAGTTCAAATCTTACCAGGCTCCAGGTGGACTCAGCCTTCCATCCTTCCGAGATGGGTCAAATGAGGACCCAGATTGTTGGGGGCAAGAGGCTGATTCTGTAAACCGCTTAGAGAGGGCTGTGAAGCACTGTGAAGCGGTACATAAGTCTAAGTGCTATTTCTAGTTTATGCTGGCAAAAACCAGAAATCTGGTAGTATCTTTTCCAATAGGTGCAGATGAAATATTTTGGGAATCGTTGCTTGTCTAAACAGATTTTTTTCTTTTTTTGCACAAGAGTCCAGTTGAGCTTGTGCTGGCTCACAAGATCAAACACCGATTAACTTGATAATACAAACAAGGAGGGGGAGGGGAAATGAAAGCAAGGCCCGCTTATCAGTAAACCTGGTTGGCAGGTTTGGGCAGCTTTACTTACTTCGGATGAATGCTGACAGCTGTAGTAAATACCATGGGAGGATTCTCCTCTTCTTCTTCAAGATGCAGAATTCATCAGATCTCCACGAGGAATACAACAATTGCAAATACAGTACGTTTAAGTCACCCTTGATGGGGGTCCAGTTTTAACTGGTTAACTGTAGTTTATTTATTTATTTATTTATTAGATTTGTATGCCGCCCATCTCCGTAGACTCAGGGCGGCTCACAACCGCAATAGAACAATTCACAACAAATCTAATAATTTAAAATATTTTTATTGATTTTCAAAAAGACAGACAAAGACATACAACACTAAAAATGTAAGGAGCTACCATTGCTCCGCTTGCTGTAGAAGTCTAACTAATGCAGAAATATAAAAAACCTAACTGTAGTCAGATCAAAGCAGAAATGCCACACATGTAAGTTACATTCTTGTTGAATTCAACTCTATATTTATAATATTAAACTTATCAATTAAATTTCTTTATATTTTAAAATATTCTATACTTATACAAAAGGAAAAGGGAGAGATTATTAGTAATACAAAAAAAATAATCTAATAATTTAAAAACATTTTTAAAACATTTTAAAACGTTGCTGGATCTTGTCCAGACATTGCAAATATCTCTTTTTGATCTGGGCTATGACACACACAATCTGCCAGGTTGCAACAGTTGCAGTTGTAAAAATTCAGTGCAAGGTCAGTGCTTGTCAAGAAATGGTGAAGGAATAAAGTCCATAGTCAGACGAAGGCCCTCAATAATCTGTTGTGGTTGAAGTGTGTTAATCTATGAGCAGAGTAATCCTTGCTTACCAAAGTTGTGCACACACAGAAACATTTAGATTGAGATTAGTTGTGAATAACTACTCAGCCACACACAGATATACTAACTTGAATTAAAGTTTACTTTGAGAAATAACATATAAACAGTCTAAAGTCATGCACATAACAAGTCAGAATAACAATCCGAATATTATTAAATACAAAATCTTTCTTGCCAGTTGTCTTTGTCATAATCAGCAAACAAAGATATCAAGCCCAAATGCATTTTAGCTGTAATACACGACTACAATACAGAGAGATTGCAGAGTAGCCATTGAGTAGCCAAAGAGAAACAGAGAGTGTGACTCAGAGAAATAACACCCTCTTGTGGCAGTCTGCAACAACTGCAGCCAATATAATAATAATAGTTTTGATTGATTTGAACGTGTTCAAACATTATGATGCCAAGAAGTCAAGTGTTTCCATGTTTTGTGGGTGTTTGCCCAGGTCCGCCTGGTGCGCCAGTTGCGGCCCTATTTGGACCGGGAGTCATTACTCACAGTCACTCATGCCCTCATCATCTCGAGGCTCGACTACTGTAACGCTCTCTACATGGGGCGACCTTTGAAAGTGTTCGGAAACTTCAGATCGTGCAGAATGCAGCTGCTAGAGCAATCATGGGCTTTCCCAGGTATGCCCATATTACTCCAACACTCCGCAGTCTGCATTGGTTGCCGATCAGTTTCCGGTCACAATTCAAAGTGTTGGTTATGACCTATAAAGCCCTTCATGGCACCGGACCAGAATATCTTCGGGACCGCCTTCTGCCACACGAATCCCAGCGACCGGTTAGGTCCCACAGAGTCGGCCTTCTTCGGGTCCCATCGACTAAACAATGTCGTCTGGCGGGACCCAGGGGAAGAGCCTTCTCTGTGGGGGCTCCGACCCTCTGGAACCAGCTCCCCCCTGAGATTAGGATTGCCCCCACCCTCCCTGCCTTTCGTAAACTCCTTAAAACCCACCTCTGTCGTCAAGCATGGGGGAATTAAAACATCTCCCCCTTGCCCATGTTGTTTTGCTGTTTGATTGATTGACTGTGTGCCTGTTTTTAATATATATTGGGATTGTTTTATGAATTTTTAAAATTAAAATTGTAATTAGATTGGTGGGAATTGGATTTGTTACTATGCACTGTTTTTATTATTGTTGTGAGCCGCCCCGAGTTTGCGGAGAGGGCGGCATATAAATCCAATAAATCTAATCTAATCTGTTGTATCTGATTGTTAAGTCAGCTTGTTAGCATAAGCCCAGTCTTTTAAGACCTGCTCCTGAATTAAACTGTATTAAGGCAGGAGCGGTAGCCATAAATAAAACCCCAAAGTCAACAGATGGTTATAAACAATCTAGGCAATTTTTTAAAAAATTACTAGCTACCACGTGATGAAGCTCTCTAGAGAGATCAAGTTTCATAATAAAGAAATTTGTCTTCTGCTTACCAGTCCCTTAGCCTCAAATGACACGAGTAGCAGCAGTTGTGTGAAAATTTGGGTAGAACGATGTGGGTTAAGTGCTGTTTGAAAGGCCAGCAATCTGGCAATTTATAAGAATTAGAAACTGTCTAGGACAGTGTTTCCCAACCTTGGCAACTTGAAGATATCTGGACTTCAACTCCCAGAATTCCCCAGCCAGCATTCGCTTGAATTTATTTTTTATTTTTATTTATTTATTTATTTATTATTAGACTTGAAAGGGACCTTACAGGTCATCAAGTTCAACCCCCTGCCTGAGCAGGAAATCCTACATCACCTCAGCCAAATGGCAGTCCAATCTCCTCTTGAAAGAGTCCAAAGTTGGTGAGTCCACAACCTCCGCTGGTTGATCGCTCTCACTGTCAGGAAATTCTTCCTTATCTCCAGGTAGAATCTTTCCTTGGTCAGTTTCCAACTGTTGTTCCTCGTCCGGCCCTCTGGTGCCCTGGAAAACAGTGTGTCCCCCTCCTCTCTGTGGCAACCCCTCAAGTACCTGTATACAGCTATCATGTCCCCCCTAGCCCTTCTTTTTACTAGACTATCCATGCCCAGTTCCAGCAACCTTTCCTCGTATGACCTGGTCTCTAGTCCCTTTATCATTTTAGTTGCTCTTTTCTGCACCCTCTCTAGAGTCTCTATATCTTTTTTGAAGTGTGGTGACCAGAACTGGATGCAATACTCCAGGTGCGGTCTGACCAGAACAAGAGCTGGTAAGATATCTGGGGTTCTCTGAACATGTTACGTTCTCACGGGAGTTTTGGATGGCTCAGCCTTTGAAGATGCTGGGAAGCTGACAGCCCGGGTTCAAGACCCCAGCACTGCGTGATGGGGTGAGCTCCCATTCTTTAACACAGCTCCTGCCATCAACCTAGCCATTCGAAGGCATGCAATGGTCAGGGTGTCCAGCAAACCTGGAAAACGGAATTATCAGGGGAAGCAGCACTTTGGGAAATATTAGGGATTTCATGAAAAAAACGGAATAAATCAGGGAAAAATCCCAAACTGCATTAAAATGTTTAAAAGTCAGGGGGGAAAAATGTAAACCCCCCCGCACAAACAGATCGCGTTGCCTGGCAGAGTCAAGCAAAAATGAGCATAACTGTGGCAACAACTTGCTTCCTCAGCTACCTGGTGCATAAGCTTTCAGTGTACTGTACATAGAAAAGAGACATTTGTTAAGAATCAGGAGGTACAACACTGAATGATTGTCATAGGGTTCAAATAAGCAACGAGGAAGCAATATTAATAAAAATCTTAAGGGTATAAGCAACAAGTTACAATCATACAGTCCTAAGTGGGAGGAAATGGGTGATAGGAAAGATGAGAATAAATGATTAATAATAGTAGTGCAGACTTAGTAAATAATTTGACAGTGTGGAGGGAATTATTTGTTTAGCAGAGTGATGGCATTTGGGAAAAAACTCCTTTTGTGTCTAGTTGTCTTGGTGTGCAGGGCTCTGTAGCGACATTTTGAGGGTAGGCGTTGAAACAGTTTATGTCCAGGATGCGAGGGGTCAGTCAATATTTTCCCTGCATACTTATAGATTTAATACATACTTATAGATGTGACTGTTTTTTTAAGTCCACCTAAAATCAAAATCCCCAAAAGAAGTAGTATTTTAATCAGCTTAAGAGTAGCTTTAGAGACCACAACATAACGTGTTCTGACAGAATGTCTCCACTCTAATGCCAAATAGACTGTGAATTTCTTCACGTGCTTTTAAAGTTCATATACTTCCCTAATGTGGCCTCTTCCATGGGAAGAAAATTGCCATTTATTTCAAAAGATGTTCTTTCCAGTTGAAATTGCTAGTTGAAATCGGGACCAAAATTCAGGAAACGGTCTGAATTGGGTTTATTTTACAGATGGTGGCTTATGCTGTTGTGTATTGTTGCCCTGGTGCGTTGTGTACTTGGCATGCCACACCAAACCGTGGAAAAGACACCCAAGGAATTTTATTTCTTTGTTGTCTAAACACTTTAAAAGGTTTAGGCTTCTGCCATCCTTTCGTTTACCTTGCTAGTAATTTAAGACATTACCAAGAATTGATAGTAGACAGACCGGCTGGTCTAAATATTAGGAGGAAGAATGTAAATTAAGAGAGAGAAATATAGGAAATCTTTTGATGTGCAGAGTGCTAATAATGCTGGAGTAATAATAAAAATAATCCTGAATTTTTAGTGATTGAGAAAATGTTGGAATTTGTACAGAGAAAATACATCCGTCTGACAAATGGTTTAAGAAGGCCTTACCAACTACTTGGTGTTTAGCTAACAACTGTTACTTGAGTTACATTTCTTTGGTTTTTAAATCCATCAGTTTTATTTTGGTCCTATACAACTAATCTTCAACTTATGACAATTTTTCACATTTATGACTGTTGCAGCATCCCTACAGGCCTCTGATTAAAATTCAAAAGCCTGGGAAGTGACTCATATTTATGACAATTATAATGTCACATGAATCAGTTTGAGACCTTCTGACAAGCAGAGTTATCCCAGTGTACTAGTGCAGAACTAATAACACTGGGGAACCGCAATTTCGTTGTGTTAAATCTGTGACTAACTTTTGACCTCAGGATCCAAAAATAACCACAGTTTTTGTCTATCACGTCAACACTTTAAGCTATAGGATACCCTCAAAAGTCATCCAAATTGTGCATATAGAAGTCCTTGACTTACAACAGTTCGCTTACTGACTGGTCAAAGTTATAACAGCACTGGGGAAAAAATGACATGGCCATTTTAAACAACTTATGACCCCATGGCCATAAAATCAAAATTCAAAAGTGATTTATGGCAATTTTAAAAAACTTGTGACCCTGGCGGTATCCCTATTCACATTCATATCCTCTTTCTTTCTTTCTTTCTTTCTTTCTTTCTTTCTTTCTTTCTTTCTTTATTTATTTATTTATTTATTTATTTTGTCCAATACACATTGAAGAGAATAGACAAGTAGTAATATATATAAAGAAAAGGATAGAAGAAAAGATATAAAAATAGAGGAGAAGATATATGAAAGGAAGAAAAGATATATGAGATAAAGGAGAGACAATTGGACAGGGGATTGAAGGCACACTGGTGCACTTATGTACGCCCCTTACTGACCTCTTAGGAACCTGGAGAGGTCAATCGTGGATAGTCTAAAGGAGAAATGTTGGGGGTTAGGGGTCGACACTGCAGAGTCCAGTAATGAGTTCCACGCTTCGACAACTCAATTGCTAAAGTCATATTTTTTACAGTCAAGTTTGGAGCGGTTAATATTAAGTTTGAATCTGTTGCATGCTCTTGTGTTGTTGCGGTTGAAGCTGAAGTAGTCGTTGACACGCAGGACGTTGCAGCACATGACCTTGTGGGCAATACTTAGATCGTGTTTTTTTCATAAGGTTTAGAGGAAAAAACATGATGTGGTAGAAGAAAACTAACTACAGTTTTGAAACTAGCATGCCTAATTAACTATAAAAAAGCTCCAAAATCAAGCTCAACAGAAATTGCGTTACAAATTGTTCTCCAGTGAATTGATTGAAACTAGAAACAAAAACAACTAAAGCTTGGGAAAAAAATAAACAGGATGAATTCAGAGTGGATTTATTTACTCGAGGTTAATATATATGTTTGCAGTCTTATGATTAATACATATATACTTGAAAATTGTTGACCTATGCTTCAAAATGTTTGCCAGGAATCAACACAGCTTTGAAAGCAATCCTATAATTGTAGGGCCCAGAGTAAGCAGTTGGCGTCTGGTTGAGTGGGTATAGAAAGATTTTTCTCCCTCGTTTTTGTCAAATAGCAACTCAAACACAGCCTCATTAATGGTTGAAGCTTGTAGAAATTTGTGGCATCTCTGCAGATGGGCTGCAAATTTGCTTCGTTCACCTTTTTAAAAAAAAATATATTAACAATGCTCTTGGCTTCACACAGGCAGGTTTGGTGCCATATATCACTGCAGCCTTGACAAAAAAGGAAGGGAAAGAATTCAGATTAGGCAAGGAGGAAGGACCCGCCGATAACAATGGGGAGTGGGCGGAGGAGACTGCAGTTGAGTGTCACTATAAAAAATAATAATAATACTTCTTTTCATTTTAAGAACACAACAAGCTTCTTGTTGTCTTTCTCTCCAGAGCAGAAATAATGCAGCTCTTTGTCAAAATTAGAGCCGTTTTGGAAAACTAAAGGCACTCTGGCAACAATTAGATACACATAAAACACAGGGCCCATCGCGTGAAAAACAAATTTTAATCGACTTCAAAGAACTGGTGCCTGCCATTAAAAAAGGGAAATCATTGTCCATTGTGTGCAGTTTTGTAAATAATAGTTTAGCTGAGATGCCACATTGACATCAGAAATTTCTCTCTCTCCATCCATCCATCCATCCATCCATCCATCCATCCATCCATTTATCTGTCTATCATCTGTCTGTCTGTCTATTATCTATCTATCTATCTATCTATCTATCTATCTATCTATCTATATCTGTCTATCTGTCTGTCTGTCTGTCTGTCTGTCTATCTATATCTCTATCTATCTATCTATCTATCTGTCTGTCTGTCTGTCTGTCTGTCTATTATCTATCTATCTGTCTGTCTGTCTGTCTGTCTGTCTGTCTATCTATATCTGTCTATCTATCTATCTATCTATCTATCTATCTATCTGTCTGTCTGTCTGTCTGTCTGTCTGTCTGTCTGTCTATTATCTATCTATCTATCTATCTATCTATCTATCTGTCTATCTATATCTGTCTATCTATCTATCTGTCTGTCTGTCTGTCTATTATCTGTCTGTCTGTCTGTCTGTCTGTCTATCTATCTATATCTGTCTATCTATCTATCTATCTATCTATCTATCTGTCTGTCTGTCTGTCTGTCTGTCTGTCTATTATCTATCTATCTATGTATCTATCTGTCTGTCTATCTATATCTGTCTATCTATCTATCTATCTGTCTGTCTGTCTGTCTGTCTATTATCTATCTATCTATCTATCTATCTATCTATCTATCTATCTATCTATCTGTCTGTCTATCTATATCTGTCTATCTATCTGTCTGTCTGTCTGTCTGTCTATTATCTATCTATCTATCTCTGTCTGTCTGTCTGTCTGTCTGTCTGTCTATCTATCGTCTGTCTGTCTATCTATCTATATCTGTCTATCTCTCTCTCTCTGTCTGTCTGTCTGTCTGTCTGTCTATCTGTCTGTCTGTCTGTCTGTCTGTCTCTGTCTGTCTATCTATCTATCTATCTATCTATCTATCTATCTATCTATCTATCTATCTATCTATCTATCTATCTATCTGTTGTGATTCCGTCTGAGGCCCCTCAGGGAACGGCTGATCCTCTGCCGGCTTCCTGCTCAGAGGGGGAGGATGAGGAACAGGAGGTTCAGGCAGACGGGGAGGAGGAATCTCAGGCTGAGGGAGAGGGAGGACAGCCAGAGTCCCCTGAGGGGGAGCTCTCCCCAGCAAGCAGCCTGGATTCCTTAGATGAAAATGCACAAGCAATAATCGATCTCCGGCAGAGAAGAGCAACACAATGAAGGGGACAATTAGCCAGGTACTTTCAGCACTAAAGAGGCAACAGCTGGGTTTGGGTGTGGTGCTCTCTGGAAAGGCTGAAAAGGCAGACCCACTCTTCCTGGCTTGTGGAGTATTATCTTTGGGAGTCCTGGGACGTGGCTGTGATCTTTGGCGTCTTGGAATTCTGGTTTGTGACTTTGAATACTGAAACCTTGGGGGAAAAAGGTGTTGGTCTTATTCTCTACAGTGGTGGGTGTGCCAGCAAGAAGTCTGCTGTATTGTCTGGCCATCAGGACTCTGCTGTGAAGTCTCATAACCTGCCTGTTGGGAAGAACAGGTTTTTCTCTGTGTTTATTTTTCAAACTATAAAGTGCTTTTGCTTTTACCAGCGTGTCTGGCTGCTTTTTCCAGTTGGTGTTGAAGTCTGGGGGCACTCAGGCAGAACACTATCTATCTATCTATCTATCTATCTATCTATCTATCTATCTATCTATCTATCTATCTATCTATCTATCTATCTATCTATGTATCCATCCATCCATCCATCCATCCATCCATCCATCCATCCATCCATCCTCTTTCCCCCCTAAATAAGACGTCCTCTGATAATAAGCCCAATCAGACTTTTGAGTGCATGGCCATAAGGCCAAGGGCTTATTTTAGGGTTCAAAAAAATAAATAAATAAGACATATTAACAATTTGGCTTTCTTCTCTGTTTAAATCTATTCCATTTTCTTCACCAGTTGCTCTAACCCGCTAAGACGGGTTTTAACATCCTCACTTCGTCCCAGTTGCTGTGTTAGCTTTTGCGCCCAACTTTTGTGTCCTCTCCTGATTTGATCAATGTTTCCTCCGCCATTTCGTTGAAGTCATTAATTCAGATGCTGATGAGTTAAATCTGTGGTTCTCAACCTGGGGGGTCGGGACCCCTTTGGGGGTCAAAGGACCATTTCACAGGGGTCGCTTAAGACCCTGGGAAAAGGCAAAGGGTGTTAGGAACTAAAGCTCCTATTCTGGTGCAGGTGTCCCTCTGACCTTCCTGCCAATCAGTTTAAAGTTCTGTTGGGAGCATCGGTGCTAGACTTATGGTTGGGGGTCACCACAACAGGAGGAACTATATTAAGGTGTCGCTGCATTAGAAAGGTTGAGAACCACTGAGTTAGATGGTCCATAACTAAACCTTGAGGCACCTGCTTGATATGTCACTCCACTCCAATAAGGAATGGTTGACAAGCATGCCTTGTTTTTGAGCCAAGTGCACATCCACCTAATCGGATGCATTTAAATCAGTCCCTCTCTGCTCAGAGATTGTAGTGTCCTTGGTGATGTGGCAGCCGTGTCTTTGCAACTTGACAAAGGGATCCAGATGGTGTCTGAGACGGTGGCGCGCTGCATGGATTTTTTAAAGCGATAAAGCACCTAAAACAATAGAGGTTAAACTCCTATGAAAATAAACACAGGGAAATTGCAACAACACATATATGCAGCTTCACGTTGCTTCACAACCCTCTCTTAAGAGGAGGTTTACAGTGTCAGCATCTTGCCCCGCAAAACCATCTGGATCTTCATTTTACCAACCTCAGAAGGATGGAAGGCTGAGTCCATCTTGGCCAGGATCGAACTGCTGGCAGTGGGAATGCAGAGTTAACCTGCAGTACTGCTTTGTAGCCACATTCTTATCTTATCATATCTTATCTAGACTGAGAACCACTGATCGACCGATCTGTCTGCCTGTCTTTCTATCTTGTCTTTCTATCTTTATCTGTCCGTCTGTCTTTCTATCTTGTCTGTCTGTTTGTCTATCAATCTGTCTTTCTATCTTTATCTGTCTGTCAATCTATCTGTCTTTCTATCTCTTTCTATCTTTATCTGTCTGTCTGTCTGTCTGTCTGTCTGTCTATCTATCATCTACCTACCTTTTATCCGTCACCCATCCATCTATCCATCTATTTATCTGTCTGTCCATCTACCCATCTATCATCTCCCCCCTCTCTCTGTCTATGTCTGTCTGTCTGTCTGTGTCTATCTACCTACCTACCTACCTTTTATCCATCACCCATCCGTCTATTCATCTATTTATCTGTCTATCCATTTATCATCTGTCTGCCTGTCTGTCTGTTTATTATCTATCTGTCTGTCTGTCTGTCTATCTATCATCTATCTATCTATCTATCTATCTATCTATCTATCTATCTATCTATCTATCATCTGTCTGTCTGTCTGTCTATTATCTCTCTGTCTATCTGTCTGTCTGTCTATCTATCTATCTACCTACCTACCTACCTACCTACCTATCTATCTATCTATCTATCTATCTATCTATCCTCTGTCTGTCTACTATCTATCAAGTACTCTCTCTCTCTCTTTCTCTCATTGACCCAAACCTCTTAAAGACACAATAAATACTGTTTCTTTGTTGAAGAAACAATAATGATAATTTCTGCTGTCCAGTGCGGTTTCCCCCCCCCACCGTACACATGTCCTACACTAGATAAATTGATCAAGCAGTGCCACCTAGAGGATAAGTTAAATCTTGCTTGTTTTTAAGACCACATTTCCCCCCTCCAAAACAGTTCCCTTCTCCGCTCTTTCAGTGCCTACAAGAAAAAAAATCGTAGCCTGCAATATTTTTAGCTAATTTGCAAAAGAAATATCTAGGAATTGAAATCGTCCTCCGAATTTTCTTTAGTTTTCCTGGTATAATCCAGAAAAGGAAAATTAATTGTTGTGTATTTGGTGAAGCATTGTGGTCAGAAATTTAAAGTTACTGAATGATGGTTTTTCTTACTTTATTTCACTTTATGTCCATATATCCATCTCTCTTTCTCTTTCTCTCTCTCTCCCTCACACACTCTCTCCATCCATCCATCCACCCACCCACCCACCCACCTATCTATCTATCTATTTATCTATCTATCTATCTACACACAAGGTTTTTATTGTTTTTTCCATTTAACAAGTTTCCATACTTTATACATAACTGTGCTCGTTTACCTATTATTTACACGTCTGCTCTTTATATATCATTGCATTCAAATTTTAAAATACTTCATACATAATATTTACACCTCCTTTCATTCAAATAATAAATTCAAATCAATTTATTATTTCAGAATTGCTACCCATATGGAAGGTCACGGTGATGGGAATTAGCACAACCTGCTACTCACTTTGATACTTGCTAAAGTTGGAGCCGTTGTCAAAAGTTTTTCTACCCCTGTATATATTAAAAAAACTTTTATGATATGATACTGCGTTCTAAAATAATATTGCAAAATTTCTCTATTGGTTTCTCTTCTTTTTTTAAAGCTTTATGCATTTTTCATTCTTTAAAAATGTCAGTAATTTTACACAGATCAATACTGATCTCTTATGTCATTTCTATAATCTAGTGTTGCTATTCATATAACACATACCTATTCATCATATTTACACTCTATTTACATATATTATTTATATTTACATGTTTCCAATTTTTAAACATTCCTTCACATTATATCACATTGTTTCATTTTCCATCCAATTATACAATTTATTCCAAGTTTCGTAATATTCTGAGTTGTTTAGCCCCTTGATCTCCATGGTCAGCCTCCATAGACTTTATCTATGACTGTGTTTTCTGATGGTACTACATTATTTTTCCAATGTTGTGTGTACAGTAATATTATAAGGGTTATTAAATAATGGATTCTTTTGGATTATTATTTTTTCCAATTGCTAATAAGAAGTATTCAGGAGTGAATTCTAGTCCCATGCCTATTTTTCTTGTATCCATCTTTGTATAATTTTCTAGATATAGTGATGGGCTCCTACAGGTACAGTCAGGTAGGCAGTGCCAGTAGAAAAATGTTTATTTTGTTTCTTTTTTCCCCTTCTATCGCAGTAAATGAGGTTGGATGTGTATAATTTTAGAAGAGCTGTGTGTATATATGTGTATGTGTGTACATACACATACAATTTATAGAGTAGATATTTTTGTGTGCCTGTGTGTAGTATGTATGTACAGATATGGCATATATACATAGAATTAAAGAGTGTATTTTGGATGTTCAGTAATAGTAAATAGATGAAGAAATTGTCCCTCTTTGTGGTGAGGAGAGGCCAGGCAACCTAACCCTTGATGTGAGTGACATCAAGCTGGCCACCTTTAAGCCAGTCACATGACCTTTAAGCCACCCTTGGGTCACATGATCATCAAGCTACTCCTGCCTGGTCACATGGTCGACAAGCCACACCCACAAAATAAGCCACACCTACAGTGTGATAGTAAATTTTTTCCAGCCCTTCACTGCCAGGAAACCTTCGCTTTGGGAAAGGCCCACCATGGATGAAAGAAGGTGCCTAACTCTACATAGTTTTTCTCTCCCTCTATATATTAAAAAAAACCTTTTATGATATGAAACTGCATTCTAAAATAATATCGCAATATTTCTCTATTGGTTTCTCTTCTGTTAGCAAAGGAAAAAAACGCAAACCCTCGACTTACAGGAAAACTGTGCAGGTAGTTTTCAATTTATGACCAAAATTGAACCCAAAATTTCTGTTGTTAAAGTTCAGGGAGTTTTGTCCCATTTAACGACCATTCTTGCCACAGTTGTTAAACGAAGCATTGCAGTTGTTAAGTAAGAAACCTGGTTGTTAAGTGATCTGGTCACAAAAGGGGATAAATAAATAAATAAATAAATAAATAAATAAACAAACAAACAAACAAACAAACAAACAAACAAACAAACAAATAAATAAATAAATAAATAAATAAGAATCCAGTTGCCAAGTGTCCGAATTTTGACCACATGACCAACCAACAGCCGGCTGAAAAAGAGATCATAAGTCACATTTTTTTGGTGCTGTTGTAACTTTTGTGGCCACTAAATAATCCGTAGCAACTCAAGGACTTCCTGTATTAACCTATTAAGAATCATCCCCTGAATGTTGTGAAATTGTGGACTTAAAAACTTTCTGTGCAGAAGGAGAAATACGAGAGTTTCATTTCCTCCCACACGGGGGCAGCATAACCACACAGCACTCTGCAGCACTCGGCTACATCTCATATTTCCATGTTTTTCTTTTGGGAGATAAATTTTGCAGGACTTTTAAACACAGAAGGCAGCTTCCAATTCTGCTGCTATGCTTCCTTAGATTCAAAAGGTTTTGTCAGATGAATGATACAGGGTTTTTTAAAAATTGCATTCCATAAGAATGTGGCTGCTTCTTAATAACACTAAATACCAAATGGCAATAATAGCAGAGCAATAGTATTTAGACTTATATACCGCTTCCTAGTGCTTTTACAGCCATCTCTAAGCGGTTTACAGAATCAGCACATTTGCCCCCAACAAATCTGGGTCCTCATTTTACCTACCTAGGAAGGAAGGAAGGAAGGAAGGAAGGAAGGAAGGAATATTAATTGCATTTAGACTTATCTACCGCTTCCTAGTGCTTTTTTACAGCCCTCTGTAAGCGGTTTACAGAATCAGCATATTTGCCCCCAACAATCGGGGTCCTCATTTTACCTACATAGGAAGGAAGGAAGGAAGGAAGGAAGGAAGGAAGGAAGGAAGGAAGGAAGGAAGGAAGGAAGCCACCTCTAAGCGGTTTACAGAATCGGTCTTTTGCCCCCAACGATCTGGGTCCTCATTTTACCCACCATAGAAGGATGGTGGGTAACCGCTGAACTACAGCTAGCAGTTAGCTGAAGTAGCCTGCAGTGCTGCACTCTAACCACTGTGTACGAATATTTTCTTTGAAATAAGGCAATCCAATTCACATAGTTTTCAGAAAGAAAAAATAATAATGCTGCACTTAAAGAAAATATTCGTACAGAATAGGCAGTCCTTGATTTACAACAGTTTGTTTAGTGACCATTTGAAGGTGCAACGGCACTGAAAAATTGATTTATAACCGTTTTTCACACTTGTGCATTCAGATTGCTGGGGAATTCTGGGAGTTGTGAAGTATACAGGTAGCTGTTAGAGTTGGACACACCTTAATTTTTAAAAGGTGATTTTCTTCTCTTGATGCAATTGCCTTTTGGGATGATTTTAAAAATCCAAAATCCATTCATTTTCAAAATCTATATAAATAAAAATGTAAATGTTTGTTTGTTCAAAATCTTAAATCTCCAAAAATTCTTCACCGATTGCTTTGAAATTTTGTCACAATATTGCATTCAAATATGCGCGTGTTTTTATATACTGATATTATATAGAGGTCAGTGGTCACTCCTGTGACAGGTAAAAACATACAGGTGCTTAAACACAGGACCTTCACTGATTGCTTTGAAATGTTGAGACAACGTTGCATTCTACAGAGTCTAAAGAGAGGGGCGGCATACAAATCTTTATATACCTACTATTATATTATATAGATATCACACCTTTGACAGGTAAAAACATGGAAGTGCTAAAACAGATTGATTTGAAATTTTGACACGTTGTTATATTTGAATACTAGCATGTGGTTTAGATCGATACATGGATTGCTTCTCACATGGACAATTGTATGTTGCACGCTCTAGAGTCGGCAAACTACACGAAACAGACTGAGCCACGGCTAGTTTAAACTAATGTGGCTTGGCACAAACTGTGGAGCAAGGGTGGAGTGACTTGACATGCTTTAAGTTTTTCTATGGTCAGATTTCATTTTGCAATACTTGGCCTGTTTTTTTTACGAAACTAAACGCGTTGAATGGGAACAATTATTTCTTCCCCCTTTGTAGCGTGTTGTAATGCGAGAGCTGCTTTAGGGTGGGAATCTATTCTCCTGAATCGGTTTCGTTTTCATAAACCGACTTCGCCAGTAGTTTCCCCCACCAGAAAGTCTAGTTGCCTTTTGAAAAATTGCAACTACTGTATTGTACTTTCAGGTTATCATTTCAGAGGTTTTTTAAGGAGTCTTTTAAAAAAATAATAATATTTTAAACGGCACAGTTGACAATCCATTTTGTTTATGTGTGTGTAATGTTTTGTTAGTTTCTTACTATTGTTTGTTTTTGATGTTTGTTTGTTTTTCCTTAATGTATTAAACTAATAAAGATTATTATATTGTAGAATAAAATACAAAATACAAAAGCAAATAATAGGGGAGAGGAGAAAGGGGAAAAAAAAACGAGGAAGGGAAAGAGAAATCGACTTCTGACTTTATTTATTTATTTATTTATTTATTTATTGGATTTGTATGCCGCCTCTCTCCGTAGACTCGGGGTGGCTAACAACAATGGTAAAACAACATGTAACAATCCAATTTAATAAAACAACTAAAACCCCTTATTATAAAAAACCAAACATACACACAAACATACCATGCATCACTTGTAATGGCCTAGGGGAAGGAATATCTCAACTCCCCCATGCCTGGCGACAAAGGTGGGTCTTGAGTAATTTGCGAAAGACAAGGAGGGTGGGGGCTGTTCTAATCTCTGGGGGGAGTTGATTCCAGAGGGCCGGGGCCGCCACAGAGAAGGCTCTTCCCCTGGGGCCCGCCAGACTTTCTCTGTTGTAGTAGAATAAAGCATTAACATTGAACCTCAATTTTTTGCTTTTCCAAAAAAAAAAAAAAATACAAATTAGCTATTTCTATAACAAGTCAATCGAATTAATAAAACCCAAAATCAAAGTTGCCTTTCAAATATATCTATATATCTATTCACCTGAATAGATATATTTTGAAGAATTTTGAAGAGCAACCTTGTAAAAATAAAGGGGATTCCAGGATTTGAAGTCCACACGGCTTCCAAAATTGAGACATTCTGCAATTCCTGTTATTACTAGGCATATAGTTATGTTTTGCAAGAGCAGAAGACAAACATAAATACGAAAGACAAACATTTTCTTCACCTCTTAGTCTTTTGGATGTGCAGAACGGGTCTAATTTGGGCAGCAAAAGAGAAGGAGTTGTTTGAAGGCTGTTGCCTCTCTTATCGTGCTGTGTTGTGTTGTGTTGCTTAAAAACCCCCCACTGCCCCCCACCCTTTTCATTCCAGTATCTGAGTTTGTCTGGGAAAACTGGGGTTTGGCCCAAGTGAAACACCAGAAGATAAAACCAGATTCTCTTGCCATTATCAGAACACACACCTGTTATTGCTGTAAATTTCTCTTTCTTACAGCCTAACTTTACTCAGGGTGTGTTTGTAGAATGACACCTAATTTTGCCTTTGGTGAAAGGGAAAGCACAGAGAATGTAGAGGCTCTGTTGCGAGTCCACAACAACACAAATTTTCGGTTCCTAGAAATATAAATCTTCACTTTGTTTCAATTAGCTTGGCTGGTTAGTCTTTTGCATGGGTAACTTTTTCATAATTTCCATTCAATTTTTGTACTAGTTTTATCAAAATACAAAGTGCAAAGAAATAATTAAAATAAAGGGGACGTAAAGGAGGAAAATAATGGGAGGGGAAAAAGTGTAGAGTAAAAGGGAAGAAAGGAGAGAAAGAAAGAAAATGGATGGAAGGAAGGAAGAAAGAAAGAAAAGGAAAAAGCAAGGAAAAAATAAAAAGGAACGAAAGGAACGAAAGAGAAGGAAAGAAGAAAAGAAAGAAAGAAAGAAAATGGAAGGAAGGAAGAAAGAAAAGGAAAGAAGAAAGAAAGAAAGAAAATGGAAGGAAGGAAGGAAGAAAAAAGCAAGGAAAGAAAGAGAAGGAAAGGAAGAAAAGGAAAGAAGAAAAGAAAGAAAGAAAATGGAAGGAAGGAAGGAAGGAAAAGGAAGGAAAGAAAGAGAAGGAAAGAAAGAAAAAAGGAAAGAAGAAAAGAAAGAAAGGCATTGACTTAACACTTTCTAGCCCAATAGAATAGGGTAATAACACACAACCTCAACTTTTTGCTTTTACATAATAATATATACTAGCCATTTCTATAACAACAAGCCTATCTAATCAGCAAAACCCAACATTTTATTTCCGACCCCCCTCAAACACAATATTCTGATGCAGTTTCCAAGTGGAAACAAACGATGGTAAGTCGTATCAAGGAAAACCAAGTAGTTTTCTTTCATTCTTTAATGTCTTTTCTTTAATTAAATCAGTCAATTTAGCCATCTTTGCAAACTCTTCATTTTTGCAGCCATTCAATCCATTGTGGGAATTAAAAGCACCCATTTCTTGCATGCAAAACATTTTTGCTGCAGAAGCCTGTTCACATTTTCAATGTCGGGATGACCTCCTTCAAATCCAAGTCAATTAAAAACAAAACAATTCCTTTTTGGCCACTGAAATCCACTTTGCCACACCCTTTCCCACGTCCACCACTAGAATGACATTATTTGCAAGAATATAGTACGTCCAATAATATTTTGCTCCAAAGTTTTGTAGCTCTAACTTGCATGCTTTGCTAGGAAAAAAGAAGAAGGAAAAAAGACTCTGAAATCATTACTGTGACTTTTTTGGCATGTTTTTTTTGCTCTAGATGGGCGGCCTTACAAATTTGATTAACAACTAAGTGAGTGTTTTTGGCAGCTATTTGGCAACAGTTTGATCTTCCAATTCTTTTTAGAATTATTATTATTATTTTTTGGACTTCCTGGTGTAGTTTGTAGAGAAGGAATTCCTGTGTGGTCTTTTATTTCAAGTGACCCAGCTTTATATATATATATATATTAATAGCCAGAGTGTCTCGTACTCTGGTGTGGAAAATCAAAACTATGGGTGTTCCCACAATTGGTGGCTATTTTTGTCCTTGTCTTGGCCTTTTGTTTTTGCATTCTGCTGCCTTTATGTTATTTATTGTGGTGAGCTGCCCCAGAGTGGAGTGACCTCCAAACAGAACGAAGGAAGGAATAAATTTGTATTTTGCTCTTACAAGATTACTTGTCTTTTGCAGATGTTTCCCAACAGTGTATCTCCATACCAATGATGAGTGAGTTATTAAAGCCTGTGTGGTAATCAATGGAGGAAGAATCTTGGGTGCATTCACAGAAGAGCAAATTATTAGAATTAGAATAGAGCTGGAAGGGACCTCTTGACTCTAACCCCCTCAGATAAGGGTCCGCAACTTGTGTGTCCTCCTGGATCCACAGCTGAGGTTTGACCACCATCTCTCGACTGTGGCCAGGGGGACCTTTGCCCAGGTTCATCTGGTGTACCAGTTTAGAAACATAGAAACACAGAAGACTGACGGCAGAAAAAGACCTCATGGTCCATCTAGTCTGCCCTTATGCTATTTCCTGTATTTTATCTTAGGATGGATCTATGTTTATCCCAGGCATGTTTAAATTCAGTTCCTGTGGATTTACCAACCACGTCTGCTGGAAGTTTGTTCCAAGGATCTACTACTCTTTCAGTCAAATAATATTTTCTCATGTTGCTTTTGAACTTTCCCCCAACTAACTTCAGATTGTGTCCCTTTGTTCTTGTGTTCACTTTCCTATTAAAAACACTTCCCTCCTGAACCTTATTTAACCCTTTCACATATTTAAGTGTTTCGATCATGTCCCCCCTTTTCCTTCTGTCCTCCAGACTAGACAGATGGACTTCATTAAGCTTCCACCCTATTTGGACCAGGAGGCTCTGCGCAGAGTCACTCAGGCTCCCATCACCTCCCGTCTTGATTATTGCAACACGCTATACATGGGGCTACCCTTGAAGAGTGTGCGGAGACTCCAAATAGTCCAGAATGCAGCCACAAGAGCTGTTATGGATGTACCTGTGAACACCCATATAAAACCTATACTTCACAAGCTGCACTGGCTTCCTATTAGTCTCCAGGCACAACTCAAGGAGTTGGTTATCACCTATACAGGGTTCCCTCGATTTCCGCGGGGGATGCGTTCCGAGACCGTCCACGAAAGTTGAATTTCCGCGAAGTAGAGATGCGGAAGTAAATACACCATTTTTGGCTATGAACAGTATCACAAGCCTTCCATTAACACTTTAAACCTCTAAATTACCATTTCCCATTCCCTTAGCAACCATTTACTCACCATTATTACTGGTACTCACCACTGAATAAGGCACTTGGTGATCCTGATATTTATAAACATAATTATTTATTAACAATAATAATTTTTTTTGTTATTTATTTGCAAAAATTATTAGTTTGGCAATGATGTATGATGTCATCGGATGGGAAAAACCGTGGTATAGGAAAAAAACCGTGAAGTATTTTTTAATTAATATTTTTTAAAAAACCGTGGTATAGGCTATTCGCGAAGTTCGAACCCGCGAAAATTGAGGGAACACTGTAAAGCCCTACATTGCTCAGGGCCAGACTATCTACGGGACCGTCTCCTGCCACTCCCCTCCCAGAGACCAATAAGAGCACACAGAGTCGGCCTCCTCCAGGTTCCGTCAGCCAAGCAATGCAGGTTGGCGGGACCATGGGGGAGGGCCTTCTCTGTGGCTGCCCTGGCTCTATGGGACCAACTACCACCCCGACATCCGCACCGCCCCCACCCTGCTGGCTCTTTGTAAAGCCACGAAGACCTGGCTATGCAGGCAGGCCTGGGGGCCCTGATATTAACAACGAGCTTAGCCACATATATACATGCGAAGAATTGGTGTGTATGCATGTTGCCATGTCTATTTTATGCAAGTCTTATTAGGGTTTTAGAGTTTAGATAGTATTTTTTACTGTTTTGTAATCTTTTTATGGCTGTAAGCTGCCCCTGAGTCCTTCGGGATTGGGTGGCATAGAAGTCTAATTAATTAAATAAATAAATAAATAAATAAATAAATAAATAAATAAACAAACAAGCAAGCAAGCAAGCAAGCAAGCAAGCAAGCAAGCCAATGACAGTAGATTCTGACTTAGACGAGGAGGAGGAAGACCAGGAGACTTTGCTAGATGTCCACTTTAGAAGACTAAGACAAAGACAAGGACACTTGTATGGGAAAAGGAAGCAGTCTGTAGTTTGGTAACTCTGGGTAATTGTTGACCCCTCCCCATAGGTGTTTAAGGATGCCGTATGGGTAATTCGGGGTGGAGTTTCAACGTTTTGCAGTGGAGTCGGATTACAATAAATAATAATAATTTATTAGATTTGTATGCCGCCCCTCTCCAAGGACTCGGAGCGGCTCACAACAATAATAAAATACAACAGTGGTACAAATCTAATATTAGTAAAACTGAAGTTAAAATCCCTTAATATTAAAAAAACCCACAATACTACACAATCATACCATTCTCAAGTGCTATAATCAGCAATGGGGGGGGGAAATCAGTCCCCCCATGCCTGGCGACATAAGTGGGTCTTTAACATCTTGCAGAAGATGGGGAGGGTGGGGGGCAATTCGAATCTCTGGGGGGAGTTGATTCCAGAGGGCCGGGGCCGCCACAGAGAAGGCTTTTCCCCTGGGTCCCGCCAGACAGCATTGTTTAATCGACAGGACCCGGAGAAGGCCAACTCTGTGGGACCTAATCGGCTGCTGGGACTCGTGCGGCAGAAGGCAGTCCCGTAGGTATCCTGGTCTGATGTTTGAGGTTTTGGTTTGAGGTTTTAGCCAGGTTATGTTAGCCAACTGTTATTTCCCTGCTAAAATACTTGGAGAAAAAGTGCCGTGTCTGTGGAGATGATGGGAAGTTGTAAAAGTAAGTTTGTGAAACTGGAGACTTCTCATGAAGGAATTCGTAACTAGCTTCGATCCTCAGCAGCAGCTTAGCCGCTAGACTGTTATCTTTTAATTCCTCTCACTGAGAAGCTGCCAAGATGGCCTCACATGCATGACTATGGCTTGTATATGCTTTCTATATAAAAAGGTTGATTTGAAATATCAGCGCGTGGATTCCTCCTTTGTTTTCGAGCTGCGTAGGCCCGGGATAGAACACTTGCGTAGGGAGTTGTGTGTTTGTGATTGTTTGTCTGGGTTTGGTAGTTCCTTGAATCGGGGTATTGTTGGTATTTGATTGACAGCTAATGATGAGCAGATAACGCGACAGCTATTTGCCATACAAAGGAAGGTTGGACTTTGTGCCGAGCTTCTCAAATGGGTGTGGTGCTTGGGATTTTGTTTGACAGCAGCATGATGAAAACAGCTGCCCGGGAGCGCTTCCCCTTTCCCACAGTTGCGTTGACTAACTCCAGACCTGTGACACACAGACACACCATTGTTTTGTTTTGTGAGTTTCCCCTTCTTGCATCACTGTCTTCTGCTTGCAATATTCTGCTAGGATCTCATACAGCTCTATTTTCACTGCTCACAGTCACTCATGCCCTCATCACCTCGAGGTTTGATTACTGCAATGCTCTGTACATGGGGCAACCTTTGAAGAGTGTCCGGAAACTTCAGATCCTGCAGAACGCGGCCGCGAGAGACAGTCTAAGGTTAAAGTTTTTGGGGTTTGGCGAAGAAAACCACAGAGTCCGGTAGTGCATTCCAGGTATTGATCCCTCTGTTGCTGAAGTCGTATTTTCCGCAGTCGAGTTTGCAGCAGTTTACATTGAGTTTGAATCTATTACGTGCTTGTGTATTGCTGCGGTTGAAGGTGAAGTTGTCATTAACAGGAAGGACAATTTGTATACGGTTTTATGAACTACATTTGGGTCAGATCGGAGGCGACGTAGTTGCAATCTATAATCTTCAGTGTTAGCTTGCAGAAAACCTCTAAGCCCCATGCAAAGCAGGCGCTCCTGCCGTTTATTAATTCCGCTGCTGCTGTGTCTTTCCGCATAGGACCTTTTAATTATCGTTTTAAGCTGCTTAGCCCTCTACCCGCATTTCCCGAGCACAGGCAGCGAGTGAGAATTAAGATTTTGTGTGGCCCAATCTCTTAGTGAAGAGAGATCTTGCAAAGGTTCTTTACTGGCCTTTTGACTTAAGCCTGTCATTTAATTAATTAGAACCTTTTTGCCATTTTTGGGGGGAAAGTACAAATACATATGACAAACAAAGGAACATTGAAAAATCATTCATTCATTCATTCATTCATTCATTCATTCATTCATTCATTCATTCATTCATTCAATTTGTATGCTGCCCTTCTCCGGAGACAAAATATGGTACAAATCCAACAATAAAAAAAATCCAACAATAAAATAGTGGACATTACGTGGCAAGGCAGTTTACATTTCACATGATATTCATTAATACTTATTCATACTTATACAGCTAACATTAAAAATTCCTTTATAGTTTCTATACAGTGGTACCTCGTGATACGAACCCCTCATGTTATGAACCCGGGGTTCGGAAATTTTTTGCCTCTTCTTATGAACTTTTTTCGGCTTACGAACCCACCGGAGATTGCAAAATGGTGCTCCACTGGGCACCGCCGCCCGGCTGTCATCTTCTGAAACAGCCGGGGGGCTTCTCGGCGTTCTCCCAAACGCCGAACCCGGAACTTCGGGTTCGGGTTTGGGTTTTGGAGGCCGCCGAGAAGCGGCCAGCTGTTTGAGAAGGTTATAGCCGGGCGGCGGCACCCGTCGGAGCGCCGTTTTTCCAATCGGCTGCGTTTTCGGCCGATCTGGAGGCTGGAAAGGAGGTGGGGAATCCCAATAGGGAATTCCATGGGCGGAGCTTTGATGTCACGAAGACGTCCTTCCTGGAAGCCGAAACGTCGAGAAGCCCCCTGGCTGTTTCAGAAGGTGACAGCCGGGCGGCGGCGCTCAGCAGAGCACCATTTTGCAATTTTCTTCCCCTTTGCGCGCATTAATCACTTTTACATTGTTTCCTATGGGAAACAATGTTTCGTCTTACAAACTTTTCGCCTTATGAACCTACTTCCGGAACCAATTAAGTTCGTAAGACGAGGTATTACTGTACATCCTTTCAAATAGGACTTTCCCCTCGTTTTTTCCTTTTTCTGAGCTGACATAAAAATTTAGGTTTGGAATGAATCTTTTTGTTTATTGAACATTTGCAACAAAGCAAGGCTGAGTCCAGGCTCATGGAACTTTCAACTGGGTGGGAAGCACAGATTCAGGTTAATTGTCCAGGTTCCACATCCAAATTTAAAGTGAAAGTGAAAGTACTCCTCAAAATCCCAATTTATTTCCAGAGCCATCCTGGCACCTACGGTGGGAAACTCGAATCTTGAGTTTCCCACCCAGTTGAAAGTTCACATCCCTTGTCTCTCCAACCACAAACCTGTCATGCTTCCCACTCAGATTGTGCCAGCGTGGCCAGTCCTCCTTCTGCTTCCGCCCAGGTGGGTGGGCATAGGATGGCCTTGAACCCTTCGAAAGGATGCTTTGTGCCTGCATCATGAAAATCCCCCCTCCCAAGTTCCCATCAGCATCAGGCCTTCTACAGATAGTGTGGCAAGCTTGACAGCCTGCAGATTTCTCCAATTTGAGTGCATAGGGATCCCTCAACTCAGGCCAAAGTTTGGCTGCTAAGCAAAACGGCTGTTAAGTGAGCTTTGCCCCCTTTTTATGGCCATTCTTGCTGCAGTTGTTAAGGGAGTAACACGGTTGTTGACCGGAAACTAATCGGCAACCAATGCAGGGCGCAAAATGTTGACGAGACGTGGGCAAATCTAGGAAGTCCCACAATAGTTTTACGGCCGCATTCTGCACAATCTGAAGTTTCCGAACACTTTTCAAAGGTAGCCCCATGTAGAGAGCGTTGCAGTAGTCGAACCTCGAGGTGATGAGGGCATGAGCGACTATGAGCAATGACTCCCGGTCCAAATAGGGCCGCAACTGGTGCACCAGGCGAACCTGGGCAAACACCCTCCAATTTATGTCTGTAGCTGTTCCACAGGTTGGATCACTGGGTCCTCCTGGCCGAGGTTTTAGGGGAAGCTGAGGAAAGCAGAGACCGACTCCTCGGTTAAGCTTCGGAGAAACAAATGAGTAATTCAGAACGATAACTCAGAAATCCCAACCAGGGAGATTATAATCTCTTTTTAGTGCTTTACATAATAGAACAACGTGTGATCTGTGACGTTGCCTCTTGCTTTTTCTTTTTTTAAAAATATTCCTCTGTTGAGCATAACCAGCCCCAGGTTATGCTGCTTGGATCTATTCCTCCATCTAAGATCCCTGGAAATGTTGGTTTATACTTAGCAAAAGCAAATTAGTAGCATCCCTGCTAATCCTGGTGCCTTCTGCCTTGTGTCAGAAGAAACATGGCATTTAAATGCGACCAGAAGGCCTCTGGGAAGAAGCTTTTTGCAAGACCAACATGAGAAATGTTTTGGGATCTGGAGCAACACCTTAAGAGGTAATTATGGAGTGGCTTGAATGTTATATTTTTGCAGTTGCTTTTAGAGATTAGATATACTTCAGCTTGCTTTTTCAGTGCCTCATTAGAGGGAAGGCTTTCTGGATATATTGCGCTGAATAAAACACAATATGCAATAAAATAATTTATATACCTAAAGGTATACCTCTTAAATAATTTATATACCTAAAGGTATACCTCTTAAAACTTGCCTGTCCAATTTGTTTTCAAGATGAACCTGGAGAGATCAATCACCCCAGAGCTACGTTTTCTCTCATATATTATTATTATTATTATTATTATTATTATTATTATTATTATTATTATTATTATTATTTGGATTTGTATGCCGCCCCTCTCCGAAAACTCGGGGCGGCATACATTATTTGCAAATAATTTTTTAAAATGTCTGTGGTGAAAATTAAAATCCACTTATTGTTGGAGTAT
This sequence comes from Erythrolamprus reginae, assembly GCF_031021105.1. NCBI lineage: Eukaryota > Metazoa > Chordata > Lepidosauria > Squamata > Dipsadidae > Erythrolamprus > Erythrolamprus reginae. The sequence goes on along the minus strand of NC_091953.1, from coordinate 137,368,547 downwards.
TTGCCCATGGTACAGTATATGCATTTTCATAATAATAATAATAATAATAATAATAATAATAATAATAATAATAATAATAAATAAATAAATAAATAAATAAATAAATAAATAAATCATATCTCTTGTCTCTCTTGCTGGACCAAACTGTTGTCAAATTGACTTGGTTTTTTTTTAATGGCATCTGGAAAGCCAATATATAAGGTTGAAATATTTTTTTGACATTTCGTGAAGTCTTTATCATTTAAGAGCCGGTTTGGCTCAGTGGTTAGAGTGCAGCACTGCAGGCTACTTCAGCTACCTGTTAGCTGTAGTTCAGCAGTTCAAATCTCACCACTGGCTCAAGGTTGACTCAGCCTTCCATGAGTCAAATGAGGACCCAGATTGTTGGGGGAGCAAGAGACTGATTCTGTAAACTGTTTAGAGAGGGCTATAAAAGCACTATGGAGCTGTATATTAGTGTAAATGCTATTACTATTGCTATTTTAGATTGGGGGGCTGAATTTTGATCACTTACAGCAGTTGTTAGTGTGAAAAAATGGTCATAAGTCACTTTTTTCAGTGCCGTTGTAACTTCAAATGAAGTTTGAAACTAAACGAAGGGTTTAGTAAGTTAAGGACTACCTCTAGGTCAGGGGTTTCCAACCTTGGCCACTTTAAGACTTGTGGACTTCAACTCCCAGAGTTCCTGGCCGAGGATTTCTGGGAGTTAAAGTCCACAAGTCTTAAAGTGGCCAAGGTTGGAGACCCCTGACCTAGAGGTAGTCCTTCAATTCATGTCTCCATTTTTCTCTTTCTTCCCATCCTTTAAGCCCTGGAAAATGAAGTGGATCTCGGTCAGTTAACCATGATTAGTGTATTGTGTCAATTGGCTGAACTGGTATTCCTGCTATGGTTGATTCAGAAGTCCAGCCAATGCAACAGTAGTGCTTTGGGGTTTTTTTTCCCTGGAGAAAGTAGCCTTCATCCCTGTAATATATTCCTAGATTAATTTAAGAAGGTTCATTGCCTTGTATTTGTAAAGTTGTGATCTGTAGTGCAATAGACAGTTACCATATATATTTATTTATAAATAAATAAATGTTTTAATGAGATGAGAGGTGGATGGATGATGTGGACAGATATGATAGATAATGGATGATGGATGGATAGACAGACAGATATAGAGAGATAATAGATGACATGATAGCTGATGGATAGACAGACAGACATAGAGATGATAGATAAAGGATAGATAAAAATGATAAAGGATGGATAGATAGATGATAGATAGATAGGTAGGTAGGTAGGTAGGTAGATAGAGTAGATGGATAGAGTGGATGGATGGATAGATATAGATGGATTAAGTAGATAGATCGATAGATAGATTATTTGTTTATTTATTAGATTTGTATGCTGCCCCTCTCCGCAGACTGTCTGTCTGTCTGTCTATCTATCTTTCTGGATAGATAGATAGATAGATAGATAGACAGACAGACAGACAGACAGACAGACAGACAGACAGAGTAGATGGATGGAGTGGATGGATAGATAGACAAAGTAGAGAGAGAGAGAGGGTAGATAGATAGATGGACAGACAGAGTGGATGGATGGATGAATAGATATATATGGATAAAGGAGATAGAGAGTAGATAGATAGATAGATAGATAGATAGATAGATAGATAGATAGATAGATAGATAGATAGATAGATAGATAGATAGATGGTTGGATGGTTGGATAGAGTAGATAGGGAGGGAGAAATGTATGGGTTAGTGAGTAGGTAGGTAGGTAGATGGACAGAGAGACAAGATGTTTTTCAGATAGCCGCTTGCCAACAGCCCTCTTCCATCAAGTTCAAAATATTTCACTGCCATTCTCTTGTGAATGACGTTGATGCTGACCTTATACCTGAAGTTCTTTTTTAAAAAAAATAACAACCACCAATGTTCAAGCCCATGACAATTGAATTTTCGCTGTTTCCTCTAGGACCGGCTTTAGCCAGATGTGAGTTGGGTTGACATTGACGCCACATATTTTTATATCCCATGCAAACTTGACATAATTTAATCTCTTGCAAAGACCCAGCTATGCGCTTTTAATGTCCTGGAGTCGAAATAACAAGCAGAAAAATTGCGTGTTCAGATGGCTGAACATTTGTGGAAATAAACACTGAAAAAGCCGCCTCGGAAAAAAAACCCCAGTGTTTTATTTTTATTTTTTTCCATTTCTGAATTTTTCAAGGCATGAAACGTGGGAAATCTGCAGAGGGTTGTTGAAAGAACTAGGCGACCTTTTGCAGCAAATGTGGCAAGGAACACAAACAATCCATTTCTATTGTGAAGGGGAAAAATATGTAAAGGTCGGTCAGTTTCTGGAGGGGAAAAAAAGGAAGTGACAGCAGAGTGTGTTGTTTTCTTGTGGGTTTCTCCTGACACTGTGTCATAGTTACGCGGCAACAAGCAAAAACAAAATATTTATTTTTACTTTTATTGTATTGTCAAGTACGTATTGGTGATATACAAAGATATAACAATGTTTATATACATGACACTAGTGAAAGAGAGAAACATTAGGACAGGGGATGGAAGGCACGCTGGTGCACTTATGCATGCCCCTTACTGACCTCTTAGGAATCGGGAGAGGTCAACAGTGGACAGTCCAAGGGTAAAGATTTGGGGGTTAGGTTACTCGGTTACTAAAGTCGTATATCCTGCAGTCGAGTTTGAAGCAGTTTACTTTAGGTTTGTATCTGTTAAGTGCTCGTGTGTTGTTGTGGTTGAAGGTGAAGTAGCTAACAGGAAGGATGTTGTAGCAGAAGATTTTATGGACTATGCTTAGGTCGTTTTTAAGGCAACAGAGTTCTCAGCTTTCCAAACCTAGGATTGTAAGTCTAGTTGCGTAGGGGATTCTGTTCTGAGTGGAGGAGTGGAGGGCTCTTCTAGTAAAGTATCTCTGGAGGTTTTCTAGAGTGTTTATGTCCGAAATGCGGTGTGGGTTCCAGACAGATGAGCTGTGGTCAAGGATTTGGTCTGGCAAAAGTTTTGTATGCTCTGGTTAGT